>NC_136495.1:77176947-77504447 GCF_053919585.1 Euprymna scolopes
CCAGACTGACTTTTTATTTCTTCAATCTCTCGCACGTGGCCTGGCTCGCCCGCACAAGACGCCCACGCATTCAACAGGACAGGGTTAATCTATCTAGATGACTTTTCAAATTCTAAAAATAGCTTAGGCCTACACGGAGAAAGTCTCATCTATATATATATTTACTTACTATATTTACTAAGTCACTACTGTCATAGTTTCTTACTCTAGGATTGTTAGACTTTTACCCCCCCCCCCGGTTTCCTGCTTCCCCAGGCTCTACTAACATGTAGAAGTTTAAATGTAATGTGAACAGACATCTCGTTGTTCAACTTCACACATCGACTGGATCGTTCGGGTTACTTAACGTTGTCCGGGAGAGGAACGTCACAATTACGAAGAGAGCAAGGTTTGTAAATTGCAAATGAAACGATCAATTTACTGAGCAAAACATTTGATGAACGAATAATTTCACGAAATGAACCTGTCAACTTTTAGCAAAAACGCACCTAACGAAATTCGACAAAATTAATAGTTAATATTGTTAGATAACGTGTCGCATTAATGTGATTAGTATGAAGCTATATACGAAACGAAATAAAACACGAAATAAAACAAATTTAAATGTGCTGCTCAAAGCGAATGCGTAAAATGGAATTTTAATCAATAAGACAGTAGACGTAAGTATGTGTAAATATTTAACCGATAAACTCTTAAATTATTGGTCACATAACATTGAAATCAATAGGAAATAGTAACCATGCACCAAGGATAGTTTATAGCAAGTGAAATCTTGGTTTGGATAAATAACACATGCAGAAATATATCAGCAAGTTGCAATGCAACCTGCTGATTTCAATTTGCAGACATATTTTTACTTCTTTCTGCGCATGCCAAAATTCAATTCATCGATTCAGGTCGTTGAATATTAAATCTTTCTTACCTCTCTCTCCGTAGCTACATTGGTAGAAGATGCAGCTGGAACGTTAAATGTTCTGGTTTCGATTCTAGCTGATGGCACCCAAGTCATTAAAACGCCTTTGAAATTACTACTATATATTATGGATATAATATAATATTCAATAGAGAATTGGCTCTGTACTAATAAATACAAAATCTGCATGAATTAAAATATATTTAAGCGTATTTTATAAACGGGCAAGCCCCCCCCACCTATTTTCAAATAACGATTTAATAACAAAAAGAAATATTAGAGGATGAATGAAAAAAAAAAGAAAGAAAAGAAAAATCAAATATGTTTTCTGTCACTGCATCGCACTCACTATCGGCTAAAAGATAAAACAGTACACGTGATCTAAACATATTCATAAAGTTTTCTGAAAAAGAAGGTCTTTAGCTCTATACCACTGCAAAAACTGTGACACCAACTTCGGAAAGTGGGATTGAAAAGTCAATGCTCCCGAGGAGAGGCACTCTGACCTGCAAAAAGTGCCTGGGCAGCACCTTCGACATTCCCCGGCAAGGACATGCTCAATGAGAGGAAGTAACGCCTAGGAGGATGGATCTTCTAGAACTGCACAAAAACACCTGATGCCTCTGTATAGTGCCGAAAGACAAAGGATACCACATGTAGGACCAGTTGCGCATGTAATTGTGAGGCAATGGTTGCGCAATCTCAACCACACCTCTCCAAGATCGGCACTGTATGGATTCAATGGCAAGGAGAAGTCTAGGACGACTGGAAACAATGCCGAGATAAGCGGAGAGCACATACAGCACCTGGAAGTCCCAAATGGTCACCCATTTAGTACTGACCAGGTTCAACGTTGCTTAACTTCGGTGATCTTGCGGGAACCGGTGTGTCAACGTTATTAAGCCGTATATACACAGAAACACCATTACACCGCAATCAATAGTGACCAGGTCATTATAGGAATGCTCTAATCTCTGTTAATTTTGAGGACTGAGAATGTGCCGACTATTATTATAATGTTACCATCTATTATGAGTGTAGAAATAGTAATTTCCCGATTTTCTATTCATTTTATTTTTATCTCCATCTGTTCTGTCTATGACCAATGAAGTAGAAATCCTTGTAGAGAGAAGAAGTTAGTTGTTTTCAATCTCGTTGAGCATCCTTAATAAGCACAGGAATTCGAATTTCCCTTCATAAAATTGCAATAATGAAGACAATTCGTTACTCTTCCGGAAGTTTTAACATATTAAAGTAATGTGCGATTTATTTGCGTTAATGATATTTAATTGGTAGCACTTTTATGAACGCCATTACTCGCCTCTCTCAGATACTGCTTGCCCCAATGGCAATCAAGGATTTGTCTCCCATGACTCAAATGTATCATTCTATCACAGCCTGTTAAAATGAAACAAAATTGTTTGCTTTGAATATTAAAAAGAAAATATACATGTGCTTATTCCTCTCATCCTCATTATTATCTATATATTAATACGATAGCGTGTGTGTCACGCTTGCATCCGGGCCGTTTAATTCTTATGTACTTCCATTTCTTGTCATAATACCAAGAATTCTTCATAAGTTTTAGTTTCAGTTGTAGTTAAAGGAACTAAATTTATATATATATATATATATATATATATATATATATATATATATATATATATATATATATTTGTCATCCACATACAATACTGTTCCGTTGTATCACAACTCATCAGTGCGGCTACATATACACCTTTCCTCAGCTGTGGATCGAAACTACAACCATCGCGTTGACAGCTCTAACCATCGGGCCACGAATCAGTGCTGTAAATATTTCTCCTCGAGTGTGTATTAAATCCACACCCGCCGTCGCAGAAAGTGTTCAAACCATCATTTGTTTACAAACAAATAAATAGTGGGCTTCGCTTAATTGCTTAAATACGCGTCAAGTGAAAATATATTTACAAAGTGATCAACCTAATGAGGGGGGCGGCTTTTAATTTGTCATACATATACACAGTAATATATATATATATATATATATATGTGTGTGTGTGTATATATATATGGCTCTTGTGGGCTGCGACGTTGTTTGGCTGTGAAATTTATTATATATATATATATATATATATATATATATATATATATATATATATATATATATATATATGTAAGTTTGGGATTCGGTTTCGATTCAAGCTGATGAACCCAAGTAATATAGCTATACTTTTTTATTTTTGAAATCGCAACTTTATAATATATAAAAATCGATAGAAAGTTCACTCTATAATAATATATACGAAATCTGCAAGAATTAAAATATCATATTTAAGCTATCGACAGCTAGCATGCACATACCTTCTTATTTGTCCAAACCCCGAAAGAACGTATTAACAAGTTATATTTTACACGGTCTTTATTCGTCTTATAGATTCCATTTTTTGGAGTTTGGCATGCTGAGTCTCTTTCTACATTTTCACTGTTTCTTCATCCGTCTGCTTCAAACGGGTCATCCACATGTCCGCTCGCTAACTCGTTTCTCGCCAACTCATTAATTTGATATCTGCTGACTAAGTACGTACTACAACAGCAAAACTCCAATCACGTGTCCAAGGACATAAGCAGGGGATATCTCACGTAAGCTCAAATCTGTCTACTTCTAACCAAATTCCACAGCTACTCCGAAAATTCCTAAATCAATTTTGTTTATTTTATTTCTGAGTTAAATTCCTGACTGAACATCCCAAGCTATAAATCCACACTTTTCAAAATCTAATTGCTTTATTTTTCTAATAATAATCGACCAGTTTACCCGGCGTTTCCTCAGCATTCTAATATAATACTACAATTCACATCAGACATTAGGTGTAACATTTGAAAAACATTTAATCTTTACAATTGATGAAATAAAAACAGATGTTGCTGAAATATGGTTAATTAACCGTCCGATCGTAAAAAACGGGCATTAGTACAAATGCGTAAATGGGTGAAAATTTCTTTGTGTTAAAAAGTATGTGATTGGCCAAATTAACTATGTCGTCTAGTCAGAAGAATAACGTTAAAAATATTTAAAAAAACTTTTCATTCACCCCAAACCATATTGCCACAGCTGCGCAAGGAGCTACTTTGATGGGAGTCCGATTCCTAGAGGGGCGATGTTACATTTTCATAAACAATAAAACGCTCAATGAAGGAAGCACATAGTCTTTCCACACATACTTGTGCATCTAAGGGTTATCACTAGTGAGAAATTAAGGAACAATTCAATTAAATAAAAGTCTTTTTTTTACATACGGCCTGGTCTTTCTTCTGTTGTCGCTTTCCATGTGTGTAGTCATTGATTTGTATTGCTGCATTATCTAGTTGCTGTTTAACTTACGTGAATAATCCACATGTATAGAAACACAAGAGTCTTGTTGGTAATTTAAAGGTTTTATTGGGAAAGGAGATTCATTCATAAGGGGAGAGACCAAAATAACCTTTTTATAAAAGAAAGGCTAGTATTAATTTCCTTCTTATTTAATTTTCTTACTTAGCCTTAAAGAAATAATCGACGAATGAACAGGTCTTGATGAAATTTCTCTTATTTCTACATGGTTGGCATATGTGATCCAGCCGCTTTCTTGCCGTAAACTGCTCTGAAACTCTGTTCCAATCCTCGAACACGTGATCATTTCTTATTTAATCATCGACACCTGCTTCTAACGTGTTTTGTTCAGGAATCTGACGTCTGAATCTTCGTATCAATTATGCTAGGTGCACTGAGTCAATCTCCGTTCGCTGTCAGGTCGTCCTGACATGCACTTAATGTCACACTTCCGAAATTCGTACGAGTTAACATGATTTCTGCCTACTGGCGTAGGTTCCCCTTATATAGCAGCACCATGGACGGGTAATTGAACAGCAAGGTGTTTATTCAAACTGCATTTAAATTTCTACATGTTGACAGTTGGAGGAAACAGAGCAGAAAGGGAACTCCAAATGTAAGCGGTCCGAGGAAATAAGCTATCAGAATAGAAAATCCTTTGATATCTAGGAACGTTTAAGGTGAAATCGTTGGTGAAAAATGTACCCACTGCATGGAAGGGGAGATTTTGCTACTAGTTGAGTGAGTCAAGGATATTTTCGATGAGAGAGTACAAGTGCAGCAAGTTCACCAGAGCACATTCCATGAAAGTGCTTATAAATTAAACATACGGATACGAGTGTGACGATATGACAGCAGCTGGGGGTTTTACAGACTGTGCGGGACTTATTACGTTATTAGGTTAGAGATTCGTTTTCATACACCGACCAAGAGGGAGAGGCTAGTGGTTGGCTCACCAGTCCCGTTGTAGCACGTGTATGGGCGAATGGTGGCTGCATTATGATATAGGATACTGACAAATGTGATAATTTTTCTAATCCATTAAAGGAAGTCTACCTTCTTTGAAGTTGATTTATTTTTAAAAGATTTGATTAAAGATGTCGAGGGAAATTTTTCAAAAGAACTCAACCAGTAGAAATCAATCTGCCTTTAAACAACTTTCATTTTCGATAAAAAAAAAAGATTCAGAAAGATTGTCGATAGTTTTCCTTCCAGGAATTTTAGTCACATAAATTCATTCGATGTACAAGTCGTGTTCGTGCTCGGCAAAAAGTTTTCTTGACCTCCAAACAGGAAAAGAAGAAGAAGAAAAACAAAGAGTCGGATTCGGAATTCTTCGTAACAATCAGAGTTTTATTTCTTCTCCCTCGCCGCTGTCGTTGTAATTCTCTTTTCGTCCTCTTCCCAACTAACAGCAATCTCACATGCGTGATAATCTGTCACTACCCTGGAGGAGGAGGAGGAGGAGGAGGAGGAGGAGGAACAAGAAGAAGAACAACAAGAACAATAAGAACAACAGCAACAATAATAATAATAATAATAATAATAATAATAATAATAATAATACTGGGAATTGTGCAAACGACTGCATTTTGAGCATACAGACAAATGGTACAAGCATAAACCCGCAACAGCACTCGAAAACGAGAACCACAAAATCCTATGGAACATGGACATACAGACGGACAAACCCACCCAAGAAGACCAGAAGTCGTAATAATTAACAAGAAAGAAAAATCCTGTCAAATCAAATCGTAGACTTTTCTGTCCCAGCTGACCACAGGGTGAGTATGAAAGAAAAGGAGAAATGAAGCAAATACACAGAGCTAGCCAGAGAGTTAAAAGGGATTTGGATGATGAAGAAAATCAAAATAGCACCGATAATAGTAGGAGCACTAGGAACAATTCCGAACAACTTCGAAAAAAGAATGCCAGAAATTGGAATCAGAGGAATAACTGCAAAAGTACAACGACTAACGATAATGAAAACGACTGAAATATTAAGGAAAACCCTTGAATGCGGAGAATAATACAAGAAGACAATATAACGAATAAGCGTTACAGGGAATGAAGAACACCGAAGCTGCATATCTACAAGTTCTACGCCCCCATCATGCATCCCCCTCATTGCTTAATCATTGCTCCCCCCAATAAAAAAGTGACACTAAAGAGCCGAGAAGGGCCAAGAAGGACTGAACGACCGAGAAGAGAGCGCCAGCCAGACCTCGGTTGGACAAGCGCAAAGAGAACTGGGACTTTGGGGAGGCTTAGTGCCACTCAAATTCCAGTATAAACCAATGACCACTGCCGGCGAGAAATCAATGGTAAGCGGCTGTTGCGATGATGCAAATTCATTTGCAAATGCTATCGAAGGAGGTGGAGAGAACTGGACGTCTGGGGAGACTTGTTGTCACTCAGTCTCCAGAAAACACCACAGGTTTCCAATCAGATCGTTTGTTGACTTGTGTGAAAGCTTCATGTGAGCCAATAATAATAATAATAATGATGATGATGATGATGATGATGATGATGATGATAACAATAATAATAATGATAATAATAATAATAATAATAATAATAATAATAATAATAATAATAATAATAATCCGACTACGACGTCTTTTTATACTGCTGCCCGAACCACGATAACGCCTAAATTTACATTTATCTTCTTATTTTTCGTACCGGACAGGTTCAGGTTCGAATGTCAACCTTTTTCCACAGAAGGCACACGCCACCCGTGGATGCCCAATGCTGTGTCTCTCCATACTGTCATTACAGATTCCTGCAAAGACTTACTTCCTGGAAATTAAAAGATGTCTGCGATTCAATATGAGCTGAAATGACAAAGTAATTATAACTTATATAACTCTCTAAAATGGATGAAAACATTAAAATGGAAAAAAAAGAAGAAATAAAAACAAAAATGAAGAGATTTTGCTGATTTGAAGTGAGAAGGAATTCCTTTTTCAAGAACAAAGCTGTCAAGTGGCGGTGGCATTCGTATAAGACGGTGATCTAAAAAAATCGAGAGGACAGCTAATATATGGCTTTCAGATATGTACTCTGCAAATTTAAAGCGTGTTTCCATTAAGAGAAAAATGATATGCTGAAAAGGAAAACTATATAACTAAATCTGTTCATATCTTTTTATTTAAATCTATTTCATTTAATTCATATCCATTTAAATTTATTCCTATCTGCATCTTAATCTCTATATATGTACAGACATGAAGGAAGTAAATAGACACCTTAACTACTACTGTGAGAAATTCCAGTTACAATGCCATTTTTTATATTTTAAGCCGTCTACGCACATTTCTTGTAATCAGCCTGTGATTGGTTAATTTGTATGGGCCAAGATAATTACTTGGCGCCTTTTTTGTAAACTCGATTTGTTTTTCAGCCTACAAAAACCTCCGGCAAGCGTGAGACTCACCAAAAGTCGGCTCCGAGAAGAATGCCTTATCGAGAATGGATCCACAACAATTTCTTCAGGTTTATATCACCTAAATGTTCGGTGAAAAAGGACTTGAAATCTCTACAAGCAGAGACACCTTTATATTGTGCCGAAGATATCCCAATTAGAGGGATGGCATCATTTGAACATTTTCATTATGTTTATATCACCTAAATGTTTGAACTTTTCTCAATGCAATAAGGGTCCCAAGGGACTCGATTCATGCCTAATTAAAGGCACCAGAACTCTTGCCGAGAACACCATGAATTATCATGGATCCTTTCGAAGGAAAACTACGCTACCACTCCAACAAAGGGAGTTAACTGTTGGCTCCCAATTTGGGAGGCAAAACTGACCCACCGTTTTACAAGGATTGTACCCGGACCAATAACCTTTCTTTGATGTTATAACTGAATAAAATTTGAACTTAAAGGTATGGTTGTGTAATTGTGGAATTATTTTTGCCTCCGCCAGGGAGTATTGAGTTTGTGAGATTAATTTCTCACACCATTACTAATGAAAACTGCTGTCACAGGGTCCTGGTGGACTTAGACAACATTGATTATTTTCTCTGGACGATGAATTGGACAATCACTCAACTAACAGTAGAAAGTAAGGCGATTCAGAAGCATAGGCAACCCTAAGTGTGGCCGTACCGGTGTCAGGTGAAAACGTAGCCCAGATGTGAAAATGTTCCGATTACCAAACTGGACTTCCTGTTTTAGTTTAAAATAAATCTGTAAATTATATTTAAAAAAAAAAATAAAAGCGTGTTTCAAAATTTCACAAAATTTTCTTTCATGTCCACTTGCTTATTTATTTTAAATTAAAACAGGAAGTCCGGTTTGGTGATCGGAACATTTTCACATTGAGGCTAAGTGTATCCTTGCTAGTACGCTTCAAGAGTATAATTAAGGACTAATGTCAAAATTGAAATCACAGAAATTAATCCTGGCACATCAATGGCAACTGGTAGAGAGAAAGAGACACCTTAGCTTCCTTGTGTTAATGTCTTGCAACAACTGCGACAGAAGATATAAGTCCTTGAAGTTCAATAATTGATATATCCATGAGAGTATATGATCAGTATTAATTAATTAAATTAAATGAAACTCAACACACATAATAACATGTTTATTGAACAACCGTACAATGTAACAAATAAGATATTGATACCCGAACGTATCCTTAATGCCATAGTATCAAGATTAACTTACTCCCCGCCTGATTACTACTTTCTAGCATCTGTTATAGACTGAGTAATCCATTCTCGGGTGGGGGTGTCAGGATCTTCCACTATATCACTTTTCCCCCGAACTAAATTCCCCACCGAATTTTGCTTTCAATATTTCTTTCTTTTAGGATTAAGACTTAAGTGTTTTGCCCTCTTCCTGTTTCTACTACTATTTCTCTCCGTACATAGTAAAACTCTTGAAGCATGAGCTATAAGTTGTGGAAATTGAAATTTCCAGGCTAACTCGATTATCGTCCTTTAACTCTGGTAACATACCTTTCCACCAGAGAGTGACACAGCTACGCCACTTCCTGTGTTATAGACTTCTATCTCTATTCGCTGAAATCTCAACAAGTCAAGATGTGACGATATCGCACTCATGGTTGGTATGGCCAGCGAACCAACTCTCCTGACTAACCCGTGAGGTTATCATCAAATACTAACCGCAAGTAACGTTACTCTCTTCTCAACGGATTCTTATTCTCACTCTCTCTATATTCATTTCCTCACATGTATATTTATGTAAATAAATTTACATTCTTTCACTATCATATATCGGCATGTTTCGTCCTTTCCTTATGTGACCTTTGCTTCTTAATCACTTACCATTCATTAACTACATGGATGATGGGATCGTCAATTACATAAACAGGCCATTCTGTCCTACACAAGATTTTATTTACTCCATCTTCAGGTTTGTGTAAGAGCACGGCCCCTATACCATAATCACTTGCGTCTACAGGTAAAATGAATTCCCTTTTCGGGTTGTGGTATGCTAAAGCTAGATCCGACAATAAGCATGATCGCATTCTCTCGCCTAGCATCACTTTTTATTTTTACCCAACAATTTATTTAATGACACTCTCAATTCGTGTATATTAAAAATAGATAAATTGTAGTAGTTTTCTAAACCAAGAAATGATTGTAGTTTAGTTACGTTATCTGAAATAGGCATAATTTTTTATGGTTTCCCTTCTTTTTATGTTCGGTTTTCTTTCTATTTAATTGATTAGTGGGGGTTGGAAATGTATAGTAAGGAAGCCCGGATGGAGAGAGGTGTTAAAAAAAGTGGTAGTAAGGGGGGGGAGTTTAGAAATCTAAAATGACAGTAGGCAGCCCGTAACGCGTGTGTCGAAAGTTTTTGGCACACACACACACACACACACACACACACACACACACACACACACACACACACACACACACACACACACACACACACACACATTTAATAGATTATCTGACCAAAATATTTTCTTTTGTTCATACAACGCATTTTTTTAGTCCAACCTTCAATCCTATTTCTTAATTCTTTTAAAAAAATTTAGGGCGTGACTTTTGTGTATTCGAAATGTTCACTCTTTATTAATATGTCATCTAAAGTATGCCATTGCATATTCCAGATCAGACATAATTTGTTGAAAAAGGCTCGGCGCTACTTTCAAGCTGAAAAGCAACCGTTATAATATGTATGACCTTTTTTTATAACATGTATAACCATCTATGTTGAACATTCTTTTTTTTACCTTCACGTGCAGATAAGTTTCTCCCAAATCAATTTTCGAGAAGACTTTGCTTCCATTCAGCTCTGAAAATATCTCCTCCGGCGTACAAAATAGATATGAGCGATCTCTTAGACATTCATTAAGGTTGAGTAATCCGCGCAGTCTGATTGTTTTTTTTTTCGTAGGTGATGCCCATTCGATCTCAATTCAGTCTTCACGCAACAACCAATTTCGTCAGCAAAAAACTTTATTAAATTCAGTTTTTAAATCCTTAACAAATTTTTCGGTCTGTTTTGACTTCCTCATAGTAAAAGCATTCAATCTTTTACAAAACGCATTCATATGCTTCTTCCATAAATTAAATAAAATTATTACGTCAATGACGAACAAATTTGCATTTTCCCTGACACGATATAAATCTTTTATGCGTTTGGTCGTCGAGTGTTGCTTTAACATCGAATTCTCCTTTGAATTTTAGTTTTGTGAAATACCTGTTGTTGCAAAGAAAGAAGAGTACACAAAACCTGCAGCAACGTCGTCCGTCGGTACTTTCCATAGACTCGTTTTTACGTCTGTCCCATCTGCTCCAGTGGCCTGTTTTTATAAAGACAGGTCCTCCAAATTTACATATGTGCACGAGAGCACACGCGATTCTGCGAGACTGCATTGTTATATAAGGCTGCAGGCGCCATCTTGGATCCTTTCCAGCATCATGATGCTGCGTCGGCAAAGCGCACACCGAGGCCGTTTAAGACGTAAGCCTGCGTTCCCACAATTTTCACCACAATACCTGTAGTGAAGTAGAAAAAAAAAGAAATAAAAAATATATATAAGACACAGCTGTTCCTCCCAAAAGGTTGAGCTCTTCAACGTCCAAAAATAATTCACCGTCACAAAAAGAATTCCCCGTCACTTCTTCCAACCGTCGTTTCACTCTCTGCGCTCTTCCCCTGCTTAAAAAAAGTACCGTTTATATGCTGCCCATTTCTCCACTTATGCAAATTGATTATCAACCAGAGCCATCTAGTTTTCCATTTCTCCAAACAGCCAATTTGCAAAGGGGGACAGCTCAAACCACATGCCCTCTTGATCTACACGATCATCACATGTCAACCCATCACGTAGTCGCTCGACCAACATGGCGGCCGTCTCTCTCGCTGCAATCTCCACGGAGCCTCTTCGTGAACGTCGCTACTTGGCTCGACGTCGCTGCCTTCCTCTGATGACACCACTACCGGCTGCACATCAAGGATGTGTCGAGGGATGCCGTCGATAGCTACATTGTTCGGGGACTGGACATTTGTCACAATGCCTCTCCCCCAGCGTGTGGTACAGCGAGCATCAGGCGGTTTGATCCACACTTCCTCTCCCACTCACACAGTCGCTCGCTTCTCACTTTCCTCCGCGGGTACCTGTGCAGTTCGGGGATGCTGCCACTGGTACTTGAAGACTGCCCTCTGCGGCACTGACTCCACTTTTTTCCCTGACTTTGGAGCCATATTATACCAGAAGACAGCTTCTGGCGGCGAAATCTGGCCCCTTTCAGCTATAGCCTTAATGGTCCTGTGATGCCGCTCCACAATTCCGTTTCCGCCTGGTCTATATGCAGCCCTGAAATAGCGCCGCACTCCCCACTTATCCGACACATTCTCCATGGCAGCTGAGCGAAAGGCAGTTCCATTGTCCATTAGCACTTACATCACTGGACCCCTCTCCAAAAACACCTCTTCCAAGACCTTTGCAATTTCACCTGCATTTTCCACCTTGATCTCCCTCCAAATGGCTACTCTTCCTGGTCCACAGTCGACCATTGACAGATACGGCCTCTGTCGATAGTGCATTACGTCTATCGCCAACCTGCTCCAGTTCTCTTCCACCTGAACCTCACCAGCTTTGTGTCTACTCGGCGCAGGGTCGGTTGATTGACATTGGCTGCATCTCTCAACCACTGTCCTAACGGCCTCCTTTGTGATTCTGGGGTCCACCTTCCTGGCCAAGAACAAGGTTCTATCCACTCCAAAATGGTGCATGTCATGCAAATCCTTCAGAGTGTTTTCATTCAAACAACATATTGCAACAGCCGCCTCATTCGGCGCCTGTAGCCAGGTCTTCCGCACCCTCGTCATCACATCTGCTCTGTTCTTTGCTGAAGGAACGATAGTGACCCTAAGTTGAAGATCAAATTCCCTAATCAGCTCCCTTAACATCATCAATCGACGCTTTACTAGCATCTCGGCAGTGCCTCTCGTCTTCACCCTCCTTTCTCCTGTAGCTTCGGACTGGATCCAAGAGAACACAGTGGCTGAGTCGGTCCTCACCTCAACATTCTGTAGCCCCCATTTCAAGGCTAAGTTGATGCCCTTCATAACCGCATCCAGTTCCGCCACATTTATGTGAGCCACGTCGTCCTTCTTCCGCAACCAAGCAGCATCTTCTGCAGTAACACCACCTATCTCCAAGGTGACCCCCACTGCTATACAGCTTGCATCACACCACACAACACCTTCTGCACTGTTGGGTACATGCCAAACACCTCTCACTGGATCCTCCCTCTTCACCTCTTCAATAATCTCTCTCATAATGTCCACAGTCTCTTTATCAACTCCATCCTCCCACTTCGCTCCACTAGCTAGCCTTTTGATATAACTACATGCAGTCCGTAGCCATCCTGCAATAGGGTAATGGCCCACCAGTCTTCCGCATATTGAGAAGAGTTCTCACCTGCTCAATTTTTCCGACACCTCCGGGATCTCATTTCCCCATCCGGAACACTAACCGTCCTATCTGGTCCTTTCTTAGTTGGAGCCCTAACACAGCTCCTCCCTCCAACGATTCTGGGCGTTTTGCAATTAGCCCAAAGCTGTTGAGGTATTTTACTACGTCCTCCGCAGTTGTTACCGTCTCATCCACCAAAATATCACCAATGTAGGAACTGGTGGCTCTTCTGACTGCGCCCTCCTTGCTTAGCACCATTTTGAGGATCGCTGCCATGATTTTTGGTGCAGAATTCAGGCCAAAACCCAACCTAGTCAAGCAGTACGTTCGGCCCTTGTATTTGACCAGCTGGTATTTCCAGAATTCCTGTGAAATGTGGATCTGTAGGTATGCAGATTTTAAATCCACAATCATCGCAGCCTTCTGAATCTGCCTCCACTCTCGCATGGTCTCTCCGCACACGTCCATCACATCGCCTCCTGTTTGACACGCAATGTGTACGTTCAGCTCCCTGAAGTCCAGTACTGGCCGAACTTTTTGTTTTGTGGGCTGAACAACCGCCATTAACGGCAGCACACCTTCCACCTTCTCCGTCCATGGTCTTAAAATCCCCTCTGAGATCCATCGGTCCACCTCCTTCTCAAATTCAACTCTTGTGCCTCCTCGCAACGTATGCTCGTAGCATCCCACTCTGTTGTTTAGTATGGGAGGTTCTCCCTTCCATGCCCACTTGACTGTCCATTTCTCACCATCAAAGTGTGCAGAGAAATCTTGGTCCTCTATCGTGCAACTTTTGTCTGACCCGGCTGTTCCTATGACACCTTTTTCGAATTGCACACCTGCAGCCCCTTGATGTCCAAATCTCACGGAGTTCCTATATACCGTAACGCCCCCTAGTCGAGCAATTGCGTCCATCCATAGCACCACATGGACACCCGTGACAATTTTGTTAATAACAATCGCCTGGATTGTTAGTGACATCCCACGTACCATCAACCAAACGATACTTGTGCCATTGCACTTCACCTCTCTGCCGTCAACTGCCGTAATGGTGCTGGTTCCATTGCATGTATCACCCATGTCTTTGCTGACAATTGTTGAAGTACAGCCCGTGTCGACAAGGGCTTTTGCACTTCGTCCATTTAGGGTCACCTCTACTTGTGGTGACATACCCTGAAGCGCCTTCATCGAATAAGTGGGGTAGCCACCGGCGCAGTGGCTTCCCCCTGTTCGTTTCCCTGGGGACAGAATCTGCTGATGTGGCCGACTTCCCCACAGCGGTAACACGTGACTTCTGGCTTTGGCTCCCTGCACTCCCTCGCCATATGGGGGCCTTGGCATCGGTAGCATCTGTCAGAGAACCTGGGTTTCTGCCACAGTCCTCTCTGCTTTTCGTCCTTCACAATTTCCTGCTGCAGTTTGCTGCGTTGAGCGACAGCTATGATCCCTCCTCACTCTCTTTTTTCCTGGCCAGAACCCTAGCCTGTGTAATCAACTTCGCCACCTCCATAGTATTTACACCGGGCAGTTGCTGCAGAGCTATAGAAATATGGTCCAGGAAGCCATTGATAAAGGCCATCTTAACCATCTGTCGACGGCCTCCTCCATTGAATCCTGCTAGTCCCGTCAACCTCGTGATATTGTTGGCATAAACATCGACAGGCTCTCCGGTCCACACCATACGGCTTAGTTTGCCATATGCCACAAACGGTCCTTCGGTAAATGCTTCCCTCAACTTTTCCTCAATGGCGTCAACAGACAGTCGATCCTCCTCCCGCATCTCCAGATATAGGGCCAGAGCATCACCATCAAGATACAGCGGTATCTAACTGGCTCCATCCGCGATGTCCCGCAACTTAGTGGCAAGTTTAACCTTGGTCAGCCAGGTTATAACATCTCCCTCTCCAGAGAACGTCTTAAGCATTTCACTGCTGATCCTCTTTGCTTCCATAGTTCCCGCCGAAATAGCTTGTAGTGAAGTAGAAAAAAAAAGAAATAAAAAAATATATATAAGACACAGCTGTTTCTTCCAAAAGGTTGAGCTCTTCAACGTCCAAAAATAATTCACCGTCACAAAAAGAATTCCCCGTCACTTCTTCCAACCATCATTTCACTCTCTGCGCTCTTCCCCTGCTTAAAAAAAAGTACCGTTTATATGCTGCCCATTTCTTCACTTATGCAAATTGACTATCAACCAGAGCCATCTAGTTTTCCATTTCTCCAAATAGCCAATTTGCAAGGGGGACAACTCAAACCACAATAGCCTTTGCTATTTTTCCTGTATTTCGTAATTTTGGTTTCAATTGTAAAAATGTTACTCCCTGTTTCCAGCAAACAAGTATTATTTCGACCATTAACTTTCATGTGTATATATTTAATTTGCCCATTATTTTTCGTAACTTTTGATAAAACTGCATTTATCCTTTAAGGCTTCTAAGAGTTTTTCTTTCTACACGTTGAAGCCTGATGCCCCATCTGGAAACAAAGATTGTTCGTAAAATAACACCTACTTGTAGTATGATTCGAACTCCCTTTGCAATAAATATTTCTTTCCTGGCGTTCTTTTTCCTTCCTTTCATAGAGTTCTCTTTTTTTTCTTTCTTTCTAATCACGTTTGACTTTATTAATTCGAGCAACTTTTTTCTTTAATACACATGTTATTCCGTCTGATATTAATTAATTTCTGTCATTCTTCCGATATTTTCTGCAAAGTAATCTTCGTATTTTTGTTGTACATTGTCAATATCTCCGACCCAATCACTTTATCCTTACTCGATGTCAAGCCCTGTACAGATATTAAACACTTAAACATGTCTTCCTTCAGGTCTAAAATTTAACCATTCACGCTAGGTATTTACTTTCTCGGTGTTTGCTACGAAATCTTCATCTTCCTTACTTACATTCAACCATTTATATCTGCTATGAAACAAACTATCCTATTCTCCAAACATTTTGAATACAGTTTCTACAGTTTCTTCGAGCGACATCTTTACCGGTTTATTCGGCAAAATGTAATTCGCATATATCGTGTTTAAACATACATTTTTCTTTATCAGAAAATGATTAACACCTTTTTGTAAAAGTTATTATTTGTTGTGTACTTTGTTAATTTATTACGTACCTTTTAAAGTTATTACCAACCTTTTAATGTTATTATGTACCTTTTAAAAGTTATTACGTACCTTTTAAAGTTATTACGTACCTTTTAAAGTATGAAAGAGAGTTATTCCTTTCCTTGTTTATATCTAAATTCTAACAAGGACTTCGCTATGGTTGACGTAGAAAAAGTATTTGACCTTTGCCCTCTTTCGCTATGGTTGACATAGGAAAAGTGTTCGAACTTTGCCCCTTTCGCTATGGTTGACAGAGAAAAAGTGTTCAAACTTTGCCCTCTTTCGCTATGGTTGACGTAGAACAAGTATTTGACCTTTGCCCTCTTTCGCTATGGTTGACATAGGAAAAGTGGTCGAGCTTTGCCCTCTTTCGCTATGGTTGACAGAGAAAAAGTGTTCAAACTTTGCCCTCTTTCGCTATGGTTGACGTAGAAAAAGTGGTCGAGCTTTGCCCTCTTTCGCTATGGTTGACGTAGAAAAAGTATTTGACCTTTGCCCTCTTTCGCTATGGTTGACATAGAAAAAGTGGTCGAGCTTTGCCCTCTTTCGCTATGGTTGACGTAGAAAAAGTGTTTGAACTTTGCCCTCTTTCGCTATGGTTGACATAGAAAAAGTGGTCGAGCTTTGCCCACTTTCGCTATGGTTGACGTAGAAAAAGTGTTCAAACTTTGCCCTCTTTCGCTATGGTTGACATAGAAAAAGTGGTCGAGCTTTGCCCTCTTTCGCTATGGTTGACGTAGGAAAAGTGTTCAAACTTTGCCCTCTTTCGCTATGGTTGACATAGAAAAAGTGGTCGAGCTTTGCCCTCTTTCGCTATGGTTGACGTAGAAAAAGTGTTCGAACTTTGCCCTCTTTCGCTATGGTTGACATAGAAAAAGTATTTGACCTTTGCCCTCTTTCGCTATGGTTGACAAAGAAAAAGTGTTCAAACTTTGCCCTCTTTCGCTATGGTTGACATAGAAAAAGTGGTCGAGCTTTGCCCTCTTTCGCTATGGTTGACGTAGAAAAAGTGTTCGAACTTTGCCCTCTTTCGCTATGGTTGACGTAGAAAAAGTGGTCGAGCTTTGCCCTCTTTCGCTATGGTTGACGTAGAAAAAGTGTTCGAACTTTGCCCCTTTCGCTATAGTCGACGTAGAAAAAGTGGTCGAGCTTTGCCCTCTTTCACTATGGTTGACGTAGAAAAAGTGTTCGAACTTTGCCCTCTTTCACTATGGTTGACGTAGAAAAAGTGGTCGAACTTTGCCCTCTTTCGCTATGGTTGACATAGAAAAAGTGGTCGAGCTTTGCCCTCTTTCGCTATGGTTGACATAGAAAAAGTGGTCGAGCTTTGCCCTCTTTCGCTATGGTTGACATAGAAAAAGTGTTCGAACTTTGCCCTCTTTCGCTATGGTTGACATAGAAAAATGTTCGAACTTTGCCTCTTTCGCTATGGTTGACATAGAAAAAGTGTTCGAACTTTGCCCTCTTTCGCTATGGTTGACGTAGAAAAAGTGGTCGAGCTTTGCCCTCTTTAGCTATGGTTGACGTAGAAAAAGTGTTCGAACTTTGCCCCTTTCGCTATGGTTGACGTAGAAAAAGTATTTGACCTTTGCCCTCTTTCGCTATGGTTGACATAGGAAAAGTGTTTGAACTTTGCCCTCTTTCGCTATGGTTGACATAGAAAAAGTGTTCGACCTTTGCCCTCTTTCGCTATGGTTGACGTAGAAAAAGTGTTCAGACTTTGCCCTCTTTCGCTATGGTTGACATAGAAAAAGTATTTGACCTTTGCCCTCTTTCGCTATGGTTGAGAGAAAAAAAGTGTTCAAACTTTGCCCTCTTTCGCTATGGTTGACATAGAAAAAGTGGTTGAGCTTTGCCCTCTTTCGCTATGGTTGACGTAGAAAAAGTGTTCGAACTTTGCCCTCTTTCGCTATGGTTGACGTCGGAAAAGTGTTCGAACTTTGCCCCTTTCGCTATGGTTGACGTAGAAAAAGTGGTCGAGCTTTGCCCTCTTTCGCTATGGTTGACATAGAAAAAGTGGTCGAGCTTTGCCCTCTTTCGCTATGGTTGACATAGAAAAAGTGTTCGAACTTTGCCTCTTTCGCTATGGTTGACATAGAAAAAGTGTTCGAACTTTGTCCTCTTTCGCTATGGTTGACGTAGAAAAAGTGGTCGAGCTTTGCCCTCTTTCACTATGGTTGACGTAGAAAAAGTGTTCGAACTTTGCCCCTTTCGCTATGGTTGACGTAGAAAAAGTATTTGACCTTTGCCCTCTTTCGCTATGGTTGACATAGGAAAAGTGTTTGAACTTTGCCCTCTTTCGCTATGGTTGACATAGAAAAAGTGGTCGAGCTTTGCCCTCTTTCGCTATGGTTGACGTAGAAAAAGTGTTCGAACTTTGCCCTCTTTCGCTATGGTTGACATAGAAAAAGTATTTGACCTTTGCCCTCTTTCGCTATGGTTGACAGAGAAAAAGTGTTCAAACTTTGCCCTCTTTCGCTATGGTTGACATAGAAAAAGTGGTCGAGCTTTGCCCTCTTTCGCTATGGTTGACGTAGAAAAAGTGTTTGAACTTTGCCCTCTTTCGCTATGGTTGACGTCGGAAAAGTGTTCGAACTTTGCCCCTTTCGCTATGGTTGACGTAGAAAAAGTGGTCGAGCTTTGCCCTCTTTCGCTATGGTTGACGTAGAAAAAGTGTTCGAACTTTGCCCCTTTCGCTATAGTCGACGTAGAAAAAGTGTTCGAACTTTGCCCTCTTTCGCTATGGTTGACGTAGGAAAAGTGTTCGAACTTTGCCCTCTTTCGCTATGGTTGACGTAGGAAAAGTGTTTGAACTTTGCCCTCTTTCGCTATGGTTGACGTAGAAAAAGTATTTGAACTTTGCCCGTTTCGCTATGGTTGACGTAGAAAAAGTGTTCAAACTTTGCCCTCTTTCACTATGGTTGACGTAGAAAAAGTGTTCGAACTGTGCCCTGTTTCACTATGGTTGACGTAGAAAAAGTGTTCAGACTGTGCCCTGTTTCACTATGGTTTACGTAGAAAAAGTGGTCGAGCTTATCCCTCTTTCGCTATGGTTGACGTAGAAAAAGTGTTCGAACTTTGCCCCTTTTGCTATAGTCGACGTAGAAAAAGTGTTCGAACTTTGCCCTCTTTCGCTATGGTTGACGTAGAAAAAGTGTTCGAACTGTGCCCTGTTTCACTATGGTTGACGTAGAAAAAGTGTTCGAACTTTGCCCCTTTCGCTATGGTTGACGTAGAAAAAGTATTTGACCTTTGCCCTCTTTCGCTATGGTTGACATAGGAAAAGTGTTTGAACTTTGCCCTCTTTCGCTATGGTTGACATAGAAAAAGTGGTCGAGCTTTGCCCTCTTTCGCTATGGTTGACGTAGAAAAAGTGTTCGACCTTTGCCCTCTTTCGCTATGGTTGACATAGAAAAAGTATTTGACATTTGCCCTCTTTCGCTATGGTTGACAGAGAAAAAGTGTTCAAACTTTGCCCTCTTTCGCTATGGTTGACATAGAAAAAGTGGTCGAGCTTTGCCCTCTTTCGCTATGGTTGACGTAGAAAAAGTGTTCGAACTTTGCCCTCTTTCGCTATGGTTGACGTCGGAAAAGTGTTCGAACTTTGCCCCTTTCGCTATGGTTGACGTAGAAAAAGTGGTCGAGCTTTGCCCTCTTTCGCTATGGTTGACGTAGAAAAAGTGTTCGAACTTTGCCCCTTTCGCTATAGTCGACGTAGAAAAAGTGTTCGAACTTTGCCCTCTTTCGCTATGGTTGACGTAGGAAAAGTGTTCGAACTTTGCCCTCTTTCGCTATGGTTGACGTAGGAAAAGTGTTTGAACTTTGCCCTCTTTCGCTATGGTTGACGTAGAAAAAGTGTTTGAACTTTGCCCGTTTCGCTATGGTTGACGTAGAAAAAGTGTTCAAACTTTGCCCTCTTCCACTATGGTTGACGTAGAAAAAGTGTTCGAACTGTGCCCTGTTTCACTATGGTTGACGTAGAAAAAGTGTTCGAACTGTGCCCTGTTTCACTATGGTTTACGTAGAAAAAGTGGTCGAGCTTTGCCCTCTTTCGCTATGGTTGACGTAGAAAAAGTGTTCGAACTTTGCCCCTTTCGCTATAGTCGACGTAGAAAAAGTGTTCGAACTTTGCCCTCTTTCGCTATGGTTGACGTAGAAAAAGTGTTCGAACTTTGCACTCTTTCGCTATGGTTGACGTAGGAAAAGTGTTTGAACTTTGCCCGTTTCGCTATGGTTGACGTAGAAAAAGTGTCTAAACTTTGCCCTCTTTCACTATGGTTGACGTAGAAAAAGTGTTCGAACTGTGCCCTGTTTCACTATGGTTGACGTAGAAAAAGTGGTCGAGCTTTGCCCTCTTTCGCTATGGTTGACGTAGGAAAAGTGTTCGAGCTTTGCCCTCTTTCGCTATGGTTGACGTAGAAAAAGTGTTCGAACTTTGCCCTCTTTCACTATGGTTGACGTAGGAAAAGTGTTCGAACTGTGCCCTCTTTCGCTATGGTTGACGTAGGAAAAGTGTTCGAACTGTGCCCTGTTTTGCTATGGTTGACGTAGAAAAAGTGTTCGAACTTTGCCCTCTTTCGCTATGGTTGACGTAGAAAAAGTGTTTGAACTGTGCCCACTTTCGCTATGGTTGACGTAGAAAAAGTGTTCGAACTTTGCCCTCTTTCGCTATGGTTGACGTAGAAAAAGTATGTGAACTTTGCCCTCTTTCAGTATTGTTGACGTAGAAAAGTGTTCGAACTTTGCCCTCTTTCACTATGGTTGATGTAGAAAAAGTGTTTGAACTTTGCCCTCTTTCGCTATGGTTAACGTAGAAAAAGTGTTCGAACTTTGCCCGTTTCGCTACGGTTGACGTAGAAAAAGTGTTCAAACTTTGCCCTCTTTCGCTATGGTTTACGTAGAAAAAGTGTTCGAACTTTGCCCCTTTCGCTATGGTTAACGTAGAAAAAGTGTTCGAACTTT
The DNA here is from genome assembly GCF_053919585.1 of Euprymna scolopes. Lineage (NCBI taxonomy): Eukaryota > Metazoa > Mollusca > Cephalopoda > Sepiida > Sepiolidae > Euprymna > Euprymna scolopes. The sequence continues at coordinate 77,198,202 of NC_136495.1, forward strand.
TCCCTCTTTCACTATGGTTGACATAGGAAAAGTGTTTGAACTTTGCCCTCTTTCGCTATGGTTGACGTAGAAAAAGTGTTTGAACTGTGCCCTCTTTCGCTATGGTTGACGTAGGAAAAGTGTTTGAACTGTGCCCTCTTTCGCTATGGTTGACGTAGGAAAAGTGTTTGAACTTTGCCCTCTTTCGCTATGGTTGACGTAGGAAAAGTGTTTGAACTGTGCCCTCTTTCGCTATGGTTGACATAGGAGAAGTGTTTGAACTTTGCCCCTTTCGCTATGGTTGAAAGAGAAAAAGTGTTTGAACTTTGGCCTTTTTCGCTATTGTTGACAGAAAAAGTGTTCGAAGTTTGCCCTCTGCTAGTGTTGACGTAGAAAAAGTGTTCGAAGTTTGCCCCTTTCGCTATGGTTGACGTAGGAAAAGTGTTCGAACTTTGCCCCTTTCGCTATGGTTGACATAGAAAAACTGTTCGAACTTTGCCCTCTTTCGCTATGGTTGACGTAGAAAAAGTGTTCGAACTGTGCCCTCTTTCACTATGGTTGACGTAGAAAAAGTGTTCGAGCTTTGCCCTCTTTCGCTATGGTTGACGTCGGAAAAGTGGTCGAACTTTGCCCCTTTCGCTATGGTTGACATAGAAAAAGTGTTAGAGCTTTGCCCTCTTTTGCTATGGTTGACGTAGAAAAAGTGTTTGCACTTTGCCCTCTTTCACTATGGTTGACGTAGGAAAAGTGGTCGAACTGTGCCCTGTTTCGCTATGGTTGACATAGAAAAAGTGTTCGAACTTTGCCCTCTTTCGCTATGGTTGACGTAGAAAAAGTGTTTGAACTTTGCCCTCTTTCACTATGGTTGACGTAGAAAAAATGTTCGAACCTCGCCCTGTTTCGCTATGGTTGACATAGAAAAAGTGTTTGAACTGTGCCCACTTTCGCTATGGTTGACGTAGAAAAAGTGTTCGAACTTTGCCCTCTTTCGCTATGGTTGACGTAGAAAAAGTGTTTGAACTTTGCCCGTTTCGCTATGGTTGACGTAGAAAAAGTGTTCAAACTTTGCCCTCTTTCGCTATGGTTGACGTAGAAAAAGTGTTCGAACTTTGCCCCTTTCGCTATGGTTGACGTAGAAAAAGTGTTCGAACTTTTCCCTCTTTCACTATGGTTGACGTAGGAAAAGTGTTTGAACTGTGCCCTCTTTCGCTATGGTTGACGTAGAAAAAGTGTTTGAACTGTGCCCTCTTTCGCTATGGTTGACGTAGGAAAAGTGTTTGAACTTTGCCCCTTTCGCTATGGTTGACATAGAAAAAGTGGTCAACCTTTGCCCTCTTTCGCTATGGTTGACGTAGAAAAAGTGTTTGAACTGTGCCCTCTTTAGCTATGGTTGACGTAGGAAAAGTGTTTGAACTTTGCCCTCTTTCGCTATGGTTGACGTAGAAAAAGTGTTTGAACTGTGCCCTCTTTCGCTATGGTTGACGTAGAAAAAGTGTTTGAACTGTGCCCTCTTTCGCTATGGTTGACGTAGGAAAAGTGTTTGAACTTTGCCCTCTTTCGCTATGGTTGACATAGAAAAAGTGTTCGACCTTTGCCCTCTTTCGCTATGGTTGACGTAGAAAAAGTGTTTGAACTGTGCCCTCTTTCGCTATGGATGACGTAGAAAAAGTGTTTGAACTGTGCCCTCTTTTGCTATGGTTGACGTAGGAAAAGTGTTTGAACTTTGCCCCTTTCGCTATGGTTGACGTAGGAAAAGTGTTCGAACTTTGCCCTCTTTCGCTATGGTTGACGTAGGAAAAGTGTTTGAACTGTGCCCTCTTTCGCTATGGTTGACGTAGGAAAAGTGTTTGAACTGTGCCCTGTTTCGCTATGGTTGACGTAGGAAAAGTGTTTGAACTTTGCCCTCTTTCGCTATGGTTGACATAGAAAAAGTGTTCGACCTTTGCCCTCTTTCGCTATGGTTGACGTAGAAAAAGTGTTTGAACTGTGCCCTCTTTCGCTATGGATGACGTAGAAAAAGTGTTCGAACTGTGCCCTCTTTTGCTATGGTTGACGTAGGAAAAGTGTTTGAACTTTGCCCCTTTCGCTATGGTTGACGTAGGAAAAGTGTTCGAACTTTGCCCTCTTTCGCTATGGTTGACGTAGGAAAAGTGTTTGAACTGTGCCCTCTTTCGCTATGGTTGACGTAGTAAAAGTGTTTGAACTGTGCCCTGTTTCGCTATGGTTGACGTAGGAAAAGTGTTTGAACTGTGCCCTCTTTCGCTATGGTTGACGTAGGAAAAGTGTTTGAACTGTGCCCTGTTTCGCTATGGTTGACGTAGGAAAAGTGTTTGAACTTTGCCCTCTTTCGCTTTGGTTGACGTAGGAAAAGTGTTTGAACTGTGCCCTGTTTCGCTATGGTTGACGTAGGAAAAGTGTTTGAACTGTGCCCTCTTTCGCTATGGTTTACATAGGAGAAGTGGTCGAACTTTGCCCCTTTCGCTATGGTTGACATAGAAAAAGTGTTTGAACTTTGGCCTTTTTCGCTATGGTTGACAGAAAAAGTGCTCGAAGTTTGCCCTCTGCTAGTGTTGACGTAGAAAAAGTGTTCGCAGGTTGCCCCTTTCGCTATGGTTGACGTAGGAAAAGTGTTCGAACTTTGCCCCTTTCGCTATGGTTGACATAGAAAAAGTGTTCGAACTTTGCCCTGTTTCGCTATGGTTGACGTAGAAAAAGTGTTTGAACTTTTCCCTCTTCCACTATGGTTGACGTAGAAAAAGTGTTTGAACTTTTCCCTCTTTCACTATGGTTGATGTAGGAAAAGTGTTCGAACTTTTCCCTCTTTCACTATGGTTGACGTAGGAAAAGTGTTTGAACTTTGCCCCTTTCGCTATGGTTGACGTAGAAAAAATGTTCGAACTTTGCCCTCTTTCACTATGGTTGACGTAGAAAAAGTGTTTGAACTTTTCCCTCTTTCACTATGGTTGACGTAGGAAAAGTGTTTGAACTTTTCCCTCTTTCGCTATGGTTGACGTAGAAAAAGTGTTTGAACTTTGCCCTCTTTCACTATGGTTGACGTAGAAAAAGTGTTCAAACTTTGCCCTCTTTCACTATGGTTGACGTAGAAAAAATGTTCGAACTTTGCCTCTTTCGCTATGGTTGACATAGAAAAAGTGTTTGAACTGTGCCCACTTTCGCTATGGTTGACGTAGAAAAAGTGTTCGAACTTTGCCCTCTTTCGCTATGGTTGACGTAGAAAAAGTGTTTGAACTTTGCCCTCTTTCACTATGGTTGATGTAGAAAAAGTGTTCAAACTTTGCCCTCTTTCGCTATGGTTAACGTTGAAAAAGTGTTCGAACTTTGCCCGTTTCGCTATGGTTGACGTAGAAAAAGTGTTCAAACTTTGCCCTCTTTCGCTATGGTTGACGTAGAAAAAGTGTTTGAACTGTGCCCTCTTTCGCTATGGTTGACGTAGGAAAAGTGTTTGAACTTTGCCCCTTTCGCTATGGTTGACATAGAAAAATGGTTCGACCTTTGCCCTCTTTCGCTATGGTTGACGTAGAAAAAGTGTTTGAACTGTGCCCTCTTTCGCTATAGTTGACGTAGGAAAAGTGTTTGAACTTTGCCCTCTTTCGCTATGGTTGACGTAGAAAAAGTGTTTTAACTGTGCCCTCTTTCGCTATGGTTGACGTAGAAAAAGTGTTTGAACTGTGCCCTCTTTCGCTATGGTTGACGTAGGAAAAGTGTTTGAACTTTGCCCCTTTCGCTATGGTTGACATAGAAAAAGTGTTCGACCTTTGCCCTCTTTCGCTATGGTTGACGTAGAAAAAGTGTTTGAACTTTGCCCTCTTTCACTATGGTTGACGTAGAAAAAGTGTTCGAACTTTGCCCTCTTTCGCTATGGTTGACATAGAAAAAGTGGTCGAGCTTTGCCCTCTTTCGCTATGGTTGACATAGAAAAAGTGGTCGAGCTTTGCCCTCTTTCGCTATGGTTGACATAGAAAAAGTGTTCGAACTTTGCCCTCTTTCGCTATGGTTGACATAGAAAAAGTGTTCGAACTTTGCCTCTTTCGCTATGGTTGACATAGAAAAAGTGTTCGAACTTTGCCCTCTTTCGCTATGGTTGACGTAGAAAAAGTGGTCGAGCTTTGCCCTCTTTCGCTATGGTTGACGTAGAAAAAGTGTTCGAACTTTGCCCCTTTCGCTATGGTTGACGTAGAAAAAATATTTGACCTTTGCCCTCTTTCGCTATGGTTGACATAGGAAAAGTGTTTGAACTTTGCCCTCTTTCGCTATGGTTGACATAGAAAAAGTGGTCGAGCTTTGCTCTCTTTCGCTATGGTTGACGTAGAAAAAGTGTTTGAACTTTGCCCTCTTTCGCTATGGTTGACATAGAAAAAGTATTTGAACTTTGCCCTCTTTCGCTATGGTTGACAGAGAAAAAGTGTTCAAACTTTGCCCTCTTTCGCTATGGTTGACATAGAAAAAGTGTTCAAACTTTGCCCTCTTTCGCTATGGTTGACGTAGAAAAAGTGTTCGAACTTTGCCCTCTTTCGCTATGGTTGACGTCGGAAAAGTGTTCGAACTTTGCCCCTTTCGCTATGGTTGACGTAGAAAAAGTGTTCGAGCATTGCCCTCTTTCGCTATGGTTGACGTAGAAAAAGTGTTCGAACTTTGCCCCTTTCGCTATAGTCGACGTAGAAAAAGTGTTCGAACTTTGCCCTCTTTCGCTATGTTTGACGTAGGAAAAGTGTTCGAACTTTGCCCTCTTTCGCTATGGTTGACGTAGAAAAAGTGTTCGAACTTTGCCCCTTTCGCTACAGTCGACGTAGAAAAAGTGTTCGAACTTTGCCCTCTTTCGCTATGGTTGACGTAGGAAAAGTGTTCGATCTTTGCCCTCTTTCGCTATGGTTGACGTAGGAAAAGTGTTTGAACTTTGCCCTCTTTCGCTATGGTTGACGTAGAAAAAGTGTTTGAACTTTGCCCGTTTCGCTATGGTTGACGTAGAAAAAGTGTTCAAACTTTGCCCTCTTTCACTATGGTTTACGTAGAAAAAGTGTTCGAACTGTGCCCTGTTTCACTATGGTTGACGTAGAAAAAGTGTTCGAACTGTGCCCTGTTTCACTATGGTTTACGTAGAAAAAGTGGTCGAGCTTTGCCCTCTTTCGCTATGGTTGACGTAGAAAAAGTGTTCGAACTTTGCCCCTTTCGCTATAGTCGACGTAGAAAAAGTGTTCAAACTTTTCCCTCTTTCGCTATGGTTGACGTAGAAAAAGTGTTCGAACTTTGCCCCCTTTCGCTATGGTTGACGTAGGAAAAGTGTTTGAACTTTGCCCGTTTCGCTATGGTTGACGTAGAAAAAGTGTTCAAACTTTGCCCTCTTTCACTATGGTTGACGTAGAAAAGTGGTCGAACTTTGCCCTCTGTCACTATGGTTGACGTAGAAAAAATGTTCGAACTTTGCCCGTTTTCGCTATGGTTGACGTAGAAAAAGTATTTGAACTTTGCCCTCTTTCACTATGGTTGACGTAGAAAAGTGTTCGAACTTTGCCCTCTTTCACTATGGTTGATGTAGAAAAAGTGTTCGAACTTTGCCCTCTTTCGCTATGGTTTACGTAGAAAAAGTGGTCGAACTTTGCCCCTTTTGCTATGGTTAACGTAGAAAAAGTGTTCGAACTTTTCCCTCTTTCACTATGGTTGACATAGGAAAAGTGTTTGAACTTTGCCCTCTTTCGCTATGGTTGACGTAGAAAAAGTGTTTGAACTGTGCCCTCTTTCGCTATGGTTGACGTAGGAAAAGTGTTTGAACTGTGCCCTCTTTCGCTATCGTTGACGTAGGAAAAGTGTTTGAACTTTGCCCTCTTTCGCTATGGTTGACGTAGGAAAAGTGTTTGAACTGTGCCCTCTTTCGCTATGGTTGACATAGGAGAAGAGTTTGAACTTTGCCCCTTTCGCTATGGTTGACAGAGAAAAAGTGTTTGAACTTTGGCCTTTTTCGCTATGGTTGACAGAAACAGTGTTCGAAGTTTGCCCTCTGCTAGTGTTGACGTAGAAAAAGTGTTCGAAGTTTTCCCCTTTCGCTATGGTTGACGTAGATAAAGTGTTCGAACTTTGCCCCTTTCGCTATGGTTGACAAAGAAAAAGTGTTCGATCTTTGCCCTCTTTCGCTATTGTTGACGTAGAAAAAGTGTTCGAACTGTGCCCTCTTTCACTATGGTTGACGTAGAAAAAGTGTTCGAGCTTTGCCCTCTTTCGCTATGGTTGACGTCGGAAAAGTGGTCGAACTTTGCCCCTTTCGCTATGGTTGACATAGAAAAAGTGTTCGAGCTTTGCCCTCTTTTGCTATGGTTGACGTAGAAAAAGTGTTTGCACTTTGCCCTCTTTCACTATGATTGACGTAGAAAAAGTGTTTGACCTGTGCCCTCTTTCACTATGGTTGACGTAGGAAAAGTGGTCGAACTGTGCCCTGTTTCGCTATGGTTGACATAGAAAAAGTGTTCGAACTTTGCCCTCTTTCGCTATGGTTGACGTAGAAAAAGTGTTTGAACTTTGCCCTCTTTCACTATGGTTGACGTAGAAAAGTGTTCAAACTTTGCCCTCTTTCACTATGGTTTACGTAGAAAAAATGTTCGAACTTTGCCCTGTTTCGCTATGGTTGACATAGAAAAAGTGTTTGAACTGTGCCCACTTTCGCTATGGTTGACGTAGAAAAAGTGTTTGAACTTTGCCCTCTTTCGCTATGGTTGACGTAGAAAAAGTGTTTGAACTTTGCCCTCTTTCACTATGGTTGACGTAGAAAAGTGTTCGAACTTTGCCCTCTTTCGCTATGGTTAACGTAGAAAAAGTGTTCGAACTTTGCCCGTTTCGCTATGGTTGACGTAGAAAAAGTGTTAAAACTTTGCCCTCTTTCGCTATGGTTGACGTAGAAAAAGTGTTCGAACTTTGCCCCTTTTGCTATGGTTGACGTAGAAAAAGTGTTCGAACTTTGCCCTCTTTCGCTATGGTTGACGTAGGAAAAGTGTTCGAACTTTGCCCTCTTTCGCTATGGTTGACGTAGGAAAAGTGTTTGAACTGTGCCCACTTTCGCTATGGTTGACGTAGAAAAAGTGTTCGAACTTTGCCCTCTTTCGCTATGGTTGACGTAGAAAAAGTGTTTGAACTTTGCCCTCTTTCACTATGGTTGATGTAGAAAAAGTGTTCAAACTTTGCCCTCTTTCGCTATGGTTAACGTTGAAAAAGTGTTCGAACTTTGCCCGTTTCGCTATGGTTGACGTAGAAAAAGTGTTCAAACTTTGCCCTCTTTCGCTATGGTTGACGTAGAAAAAGTGTTTGAACTGTGCCCTCTTTCGCTATGGTTGACGTAGGAAAAGTGTTTGAACTTTGCCGCTTTCGCTATGGTTGACATAGAAAAAGTGTTCGACCTTTGCCCTCTTTCGCTATTGTTGACGTAGAAAAAGTGTTTTAACTGTGCCCTCTTTCGCTATGGTTGACGTAGGAAAAGTGTTTGAACTTTGCCCTCTTTCGCTATGGTTGACGTAGAAAAAGTGTTTGAACTGTGCCCTCTTTCGCTATGGTTGACGTAGAAAAAGTGTTTGAACTGTGCCCTCTTTCGCTATGGTTGACGTAGGAAAAGTGTTTGAACTTTGCCCCTTTCGCTATGGTTGACATAGAAAAAGTGTTCGACCTTTGCCCTCTTTCGCTATGGTTGACGTAGAAAAAGTGTTTGAACTGTGCCCTCTTTCGCTATGGTTGACGTAGAAAAAGTGTTTGAACTGTGCCCTCTTTCGCTATGGTTGACGTAGGAAAAGTGTTTGAACTTTGCCCTCTTTCGCTATGGTTGACATAGAAAAAGTGGTCGAGCTTTGCCCTCTTTCACTATGGTTGACGTAGAAAAAGTGTTCGAACTTTGCCCTCTTTCACTATGGTTGACGTAGAAAAAGTGTTCGAGATTTGCCCTCTTTCGCTATGGTTGACATTGAAAAAGTGGTCGAGCTTTGCCCTCTTTCGCTATGGTTGACATAGAAAAAGTGGTCGTGCTTTGCCCTCTTTCGCTATGGTTGACATAGAAAAAGTGTTCAAACTTTGCCCTCTTTCGCTATGGTTGACGTAGAAAAAGTGTTCGAACTTTGCCCTCTTTCGCTATGGTTGACGTTGGAAAAGTGTTCGAACTTTGCCCCTTTCGCTATGGTTGACGTAGAAAAAGTGGTCGAGCTTTGCCCTCTTTCGCTATGGTTGACATAGAAAAAGTGGTCGAGCTTTGCCCTCTTTCGCAATGGTTGACATAGAAAAAGTGTTCGAACTTTGCCTCTTTCGCTATGGTTGACATAGAAAAAGTGTTCGAACTTTGCCCTCTTTCGCTATGGTTGACGTCGAAAAAGTGGTCGAGCTTTGCCCTCTTTCGCTATGGTTGACGTAGAAAAAGTGTTCGAACTTTGCCCCTTTCGCTATGGTTGACGTAGAAAAAGTATTTGACCTTTGCCCTCTTTCGCTATGGTTGACATAGGAAAAGTGTTTGAACTTTGCCCTCTTTCGCTATGGTTGACATAGAAAAAGTGGTCGAGCTTTGCCCTCTTTCGCTATGGTTGACGTAGAAAAAGTGTTCAAACTTTGCCCTCTTTCGCTATGGTTGACATAGAAAAAGTATTTGACCTTTGCCCTCTTTCGCTATGGTTGACAGAGAAAAAGTGTTCAAACTTTGCCCTCTTTCGCTATGGTTGACGTAGGAAAAGTGTTTGAACTGTGCCCTCTTTCGCTATGGTTGACGTAGAAAAAGTGTTTGAACTGTGCCCTCTTTCGCTATGGTTGACGTAGGAAAAGTGTTTGAACTTTGCCCCTTTCGCTATGGTTGACATAGAAAAAGTGGTCGACCTTTGCCCTCTTTCGCTATGGTTGACGTAGAAAAAGTGTTTGAACTGTGCCCTCTTTTGCTATGGATGACGTCGGAAAAGTGTTTTAACTTTGCCCCTTTCGCTATGGTTGACGTAGAAAAAGTGTTCGAGCTTTGTTCTCTTTCGCTATGGTCGACGTAGAAAAAGTGTTCGAACTTTGCCCCTTTCGCTATAGTCGACGTAGAAAAAGTGTTCGAACTTTGCCCTCTTTCGCTATGGTTGACGTAGGAAAAGTGTTCGAACTTTGCCCTCTTTCGCTATGGTTGACGTAGAAAAAGTGTTCGAACTTTGCCCCTTTCGCTATAGTCGACGTAGAAAAAGTGTTCGAACTTTGCCCTCTTTCGCTATGGTTGACGTAGGAAAAGTGTTCGAGCTTTGCCCTCTTTCGCTATGGTTGACGTAGGAAAAGTGTTTGAACTTTGCCCTCTTTCGCTATGGTTGACGTAGAAAAAGTGTTTGAACTTTGCCCGTTTCGCTATGGTTGACGTAGAAAAAGTGTTCAAACTTTGCCCTCTTTCACTATGGTTTACGTAGAAAAAGTGTTCGAACTGTGCCCTGTTTCACTATGGTTGACGTAGAAAAAGTGTTCGAACTGTGCCCTGTTTCACTATGGTTTACGTAGAAAAAGTGGTCGAGCTTTGCCCTCTTTCGCTATGGTTGACGTAGAAAAAGTGTTCGAACTTTGCCCCTTTCGCTATAGTCGACGTAGAAAAAGTGTTCGAACTTTGCCCTCTTTCGCTATGGTTGACGTAGAAAAAGTGTTCGAACTTTGCCCTCTTTCGCTATGGTTGACGTAGGAAAAGTGTTTGAACTTTGCCCGTTTCGCTATGGTTGACGTAGAAAAAGTGTTCAAACTTTGCCCTCTTTCACTATGGTTGACGTAGAAAAGTGGTCGAACTTTGCCCTCTTTCACTATGGTTGACGTAGAAAAAATGTTCGAACTTTGCCCTGTTTCGCTATGGTTGACGTAGAAAAAGTATTTGAACTTTGCCCTCTTTCACTATGGTTGACGTAGAAAAGTGTTCGAACTTTGCCCTCTTTCACTATGGTTGATGTAGAAAAAGTGTTCGAACTTTGCCCTCTTTCGCTATGGTTAACGTAGAAAAAGTGTTCGAACTTTGCCCGTTTCGCTATGGTTGACGTAGAAAAAGTGTTCAAACTTTGCCCTCTTTCGCTATGGTTTACGTAGAAAAAGTGTTCGAACTTTGCCCCTTTTGCTATGGTTAACGTAGAAAAAGTGTTCGAACTTTTCCCTCTTTCACTATGGTTGACATAGGAAAAGTGTTCGAACTTTGCCCTCTTTCACTATGGTTGATGTAGAAAAAGTGTTCGAACTTTGCCCTCTTTCGCTATGGTTAACGTAGAAAAAGTGTTCGAACTTTGCCCGTTTCGCTATGGTTGACGTAGAAAAAGTGTTCAAACTTTGCCCTCTTTCGCTATGGTTTACGTAGAAAAAGTGTTCGAACTTTGCCCCTTTTGCTATGGTTAACGTAGAAAAAGTGTTCGAACTTTGCCCCTTTCGCTATGGTTGACATAGAAAAAGTGTTCGAGCTTTGCCCTCTTTTGCTATGGTTGACGTAGAAAAAGTGTTTGCACTTTGCCCTCTTTCACTATGATTGACGTAGAAAAAGTGTTTGACCTGTGCCCTCTTTCACTATGGTTGACGTAGGAAAAGTGGTCGAACTGTGCCCTGTTTCGCTATGGTTGACATAGAAAAAGTGTTCGAACTTTGCCCTCTTTCGCTATGGTTGACGTAGAAAAAGTGTTTGAACTTTGCCCTCTTTCACTATGGTTGACGTAGAAAAGTGTTCGAACTTTGCCCTCTTTCACTATGGTTGATGTAGAAAAAGTGTTCAAACTTTGCCCTCTTTCGCTATGGTTAACGTAAAAAAAGTGTTCGAACTTTGCCCGTTTCGCTATGGTTGACGTAGAAAAAGTGTTCAAACTTTGCCCTCTTTCGCTATGGTTGACGTAGAAAAAGTGTTCGAACTTTGCCCCTTTCGCTATAGTTGACGTAGAAAAAGTGTTCGAACTTTTCCCTCTTTCACTATGGTTGACGTAGGAAAAGTGTTTGAACTGTGCCCTCTTTCGCTATGGTTGACGTAGAAAAAGTGTTTGAACTGTGCCCTCTTTCGCTATGGTTGACGTAGGAAAAGTGTTTGAACTTTGCCCCTTTCGCTATGGTTGACATAGAAAAAGTGGTCGACCTTTGCCCTCTTTCGCTATGGTTGACATAGAAAAAGTGTTTGAACTGTGCCCTCTTTCGCTATGGTTGACGTCGGAAAAGTGTTCGAACTTTGCCCCTTTCGCTATGGTTGACGTAGAAAAAGTGTTCGAGCTTTGCCCTCTTTCGCTATGGTTGACGTAGAAAAAGTGTTCTAACTTTTCCCCTTTCGCTATAGTCGACGTAGAAAAAGTGTTCGAACTTTGCCCTCTTTCGCTATGGTTGACGTAGGAAAAGTGTTCGAACTTTGCCCTCTTTCGCTATGGTTGACGTAGAAAAAGTGTTCGAACTTTGCCCCTTTAGCTATAGTCGACGTAGAAAAAGTGTTCGAACTTTGCCCTCTTTCGCTATGGTTGACGTAGGAAAAGTGTTCGAACTTTGCCCTCTTTCGCTATGGTTGACGTAGGAAAAGTGTTTGAACTTTGCCCTCTTTCGCTATGGTTGACGTTGAAAAAATGTTCGAACTTTGCCCTGTTTCGCTATGGTTGACGTAGAAAAAGTATTTGAACTTTGCCCTCTTTCACTATGGTTGACGTAGAAAAGTGTTCGAACTTTGCCCTCTTTCACTATGGTTGATGTAGAAAAAGTGTTCGAACTTTGCCCTCTTTCGCTATGGTTAACGTAGAAAAAGTGTTCGAACTTTGCCCGTTTCGCTATGGTTGACGTAGAAAAAGTGTTCAAACTTTGCCCTCTTTCGCTATGGTTTACGTAGAAAAAGTGTTCGAACTTTGCCCCTTTTGCTATGGTTAACGTAGAAAAAGTGTTCGAACTTTTCCCTCTTTCACTATGGTTGACATAGGAAAAGTGTTCGAACTTTGCCCTCTTTCACTATGGTTGATGTAGAAAAAGTGTTCGAACTTTGCCCTCTTTCGCTATGGTTAACGTAGAAAAAGTGTTCGAACTTTGCCCGTTTCGCTATGGTTGACGTAGAAAAAGTGTTCAAACTTTGCCCTCTTTCGCTATGGTTTACGTAGAAAAAGTGTTCGAACTTTGCCCCTTTTGCTATGGTTAACGTAGAAAAAGTGTTCGAACTTTGCCCCTTTCGCTATGGTTGACATAGAAAAAGTGTTCGAGCTTTGCCCTCTTTTGCTATGGTTGACGTAGAAAAAGTGTTTGCACTTTGCCCTCTTTCACTATGATTGACGTAGAAAAAGTGTTTGACCTGTGCCCTCTTTCACTATTGTTGACGTAGGAAAAGTGGTCGAACTGTGCCCTGTTTCGCTATGGTTGACATAGAAAAAGTGTTCGAACTTTGCCCTCTTTCGCTATGGTTGACGTAGAAAAAGTGTTTGAACTTTGCCCTCTTTCACTATGGTTGACGTAGAAAAGTGTTCGAACTTTGCCCTCTTTCACTATGGTTGATGTAGAAAAAGTGTTCAAACTTTGCCCTCTTTCGCTATGGTTAACGTAAAAAAAGTGTTCGAACTTTGCCCGTTTCGCTATGGTTGACGTAGAAAAAGTGTTCAAACTTTGCCCTCTTTCGCTATGGTTGACGTAGAAAAAGTGTTCGAACTTTGCCCCTTTCGCTATGGTTGACGTAGAAAAAGTGTTCGAACTTTTCCCTCTTTCACTATGGTTGACGTAGGAAAAGTGTTTGAACTGTGCCCTCTTTCGCTATGGTTGACGTAGAAAAAGTGTTTGAACTGTGCCCTCTTTCGCTATGGTTGACGTAGGAAAAGTGTTTGAACTTTGCCCCTTTCGCTATGGTTGACATAGAAAAAGTGGTCGACCTTTGCCCTCTTTCGCTATGGTTGACATAGAAAAAGTGTTTGAACTGTGCCCTCTTTCGCTATGGTTGACGTCGGAAAAGTGTTCGAACTTTGCCCCTTTCGCTATGGTTGACGTAGAAAAAGTGTTCGAGCTTTGCCCTCTTTCGCTATGGTTGACGTAGAAAAAGTGTTCGAACTTTTCCCCTTTCGCTATAGTCGACGTAGAAAAAGTGTTCGAACTTTGCCCCTTTAGCTATAGTCGACGTAGAAAAAGTGTTCGAACTTTGCCCTCTTTCGCTATGGTTGACGTAGGAAAAGTGTTCGAACTTTGCCCTCTTTCGCTATGGTTTACGTAGAAAAAGTGTTCGAACTTTGCCCCTTTAGCTATAGTCGACGTAGAAAAAGTGTCTGAACTTTGCCCTCTTTCGCTATGGTTGACGTAGGAAAAGTGTTCGAACTTTGCCCTCTTTCGCTATGGTTGACGTAGGAAAAGTGTTTGAACTTTGCCCTCTTTCGCTATGGTTGACGTAGAAAAAGTGTTTGAACTTTGCCCGTTTCGCTATGGTTGACGTAGAAAAAGTGTTCAAACTTTGCCCTCTTTCACTATGGTTTACGTAGAAAAAGTGTTCGAACTGTGCCCTGTTTCACTATGGTTGACGTAGAAAAAGTGTTCGAACTGTGCCCTGTTTCACTATGGTTTACGTAGAAAAAGTGGTCGAGCTTTGCCCTCTTTCGCTATGGTTGACGTAGTAAAAGTGTTCGAACTTTGCCCCTTTCGCTATAGTCGACGTAGAAAAAGTGTTCGAACTTTGCCCTCTTTCGCTATGGTTGACGTAGAAAAAGTGTTCGAACTTTGCCCTCTTTCGCTATGGTTGACGTAGGAAAAGTGTTTGAACTTTGCCCGTTTCGCTATGGTTGACGTAGAAAAAGTGTTCAAACTTTGCCCTCTTTCACTATGGTTGACGTAGAAAAGTGGTCGAACTTTGCCCTCTTTCACTATGGTTGACGTAGAAAAAATGTTCGAACTTTGCCCTGTTTCGCTATAGTTGACGTAGAAAAAGTATTTGAACTTTGCCCTCTTTCACTATGGTTGACGTAGAAAAGTGTTCGAACTTTGCCCTCTTTCACTATGGTTGATGTAGAAAAAGTGTTCGAACTTTGCCCTCTTTCGCTATGGTTAACGTAGAAAAAGTGTTCGAACTTTGCCCGTTTCGCTATGGTTGACGTAGAAAAAGTGTTAAAACTTTGCCCTCTTTCGCTATGGTTTACGTTGAAAAAGTGTTCGAACTTTGCCCCTTTTGCTATGGTTAACGTAGAAAAAGTGTTCGAACTTTTCCCTCTTTCACTATGGTTGACATAGGAAAAGTGTTTGAATTTTGCCCTCTTTCGCTATGGTTGACGTAGAAAAAGTGTTTGAACTGTGCCCTCTTTCGCTATGGTTGACGTAGGAAAAGTGTTTGAACTGTGCCCTCTTTCGCTATGGTTGACGTAGGAAAAGTGTTTGAACTTTGCCCTCTTTCGCTATGGTTGACGTAGGAAAAGTGTTTGAACTGTGCCCTCTTTCGCTATGGTTGACATAGGAGAAGTGTTTGAACTTTGCCCCTTTCGCTATGGTTGACAGAGAAAAAGTGTTTGAACTTTGGCCTTTTTTGCTATGGTTGACAGAAACAGTGTTCGAAGTTTGCCCTCTGCTAGTGTTGACGTAGAAAAAGTGTTCGAAGTGCCCCTTTCGCTATGGTTGACGTAGGAAAAGTGTTCGAACTTTGCCCCTTTCTCTATGGTTGACATAGAAAAAGTGTTCGAACTTTGCCCTCTTTCGCTATTGTTGACGTAGAAAAAGTGTTCGAACTGTGCCCTCTTTCACTATGGTTGACGTAGAAAAAGTGTTCGAGCTTTGCCCTCTTTCGCTATGGTTGACGTCGGAAAAGTGGTCGAACTTTGCCCCTTTCGCTATGGTTGACATAGAAAAAGTGTTCGAGCTTTGCCCTCTTTTGCTATGGTTGACGTAGAAAAAGTGTTTGCACTTTGCCCTCTTTCACTATGATTGACGTAGAAAAAGTGTTTGACCTGTGCCCTCTTTCACTATGGTTGACGTAGGAAAAGTGGTCGAACTGTGCCCTGTTTCGCTATGGTTGACATAGAAAAAGTGTTCGAACTTTGCCCTCTTTCGCTATAGTTGACGTAGAAAAAGTGTTTGAACTTTGCCCTCTCTCACTATGGTTGACGTAGAAAAGTGTTCAAACTTTGCCCTCTTTCACTATGGTTGACGTAGAAAAAATGTTCGAACTTTGCCCTGTTTCGCTATGGTTGACATAGAAAAAGTGTTTGAACTGTGCCCACTTTCGCTATGGTTGACGTAGAAAAAGTGTTCGAACTTTGCCCTCTTTCGCTATGGTTGACGTAGAAAAAGTGTTTGAACTTTGCCCTCTTTCACTATGGTTGACGTAGAAAAGTGTTCGAACTTTGCCCTCTTTCGCTATGGTTAACGTAGAAAAAGTGTTCGAACTTTGCCCGTTTCGCTATGGTTGACGTAGAAAAAGTGTTAAAACTTTGCCCTCTTTCGCTATGGTTGACGTAGAAAAAGTGTTCGAACTTTGCCCCTTTCGCTATGGTTGACGTAGAAAAAGTGTTCGAACTTTGCCCTCTTTCGCTATGGTTGACGTAGGAAAAGTGTTCGAACTTTGCCCTCTTTCGCTATGGTTGACGTAGGAAAAGTGTTTTAACTTTGCCCTCTTTCGCTATTGTTGACGTAGAAAAAGTGTTTGAACTTTGCCCGTTTCGCTATGGTTGACGTAGAAAAAGTGTTCAACCTTTGCCCTCTTTCACTATGGTTTACGTAGAAAAAGTGTTCGAACTGTGCCCTGTTTCACTATGGTTGACGTAGAAAAAGTGTTCGAACTGTGCCCTGTTTCACTATGGTTTACGTAGAAAAAGTGGTCGAGCTTTGCCCTCTTTCGCTATGGTTGACGTAGAAAAAGTGTTCGAACTTTGCCTCTTTCGCTATAGTCGACGTAGAAAAAGTGTTCGAACTTTGCCCTCTTTCGCTATGGTTGACGTAGAAAAAGTGTTCGAACTTTGCCCTCTTTCGCTATGGTTGACGTAGGAAAAGTGTTTGAACTTTGCCCGTTTCGCTATGGTTGACGTAGAAAAAGTGTTCAAACTTTGCCCTCTTTCACTATGGTTGACGTAGAAAAGTGGTCGAACTTTGACCTCTTTCACTATGGTTGACGTAGAAAAAATGTTCGAACTTTGCCCTGTTTCGCTATGGTTTACGTAGAAAAAGTATTTGAACTTTGCCCTCTTTCACTATGGTTGACGTAGAAAAGTGTTCGAACTTTGCCCTCTTTCACTATGGTTGATGTAGAAAAAGTGTTCGAACTTTGCCCTCTTTCGCTATGGTTAACGTAGAAAAAGTGTTCGAACTTTGCCCGTTTCGCTATGGTTGACGTAGAAAAAGTGTTCAAACTTTGCCCTCTTTCGCTATGGTTTACGTAGAAAAAGTGTTCGAACTTTGCCCCTTTTGCTATGGTTAACGTAGAAAAAGTGTTCGAACTTTTCCCTCTTTCACTATGGTTGACATAGGAAAAGTGTTTGAACTTTGCCCTCTTTCGCTATGGTTGACGTAGAAAAAGTGTTTGAACTGTGCCCTCTTTCGCTATGGTTGACGTAGGAAAAGTGTTTGAACTGTGCCCTGTTTCGCTATGGTTGACGTAGGAAAAGTGTTTGCACTTTGCCCTCTTTCGCTATGGTTGACGTAGGAAAAGTGTTTGAACTGTGCCCTCTTTCGCTATAGTTGACATAGGAGAAGTGTTTGAACTTTGCCCCTTTCGCTATGGTTGACAGAGAAAAAGTGTTTTAACTTTGGCCTTTTTCGCTATGGTTGACACAAACAGTGTTCGAAGTTTGCCCTCTGCTAGTGTTGACGTAGAAAAAGTGTTCGAAGTTTGCCCCTTTCGCTATGGTTGACGTAGGAAAAGTGTTCGAACTTTGCCCCTTTTGCTATGGTTGACATAGAAAAAGTGTTCGAACTTTGCCCTCTTTCGCTATTGTTGACGTAGAAAAAGTGTTCGAACTGTGCCCTCTTTCACTATGGTTGACGTAGAAAAAGTGTTCGAGCTTTGCCCTCTTTCGCTATGGTTGACGTCGGAAAAGTGGTCGAACTTTGCCCCTTTCGCTATGGTTGACATAGAAAAAGTGTTCGAGCTTTGCCCTCTTTTGCTATGGTTGACGTAGAAAAAGTGTTTGCACTTTGCCCTCTTTCACTATGATTGACGTAGAAAAAGTGTTTGACCTGTGCCCTCTTTCACTATGGTTGACGTAGGAAAAGTGGTCGAACTGTGCCCTGTTTCGCTATGGTTGACATAGAAAAAGTGTTCGAACTTTGCCCTCTTTCGCTATGGTTGACGTAGAAAAAGTGTTTGAACTTTGCCCTCTTTCACTATGGTTGACGTAGAAAAGTGTTCAAACTTTGCCCTCTTTCACTATGGTTGACGTAGAAAAAATGTTCGAACTTTGCCCTGTTTCGCTATGGTTGACATAGAAAAAGTGTTTGAACTGTGCCCACTTTCGCTATGGTTGACGTAGAAAAAGTGTTCGAACTTTGCCCTCTTTCGCTATGGTTGACGTAGAAAAAGTGTTTGCACTTTGCCCTCTTTCACTATGGTTGACGTAGAAAAGTGTTCAAACTTTGCCCTCTTTCACTATGGTTGACGTAGAAAAAATGTTCGAACTTTGCCCTGTTTCGCTATGGTTGACATAGAAAAAGTGTTTGAACTGTGCCCACTTTCGCTATGGTTGACGTAGAAAAAGTGTTCGAACTTTGCCCTCTTTCGCTATGGTTGACGTAGAAAAAGTGTTTGAACTTTGCCCTCTTTCACTATGGTTGACGTAGAAAAGTGTTCGAACTTTGCCCTCTTTCGCTATGGTTTACGTAGAAAAAGTGTTCGAACTTTGCCCCTTTTGCTATGGTTAACGTAGAAAAAGTGTTCGAACTTTTCCCTCTTTCACTATGGTTGACATAGGAAAAGTGTTTGAACTTTGCCCTCTTTCGCTATGGTTGACGTAGAAAAAGTGTTTGAACTGTGCCCTCTTTCGCTATGGTTGACGTAGGAAAAGTGTTTGAACTGTGCCCTGTTTCGCTATGGTTGACGTAGGAAAAGTGTTTGCACTTTGCCCTCTTTCGCTATGGTTGACGTAGGAAAAGTGTTTGAACTGTGCCCTCTTTCGCTATAGTTGACATAGGAGAAGTGTTTGAACTTTGCCCCTTTCGCTATGGTTGACAGAGAAAAAGTGTTTTAACTTTGGCCTTTTTCGCTATGGTTGACACAAACAGTGTTCGAAGTTTGCCCTCTGCTAGTGTTGACGTAGAAAAAGTGTTCGAAGTTTGCCCCTTTCGCTATGGTTGACGTAGGAAAAGTGTTCGAACTTTGCCCCTTTTGCTATGGTTGACATAGAAAAAGTGTTCGAACTTTGCCCTCTTTCGCTATTGTTGACGTAGAAAAAGTGTTCGAACTGTGCCCTCTTTCACTATGGTTGACGTAGAAAAAGTGTTCGAGCTTTGCCCTCTTTCGCTATGGTTGACGTCGGAAAAGTGGTCGAACTTTGCCCCTTTCGCTATGGTTGACATAGAAAAAGTGTTCGAGCTTTGCCCTCTTTTGCTATGGTTGACGTAGAAAAAGTGTTTGCACTTTGCCCTCTTTCACTATGATTGACGTAGAAAAAGTGTTTGACCTGTGCCCTCTTTCACTATGGTTGACGTAGGAAAAGTGGTCGAACTGTGCCCTGTTTCGCTATGGTTGACATAGAAAAAGTGTTCGAACTTTGCCCTCTTTCGCTATGGTTGACGTAGAAAAAGTGTTTGAACTTTGCCCTCTTTCACTATGGTTGACGTAGAAAAGTGTTCAAACTTTGCCCTCTTTCACTATGGTTGACGTAGAAAAAATGTTCGAACTTTGCCCTGTTTCGCTATGGTTGACATAGAAAAAGTGTTTGAACTGTGCCCACTTTCGCTATGGTTGACGTAGAAAAAGTGTTCGAACTTTGCCCTCTTTCGCTATGGTTGACGTAGAAAAAGTGTTTGCACTTTGCCCTCTTTCACTATGGTTGACGTAGAAAAGTGTTCAAACTTTGCCCTCTTTCACTATGGTTGACGTAGAAAAAATGTTCGAACTTTGCCCTGTTTCGCTATGGTTGACATAGAAAAAGTGTTTGAACTGTGCCCACTTTCGCTATGGTTGACGTAGAAAAAGTGTTCGAACTTTGCCCTCTTTCGCTATGGTTGACGTAGAAAAAGTGTTTGAACTTTGCCCTCTTTCACTATGGTTGACGTAGAAAAGTGTTCGAACTTTGCCCTCTTTCGCTATGGTTAACGTAGAAAAAGTGTTCGAACTTTGCCCGTTTCGCTATGGTTGACGTAGAAAAAGTGTTAAAACTTTGCCCTCTTTCGCTATGGTTGACGTAGAAAAAGTGTTCGAACTTTGCCCCTTTCGCTATGGTTGACGTAGAAAAAGTGTTCGAACTTTTCCCTCTTTCACTATGGTTGACGTAGGAAAAGTGTTTGAACTGTGCCCTCTTTCGCTATGGTTGACGTAGAAAAAGTGTTTGAACTGTGCCCTCTTTCGCTATGGTTGACGTAGGAACAGTGTTTGAACTTTGCCCCTTTCGCTATGGTTGACATAGAAAAAGTGTTCGACCTTTGCCCTCTTTCGCTATGGTTGACGTAGAAAAAGTGTTTGAACTGTGCCCTCTTTCGCTATGGTTGACGTAGGAAAAGTGTTTGAACTTTGCCCTCTTTCGCTATGGTTGACGTAGAAAAAGTGTTTGAACTGTGCCCTCTTTCGCTATGGTTGACGTAGAAAAAGTGTTTGAACTGTGCCCTCTTTCGCTATGGTTGACGTAGGAAAAGTGTTTGCACTTTGCCCCTTTCGCTATGGTTGACATAGAAAAAGTGTTCGGCCTTTGCCCTCTTTCACTATGGTTGACGTAGAAAAAGTATTTGAACTGTGCCCTCTTTCGCTATGGTTGACGTAGAAAAAGTGTTTGAACTGTGCCCTCTTTCGCTATGGTTGACGTAGAAAAAGTGTTTGAACTGTGCCCTCTTTCGCTATGGTTGACGTAGGAAAAGTGTTTGAACTTTGCCCCTTTCGCTATGGTTGACGTAGGAAAAGTGTTTGAACTTTGCCCCTTTCGCTATGGTTGACATAGAAAAAGTGTTCAAACTTTGCCCTCTTTCGCTATGGTTGACGTAGGAAAAGTGTTTGAACTGTGCCCTCTTTCGCTATGGTTGACGTAGAAAAAGTGTTTGAACTGTGCCCTGTTTCACTATGGTTGACGTAGGAAAAGTGTTTGAACTGTGCCCTCTTTCGCTATGGTTGACGTAGGAAAAGTGTTTGAACTGTGCCCTGTTTCGCTATGGTTGACGTAGGAAAAGTGTTTGAACTTTCCCCTCTTTCGCTTTGGTTGACGTAGAAAAAGTGTTTGCACTTTGCCCTCTTTCACTATGATTGACGTAGAAAAAGTGTTTGACCTGTGCCCTCTTTCACTATGGTTGACGTAGGAAAAGTGGTCGAACTGTGCCCTGTTTCGCTATGGTTGACATAGAAAAAGTGTTCGAACTTTGCCCTCTTTCGCTATAGTTGACGTAGAAAAAGTGTTTGAACTTTGCCCTCTCTCACTATGGTTGACGTAGAAAAGTGTTCAAACTTTGCCCTCTTTCACTATGGTTGACGTAGAAAAAATGTTCGAACTTTGCCCTGTTTCGCTATGGTTGACATAGAAAAAGTGTTTGAACTGTGCCCACTTTCGCTATGGTTGACGTAGAAAAAGTGTTCGAACTTTGCCCTCTTTCGCTATGGTTGACGTAGAAAAAGTGTTTGAACTTTGCCCTCTTTCACTATGGTTGACGTAGAAAAGTGTTCGAACTTTGCCCTCTTTCGCTATGGTTAACGTAGAAAAAGTGTTCGAACTTTGCCCGTTTCGCTATGGTTGACGTAGAAAAAGTGTTAAAACTTTGCCCTCTTTCGCTATGGTTGACGTAGAAAAAGTGTTCGAACTTTGCCCCTTTCGCTATGGTTGACGTAGAAAAAGTGTTCGAACTTTGCCCTCTTTCGCTATGGTTGACGTAGGAAAAGTGTTCGAACTTTGCCCTCTTTCGCTATGGTTGACGTAGGAAAAGTGTTTTAACTTTGCCCTCTTTCGCTATTGTTGACGTAGAAAAAGTGTTTGAACTTTGCCCGTTTCGCTATGGTTGACGTAGAAAAAGTGTTCAACCTTTGCCCTCTTTCACTATGGTTTACGTAGAAAAAGTGTTCGAACTGTGCCCTGTTTCACTATGGTTGACGTAGAAAAAGTGTTCGAACTGTGCCCTGTTTCACTATGGTTTACGTAGAAAAAGTGGTCGAGCTTTGCCCTCTTTCGCTATGGTTGACGTAGAAAAAGTGTTCGAACTTTGCCTCTTTCGCTATAGTCGACGTAGAAAAAGTGTTCGAACTTTGCCCTCTTTCGCTATGGTTGACGTAGAAAAAGTGTTCGAACTTTGCCCTCTTTCGCTATGGTTGACGTAGGAAAAGTGTTTGAACTTTGCCCGTTTCGCTATGGTTGACGTAGAAAAAGTGTTCAAACTTTGCCCTCTTTCACTATGGTTGACGTAGAAAAGTGGTCGAACTTTGACCTCTTTCACTATGGTTGACGTAGAAAAAATGTTCGAACTTTGCCCTGTTTCGCTATGGTTTACGTAGAAAAAGTATTTGAACTTTGCCCTCTTTCACTATGGTTGACGTAGAAAAGTGTTCGAACTTTGCCCTCTTTCACTATGGTTGATGTAGAAAAAGTGTTCGAACTTTGCCCTCTTTCGCTATGGTTAACGTAGAAAAAGTGTTCGAACTTTGCCCGTTTCGCTATGGTTGACGTAGAAAAAGTGTTCAAACTTTGCCCTCTTTCGCTATGGTTTACGTAGAAAAAGTGTTCGAACTTTGCCCCTTTTGCTATGGTTAACGTAGAAAAAGTGTTCGAACTTTTCCCTCTTTCACTATGGTTGACATAGGAAAAGTGTTTGAACTTTGCCCTCTTTCGCTATGGTTGACGTAGAAAAAGTGTTTGAACTGTGCCCTCTTTCGCTATGGTTGACGTAGGAAAAGTGTTTGAACTGTGCCCTGTTTCGCTATGGTTGACGTAGGAAAAGTGTTTGCACTTTGCCCTCTTTCGCTATGGTTGACGTAGGAAAAGTGTTTGAACTGTGCCCTCTTTCGCTATAGTTGACATAGGAGAAGTGTTTGAACTTTGCCCCTTTCGCTATGGTTGACAGAGAAAAAGTGTTTTAACTTTGGCCTTTTTCGCTATGGTTGACACAAACAGTGTTCGAAGTTTGCCCTCTGCTAGTGTTGACGTAGAAAAAGTGTTCGAAGTTTGCCCCTTTCGCTATGGTTGACGTAGGAAAAGTGTTCGAACTTTGCCCCTTTTGCTATGGTTGACATAGAAAAAGTGTTCGAACTTTGCCCTCTTTCGCTATTGTTGACGTAGAAAAAGTGTTCGAACTGTGCCCTCTTTCACTATGGTTGACGTAGAAAAAGTGTTCGAGCTTTGCCCTCTTTCGCTATGGTTGACGTCGGAAAAGTGGTCGAACTTTGCCCCTTTCGCTATGGTTGACATAGAAAAAGTGTTCGAGCTTTGCCCTCTTTTGCTATGGTTGACGTAGAAAAAGTGTTTGCACTTTGCCCTCTTTCACTATGATTGACGTAGAAAAAGTGTTTGACCTGTGCCCTCTTTCACTATGGTTGACGTAGGAAAAGTGGTCGAACTGTGCCCTGTTTCGCTATGGTTGACATAGAAAAAGTGTTCGAACTTTGCCCTCTTTCGCTATGGTTGACGTAGAAAAAGTGTTTGAACTTTGCCCTCTTTCACTATGGTTGACGTAGAAAAGTGTTCAAACTTTGCCCTCTTTCACTATGGTTGACGTAGAAAAAATGTTCGAACTTTGCCCTGTTTCGCTATGGTTGACATAGAAAAAGTGTTTGAACTGTGCCCACTTTCGCTATGGTTGACGTAGAAAAAGTGTTCGAACTTTGCCCTCTTTCGCTATGGTTGACGTAGAAAAAGTGTTTGCACTTTGCCCTCTTTCACTATGGTTGACGTAGAAAAGTGTTCAAACTTTGCCCTCTTTCACTATGGTTGACGTAGAAAAAATGTTCGAACTTTGCCCTGTTTCGCTATGGTTGACATAGAAAAAGTGTTTGAACTGTGCCCACTTTCGCTATGGTTGACGTAGAAAAAGTGTTCGAACTTTGCCCTCTTTCGCTATGGTTGACGTAGAAAAAGTGTTTGAACTTTGCCCTCTTTCACTATGGTTGACGTAGAAAAGTGTTCGAACTTTGCCCTCTTTCGCTATGGTTTACGTAGAAAAAGTGTTCGAACTTTGCCCCTTTTGCTATGGTTAACGTAGAAAAAGTGTTCGAACTTTTCCCTCTTTCACTATGGTTGACATAGGAAAAGTGTTTGAACTTTGCCCTCTTTCGCTATGGTTGACGTAGAAAAAGTGTTTGAACTGTGCCCTCTTTCGCTATGGTTGACGTAGGAAAAGTGTTTGAACTGTGCCCTGTTTCGCTATGGTTGACGTAGGAAAAGTGTTTGCACTTTGCCCTCTTTCGCTATGGTTGACGTAGGAAAAGTGTTTGAACTGTGCCCTCTTTCGCTATAGTTGACATAGGAGAAGTGTTTGAACTTTGCCCCTTTCGCTATGGTTGACAGAGAAAAAGTGTTTTAACTTTGGCCTTTTTCGCTATGGTTGACACAAACAGTGTTCGAAGTTTGCCCTCTGCTAGTGTTGACGTAGAAAAAGTGTTCGAAGTTTGCCCCTTTCGCTATGGTTGACGT
The DNA here is from genome assembly GCF_053919585.1 of Euprymna scolopes. Lineage (NCBI taxonomy): Eukaryota > Metazoa > Mollusca > Cephalopoda > Sepiida > Sepiolidae > Euprymna > Euprymna scolopes. Next base: position 77,221,847 of record NC_136495.1, read on the forward strand.
AGGAAAAGTGTTCGAACTTTGCCCCTTTTGCTATGGTTGACATAGAAAAAGTGTTCGAACTTTGCCCTCTTTCGCTATTGTTGACGTAGAAAAAGTGTTCGAACTGTGCCCTCTTTCACTATGGTTGACGTAGAAAAAGTGTTCGAGCTTTGCCCTCTTTCGCTATGGTTGACGTCGGAAAAGTGGTCGAACTTTGCCCCTTTCGCTATGGTTGACATAGAAAAAGTGTTCGAGCTTTGCCCTCTTTTGCTATGGTTGACGTAGAAAAAGTGTTTGCACTTTGCCCTCTTTCACTATGATTGACGTAGAAAAAGTGTTTGACCTGTGCCCTCTTTCACTATGGTTGACGTAGGAAAAGTGGTCGAACTGTGCCCTGTTTCGCTATGGTTGACATAGAAAAAGTGTTCGAACTTTGCCCTCTTTCGCTATGGTTGACGTAGAAAAAGTGTTTGAACTTTGCCCTCTTTCACTATGGTTGACGTAGAAAAGTGTTCAAACTTTGCCCTCTTTCACTATGGTTGACGTAGAAAAAATGTTCGAACTTTGCCCTGTTTCGCTATGGTTGACATAGAAAAAGTGTTTGAACTGTGCCCACTTTCGCTATGGTTGACGTAGAAAAAGTGTTCGAACTTTGCCCTCTTTCGCTATGGTTGACGTAGAAAAAGTGTTTGCACTTTGCCCTCTTTCACTATGGTTGACGTAGAAAAGTGTTCAAACTTTGCCCTCTTTCACTATGGTTGACGTAGAAAAAATGTTCGAACTTTGCCCTGTTTCGCTATGGTTGACATAGAAAAAGTGTTTGAACTGTGCCCACTTTCGCTATGGTTGACGTAGAAAAAGTGTTCGAACTTTGCCCTCTTTCGCTATGGTTGACGTAGAAAAAGTGTTTGAACTTTGCCCTCTTTCACTATGGTTGACGTAGAAAAGTGTTCGAACTTTGCCCTCTTTCGCTATGGTTAACGTAGAAAAAGTGTTCGAACTTTGCCCGTTTCGCTATGGTTGACGTAGAAAAAGTGTTAAAACTTTGCCCTCTTTCGCTATGGTTGACGTAGAAAAAGTGTTCGAACTTTGCCCCTTTCGCTATGGTTGACGTAGAAAAAGTGTTCGAACTTTTCCCTCTTTCACTATGGTTGACGTAGGAAAAGTGTTTGAACTGTGCCCTCTTTCGCTATGGTTGACGTAGAAAAAGTGTTTGAACTGTGCCCTCTTTCGCTATGGTTGACGTAGGAACAGTGTTTGAACTTTGCCCCTTTCGCTATGGTTGACATAGAAAAAGTGTTCGACCTTTGCCCTCTTTCGCTATGGTTGACGTAGAAAAAGTGTTTGAACTGTGCCCTCTTTCGCTATGGTTGACGTAGGAAAAGTGTTTGAACTTTGCCCTCTTTCGCTATGGTTGACGTAGAAAAAGTGTTTGAACTGTGCCCTCTTTCGCTATGGTTGACGTAGAAAAAGTGTTTGAACTGTGCCCTCTTTCGCTATGGTTGACGTAGGAAAAGTGTTTGCACTTTGCCCCTTTCGCTATGGTTGACATAGAAAAAGTGTTCGGCCTTTGCCCTCTTTCACTATGGTTGACGTAGAAAAAGTATTTGAACTGTGCCCTCTTTCGCTATGGTTGACGTAGAAAAAGTGTTTGAACTGTGCCCTCTTTCGCTATGGTTGACGTAGAAAAAGTGTTTGAACTGTGCCCTCTTTCGCTATGGTTGACGTAGGAAAAGTGTTTGAACTTTGCCCCTTTCGCTATGGTTGACGTAGGAAAAGTGTTTGAACTTTGCCCCTTTCGCTATGGTTGACATAGAAAAAGTGTTCAAACTTTGCCCTCTTTCGCTATGGTTGACGTAGGAAAAGTGTTTGAACTGTGCCCTCTTTCGCTATGGTTGACGTAGAAAAAGTGTTTGAACTGTGCCCTGTTTCACTATGGTTGACGTAGGAAAAGTGTTTGAACTGTGCCCTCTTTCGCTATGGTTGACGTAGGAAAAGTGTTTGAACTGTGCCCTGTTTCGCTATGGTTGACGTAGGAAAAGTGTTTGAACTTTCCCCTCTTTCGCTTTGGTTGACGTAGGAAAAGTGTTTGAACTGTGCCCTGTTTCGCTATGGTTGACGTAGGAAAAGTGTTTGAACTGTGCCCTCTTTCGCTATGGTTGACATAGGAGAAGTGGTCGAACTTTGCCCCTTTTGCTATGGTTTACATAGAAAAAGTGTTTGAACTTTGGCCTTTTTCGCTATGGTTGACAGAAAAAGTGTTCGAAGTTTGCCCTCTGCTAGTGTTGACGTAGAAAAAGTGTTCGAAGTTTGCCCCTTTCGCTATGGTTGACGTAGGAAAAGTGTTCGAACTTTGCCCCTTTCGCTATGGTTGACATAGAAAAAGTGTTCGAACTTTGCCCTGTTTCGCTATGGTTGACGTAGAAAAAGTGTTTGAACTTTTCCCTCTTTCACTATGGTTGACGTAGGAAAAGTGGTCGAACTTTTCCCTCTTTCACTATGGTTGACGTAGGAAAAGTGTTTGAACTTTGCCCCTTTCGCTATGGTTGACGTAGAAAAAATGTTCGAACTTTGCCCTCTTTCACTATGGTTGACGTAGAAAAAGTGTTTGAACTTTTCCCTCTTTCACTATGGTTGACGTAGGAAAAGTGTTTGAACTTTGCCCTCTTTCACTATGGTTGACGTAGGAAAAGTGTTTGAACTTTTCCCTCTTTCACTAAGGTTGACGTAGAAAAAGTGTTTGAACTTTGCCCTCTTTCACTATGGTTGACGTAGGAAAAGTGTTTGAACTTTGCCCTCTTTCGCTATGGTTGACGTAGAAAAAGTGTTTGAACTTTTCCCTCTTTCACTATGGTTGACGTAGAAAAAGTGTTTGAACTTTTCCCTCTTTCACTATGGTTGACGTAGGAAAAGTGTTCGAACTTTTCCCTCTTTCACTATGGTTTACGTAGGAAAAGTGTTTGAACTTTGCCCCTTTCGCTATGGTTGACGTAGGAAAAGTGTTTGAACTTTGCCCTCTTTCACTATGGTTGACGTAGGAAAAGTGTTTGAACTTTTCCCTCTTTCGCTATGGTTAACGTAGAAAAAGTGTTTGAACTTTGCCCTCTTTCACTATGGTTGACGTAGGAAAAGTGTTTGAACTTTGCCCTCTTTCGCTATGGTTGACGTAGAAAAAGTGTTTGAACTTTGGCCTCTTTCACTATGGTTGACGTAGAAAAAGTGTTCGAACTTTTCCCTCTTTCAATATGGTTGACGTAGGAAAAGTGTTTGAACTTTGCCCTCTTTCGCTATGGTTGACGTAGAAAAAGTGTTTGAACTGTGCCCTCTTTCGCTATGGTTGACGTAGAAAAAGTGTTTGAACTTTGCCCTCTTTCACTATGGTTGACGTAGAAAAAGTGTTTGAACTTTTCCCTCTTTCACTATGGTTGACGTAGGAAAAGTGTTCGAACTTTTCCCTCTTTCACTATGGTTGACGTAGGAAAAGTGTTTGAACTTTGCCCTCTTTCACTATGGTTGACGTAGGAAAAGTGTTTGAACTTTGCCCTCTTTCGCTATGGTTGACGTAGGAAAAGTGTTTGAACTTTGCCCCTTTCGCTATGGTTGACATAGAAAAAGTGTTTGAACTGTGCCCTCTTTCGCTATGGTTGACGTAGGAAAAGTGTTTGAACTTTGCCCCTTTCGCTATGGTTGACATAGAAAAAGTGTTTGAACTTTGCCCTCTTTCACTATGGTTGACGTAGAAAAGTGTTCAAACTTTGCCCTCTTTCACTATGGTTGACGTAGAAAAAATGTTCGAACTTTGCCCTGTTTCGCTATGGTTGACATAGAAAAAGTGTTTGAACTGTGCCCACTTTCGCTATGGTTGACGTAGAAAAAGTGTTCGAACTTTGCCCTCTTTCGCTATGGTTGACGTAGAAAAAGTGTTTGCACTTTGCCCTCTTTCACTATGGTTGACGTAGAAAAGTGTTCAAACTTTGCCCTCTTTCACTATGGTTGACGTAGAAAAAATGTTCGAACTTTGCCCTGTTTCGCTATGGTTGACATAGAAAAAGTGTTTGAACTGTGCCCACTTTCGCTATGGTTGACGTAGAAAAAGTGTTCGAACTTTGCCCTCTTTCGCTATGGTTGACGTAGAAAAAGTGTTTGAACTTTGCCCTCTTTCACTATGGTTGACGTAGAAAAGTGTTCGAACTTTGCCCTCTTTCGCTATGGTTAACGTAGAAAAAGTGTTCGAACTTTGCCCGTTTCGCTATGGTTGACGTAGAAAAAGTGTTAAAACTTTGCCCTCTTTCGCTATGGTTGACGTAGAAAAAGTGTTCGAACTTTGCCCCTTTCGCTATGGTTGACGTAGAAAAAGTGTTAAAACTTTGCCCTCTTTCGCTATGGTTGACGTAGAAAAAGTGTTCGAACTTTGCCCCTTTCGCTATGGTTGACGTAGAAAAAGTGTTCGAACTTTTCCCTCTTTCACTATGGTTGACGTAGGAAAAGTGTTTGAACTGTGCCCTCTTTCGCTATGGTTGACGTAGAAAAAGTGTTTGAACTGTGCCCTCTTTCGCTATGGTTGACGTAGGAACAGTGTTTGAACTTTGCCCCTTTCGCTATGGTTGACATAGAAAAAGTGTTCGACCTTTGCCCTCTTTCGCTATGGTTGACGTAGAAAAAGTGTTTGAACTGTGCCCTCTTTCGCTATGGTTGACGTAGGAAAAGTGTTTGAACTTTGCCCTCTTTCGCTATGGTTGACGTAGAAAAAGTGTTTGAACTGTGCCCTCTTTCGCTATGGTTGACGTAGAAAAAGTGTTTGAACTGTGCCCTCTTTCGCTATGGTTGACGTAGGAAAAGTGTTTGCACTTTGCCCCTTTCGCTATGGTTGACATAGAAAAAGTGTTCGGCCTTTGCCCTCTTTCACTATGGTTGACGTAGAAAAAGTATTTGAACTGTGCCCTCTTTCGCTATGGTTGACGTAGAAAAAGTGTTTGAACTGTGCCCTCTTTCGCTATGGTTGACGTAGAAAAAGTGTTTGAACTGTGCCCTCTTTCGCTATGGTTGACGTAGGAAAAGTGTTTGAACTTTGCCCCTTTCGCTATGGTTGACGTAGGAAAAGTGTTTGAACTTTGCCCCTTTCGCTATGGTTGACATAGAAAAAGTGTTCAAACTTTGCCCTCTTTCGCTATGGTTGACGTAGGAAAAGTGTTTGAACTGTGCCCTCTTTCGCTATGGTTGACGTAGAAAAAGTGTTTGAACTGTGCCCTGTTTCACTATGGTTGACGTAGGAAAAGTGTTTGAACTGTGCCCTCTTTCGCTATGGTTGACGTAGGAAAAGTGTTTGAACTGTGCCCTGTTTCGCTATGGTTGACGTAGGAAAAGTGTTTGAACTTTCCCCTCTTTCGCTTTGGTTGACGTAGGAAAAGTGTTTGAACTGTGCCCTGTTTCGCTATGGTTGACGTAGGAAAAGTGTTTGAACTGTGCCCTCTTTCGCTATGGTTGACATAGGAGAAGTGGTCGAACTTTGCCCCTTTTGCTATGGTTTACATAGAAAAAGTGTTTGAACTTTGGCCTTTTTCGCTATGGTTGACAGAAAAAGTGTTCGAAGTTTGCCCTCTGCTAGTGTTGACGTAGAAAAAGTGTTCGAAGTTTGCCCCTTTCGCTATGGTTGACGTAGGAAAAGTGTTCGAACTTTGCCCCTTTCGCTATGGTTGACATAGAAAAAGTGTTCGAACTTTGCCCTGTTTCGCTATGGTTGACGTAGAAAAAGTGTTTGAACTTTTCCCTCTTTCACTATGGTTGACGTAGGAAAAGTGGTCGAACTTTTCCCTCTTTCACTATGGTTGACGTAGGAAAAGTGTTTGAACTTTGCCCCTTTCGCTATGGTTGACGTAGAAAAAATGTTCGAACTTTGCCCTCTTTCACTATGGTTGACGTAGAAAAAGTGTTTGAACTTTTCCCTCTTTCACTATGGTTGACGTAGGAAAAGTGTTTGAACTTTGCCCTCTTTCACTATGGTTGACGTAGGAAAAGTGTTTGAACTTTTCCCTCTTTCACTAAGGTTGACGTAGAAAAAGTGTTTGAACTTTGCCCTCTTTCACTATGGTTGACGTAGGAAAAGTGTTTGAACTTTGCCCTCTTTCGCTATGGTTGACGTAGAAAAAGTGTTTGAACTTTTCCCTCTTTCACTATGGTTGACGTAGAAAAAGTGTTTGAACTTTTCCCTCTTTCACTATGGTTGACGTAGGAAAAGTGTTCGAACTTTTCCCTCTTTCACTATGGTTTACGTAGGAAAAGTGTTTGAACTTTGCCCCTTTCGCTATGGTTGACGTAGGAAAAGTGTTTGAACTTTGCCCTCTTTCACTATGGTTGACGTAGGAAAAGTGTTTGAACTTTTCCCTCTTTCGCTATGGTTGACGTAAGAAAAGTGTTTGAACTGTGCCCTCTTTCGCTATGGTTGACGTAGAAAAAGTGTCTGAACTGTGCCCTCTTTCGCTATGGTTGACGTAGGAAAAGTGTTTGAACTTTGCCCCTTTCGCTATGGTTGACATAGGAAAAGTGTTTGAACTTTGCCCCTTTCGCTATGGTTGACATAGAAAAAGTGTTCGAACTTTGCCCTCTTTCGCTATGGTTAACGTAGAAAATGTGTTTGAACTGTGCCCTCTTTCACTATGGTTGACGTAGAAAAAGTGTTCGAGCTTTCCCCTCTTTCGCTATGGCTGACGTCGGAAAAGTGGTCGAACTTTGCCCCTTTCGCTATGGTTGACATAGAAAAAGTGTTCGAGCTTTGCCCTCTTTCGCTATGGTTGACGTAGAAAAAGTGTTTGCACTTTGCCCTCTTTCGCTATGGTTGACGTAGAAAAAGTGTTTGACCTGTGCCCTCTTTCACTATGGTTGATGTAGGAAAAGTGTTCGAACTGTGCCCTGTTTCGCTATGGTTGACGTAGGAAAAGTGGTCGAACTGTGCCCTGTTTCGCTATGGTTGACATAGAAAAAGTGTTCAAACTTTGCCCTCTTTCGCTATGGTTGACGTAGAAAAAGTGTTTGAACTTTGCCCTCTTTCACTATGGTTGACGTAGAAAAGTGTTCAAACTTTGCCCTCTTTCACTATGGTTGACGTAGAAAAAGTGTTCGAACTTTGCCCTTTTTCGCTATGGTTGACATAGAAAAAGTGTTTGAACTGTGCCCACTTTCGCTATGGTTGACGTAGAAAAAGTGTTCGAACTTTGCCCTCTTTCGCTATGGTTGACGTAGAAAAAGTGTTTGAACTTTGCCCTCTTTCACTATGGTTGACGTAGAAAAGTGTTCGAACTTTGCCCTCTTTCACTATGGTTGATGTAGAAAAAGTGTTCGAACTTTGCCCTCTTTCGCTATGGTTAACGTAGAAAATGTGTTTGAACTTTGCCCGTTTCGCTATGGTTGACGTAGAAAAAGTGTTCAAACTTTGCCCTCTTTCGCTATGGTTGACGTAGAAAAAGTGTTCGAACTTTGCCCCTTTCGCTATGGTTGACGTAGAAAAAGTGTTCGAACTTTTCCCTCTTTCACTATGGTTGACGTAGAAAAGTGTTTGAACTGTGCCCTCTTTCGCTATGGTTGACGTAGAAAAAGTGTTTGAACTGTGCCCTCTTTCGCTATGGTTGACGTAGGAAAAGTGTTTGAACTTTGCCCTTTTTCGCTATGGTTGACATAGAAAAAGTGTTTGAACTGTGCCCACTTTCGCTATGGTTGACGTAGAAAAAGTGTTCGAACTTTGCCCTCTTTCGCTATGGTTGACGTAGAAAAAGTGTTTGAACTTTGCCCTCTTTCACTATGGTTGACGTAGAAAAGTGTTCGAACTTTGCCCTCTTTCACTATGGTTGATGTAGAAAAAGTGTTCGAACTTTGCCCTCTTTCGCTATGGTTAACGTAGAAAATGTGTTTGAACTTTGCCCGTTTCGCTATGGTTGACGTAGAAAAAGTGTTCAAACTTTGCCCTCTTTCGCTATGGTTGACGTAGAAAAAGTGTTCGAACTTTGCCCCTTTCGCTATGGTTGACGTAGAAAAAGTGTTCGAACTTTTCCCTCTTTCACTATGGTTGACGTAGAAAAGTGTTTGAACTGTGCCCTCTTTCGCTATGGTTGACGTAGAAAAAGTGTTTGAACTTTGGCCTTTTTCGCTATGGTTGACAGAAAAAGTGTTCGAAGTTTGCCCTCTGCTAGTGTTGACGTAGAAAAAGTGTTCGAAGTTTGCCCTCTTTCGCTATGGTTGACGTAGAAAAAGTGTTCGAACTTTGCCCCTTTCGCTATGGTTGACATAGAAAAAGTGTTCGAACTGTGCCCTCTTTCACTATGGTTGACGTAGAAAAAGTGTTCGAGCTTTCCCCTCTTTCGCTATGGCTGACGTCGGAAAAGTGGTCGAACTTTGCCCCTTTCGCTATGGTTGACATAGAAAAAGTGTTCGAGCTTTGCCCTCTTTCGCTATGGTTGACGTAGAAAAAGTGTTTGCACTTTGCCCTCTTTCGCTATGGTTGACGTAGAAAAAGTGTTTGACCTGTGCCCTCTTTCACTATGGTTGATGTAGGAAAAGTGTTCGAACTGTGCCCTGTTTCGCTATGGTTTACGTAGGAAAAGTGGTCGAACTGTGCCCTGTTTCGCTATGGTTGACATAGAAAAAGTGTTCAAACTTTGCCCTCTTTCGCTATGGTTGACGTAGAAAAAGTGTTTGAACTTTGCCCTCTTTCACTATGGTTGACGTAGAAAAGTGTTCAAACTTTGCCCTCTTTCACTATGGTTGACGTAGAAAAAGTGTTCGAACTTTGCCCTGTTTCGCTATGGTTGACATAGAAAAAGTGTTTAAACTGTGCCCACTTTCGCTATGGTTGACGTAGAAAAAGTGTTCGAACTATGCCCCTTTCGCTATGGTTGACGTAGAAAAAGTGTTCGAACTTTTCCCTCTTTCACTATGGTTGACGTAGGAAAGTGTTTGAACTGTGCCCTCTTTCGCTATGGTTGACGTAGAAAAAGTGTCTGAACTGTGCCCTCTTTCGCTATGGTTGACGTAGGAAAAGTGTTTGAACTTTGCCCCTTTCGCTATGGTTGACATAGAAAAAGTGTTCGAACTTTGCCCTCTTTCGCTATGGTTGACGTAGGAAAAGTGTTTGAACTTTGCCCCTTTCGCTATGGTTGACATAGAAAAAGTGTTCGAACTTTGCCCTCTTTCGCTATGGTTGACGTAGGAAAAGTGTTTGAACTGTGCCCTCTTTCGCTATGGTTGACGTAGGAAAAGTGTTTGAACTGTGCCCTTTTTCGCTATGGTTGACATAGGAGAAGTGGTCGAACTTTGCCCCTTTCGCTATGGTTGACATAGAAAAAGTGTTTGAACTTTGGCCTTTTTCGCTATGGTTGACAGAAAAAGTGTTCGAAGTTTGCCCTCTGCTAGTGTTGACGTAGAAAAAGTGTTCGAAGGTTGTCCTCTTTCGCTATGGTTGACGTAGGAAAAGTGTTCGAACTTTGCCCTCTTTCGCTATGGTTGACATAGAAAAAGTGTTTGAACTGTGCCCTCTTTCGCTATGGTTGACGTAGAAAAAGTGTTCGAACTGTGCCCTCTTTCACTATGGTTGACGTAGAAAAAGTTTTCGAGCTTTGCCCTCTTTCGCTATGGTTGACGTCGGAAAAGTGGTCGAACTTTGCCCCTTTCGCTATGGTTGACATAGAAAAAGTGTTCGAGCTTTGCCCTCTTTCGCTATGGTTGACGTAGAAAAAGTGTTTGCACTTTGCCCTCTTTCGCTATGGTTGACGTAGAAAAAGTGTTTGACCTATGCCCTGTTTCGCTATGGTTGACATAGGAAAAGTGGTCGAACTGTGCCCTGTTTCGCTATGGTTGACATAGAAAAAGTGTTCGCACTTTGCCCTCTTTCGCTATGGTTGACGTAGAAAAAGTGTTTGAACTTTGCCCTCTTTCACTATGGTTGACGTAGAAAAGTGTTCAAACTTTGCCCTCTTTCACTATGGTTGACGTAGAAAAATTGTTCGAACTTTGCCCTCTTTCGCTATGGTTGACGTAGAAAAAGTGTTTGAACTTTGCCCTCTTTCACTATGGTTGAAGTAGAAAAGTATTTGCACTTTGCCCTCTTTCGCTATGGTTGACGTAAAAAAAGTGTTCGAACTGTGCCCTCTTTCACTATGGTTGACGTAGAAAAAGTGTTCGAGCTTTCCCCTCTTTCGCTATGGCTTACGTCGGAAAAGTGGTCGAACTTTGCCCCTTTTGCTATGGTTGACATAGAAAAAGTGTTCGAGCTTTGCCCTCTTTCGCTATGGTTGACGTAGAAAAAGTGTTTGCACTTTGCCCTCTTTCGCTATGGTTGACGTAGAAAAAGTGTTTGACCTGTGCCCTCTTTCACTATGGTTGATGTAGGAAAAGTGTTCGAACTGTGCCCTGTTTCGCTATGGTTGACGTAGGAAAAGTGGTCGAACTGTGCCCTGTTTCGCTATGGTTGACATAGAAAAAGTGTTCAAACTTTGCCCTCTTTCGCTATGGTTGACGTAGAAAAAGTGTTTGAACTTTGCCCTCTTTCACTATGGTTGACGTAGAAAAGTGTTCAAACTTTGCCCTCTTTCACTATGGTTGACGTAGAAAAAGTGTTCGAACTTTGCCCTTTTTCGCTATGGTTGACATAGAAAAAGTGTTTGAACTGTGCCCACTTTCGCTATGGTTGACGTAGAAAAAGTGTTCGAACTTTGCCCTCTTTCGCTATGGTTGACGTAGAAAAAGTGTTTGAACTTTGCCCTCTTTCACTATGGTTGACGTAGAAAAGTGTTCGAACTTTGCCCTCTTTCACTATGGTTGATGTAGAAAAAGTGTTCGAACTTTGCCCTCTTTCGCTATGGTTAACGTAGAAAATGTGTTTGAACTTTGCCCGTTTCGCTATGGTTGACGTAGAAAAAGTGTTCAAACTTTGCCCTCTTTCGCTATGGTTGACGTAGAAAAAGTGTTCGAACTTTGCCCCTTTCGCTATGGTTGACGTAGAAAAAGTGTTCGAACTTTTCCCTCTTTCACTATGGTTGACGTAGAAAAGTGTTTGAACTGTGCCCTCTTTCGCTATGGTTGACGTAGAAAAAGTGTTTGAACTGTGCCCTCTTTCGCTATGGTTGACGTAGGAAAAGTGTTTGAACTTTGCCCTTTTTCGCTATGGTTGACATAGAAAAAGTGTTTGAACTGTGCCCACTTTCGCTATGGTTGACGTAGAAAAAGTGTTCGAACTTTGCCCTCTTTCGCTATGGTTGACGTAGAAAAAGTGTTTGAACTTTGCCCTCTTTCACTATGGTTGACGTAGAAAAGTGTTCGAACTTTGCCCTCTTTCACTATGGTTGATGTAGAAAAAGTGTTCGAACTTTGCCCTCTTTCGCTATGGTTAACGTAGAAAATGTGTTTGAACTTTGCCCGTTTCGCTATGGTTGACGTAGAAAAAGTGTTCAAACTTTGCCCTCTTTCGCTATGGTTGACGTAGAAAAAGTGTTCGAACTTTGCCCCTTTCGCTATGGTTGACGTAGAAAAAGTGTTCGAACTTTTCCCTCTTTCACTATGGTTGACGTAGAAAAGTGTTTGAACTGTGCCCTCTTTCGCTATGGTTGACGTAGAAAAAGTGTTTGAACTTTGGCCTTTTTCGCTATGGTTGACAGAAAAAGTGTTCGAAGTTTGCCCTCTGCTAGTGTTGACGTAGAAAAAGTGTTCGAAGTTTGCCCTCTTTCGCTATGGTTCACGTAGAAAAAGTGTTCGAACTTTGCCCCTTTCGCTATGGTTGACATAGAAAAAGTGTTCGAACTGTGCCCTCTTTCACTATGGTTGACGTAGAAAAAGTGTTCGAGCTTTCCCCTCTTTCGCTATGGCTGACGTCGGAAAAGTGGTCGAACTTTGCCCCTTTCGCTATGGTTGACATAGAAAAAGTGTTCGAGCTTTGCCCTCTTTCGCTATGGTTGACGTAGAAAAAGTGTTTGCACTTTGCCCTGTTTCGCTATGGTTGACGTAGAAAAAGTGTTTGACCTGTGCCCTCTTTCACTATGGTTGATGTAGGAAAAGTGTTCGAACTGTGCCCTGTTTCGCTATGGTTTACGTAGGAAAAGTGGTCGAACTGTGCCCTGTTTCGCTATGGTTGACATAGAAAAAGTGTTCAAACTTTGCCCTCTTTCGCTATGGTTGACGTAGAAAAAGTGTTTGAACTTTGCCCTCTTTCACTATGGTTGACGTAGAAAAGTGTTCAAACTTTGCCCTCTTTCACTATGGTTGACGTAGAAAAAGTGTTCGAACTTTGCCCTGTTTCGCTATGGTTGACATAGAAAAAGTGTTTAAACTGTGCCCACTTTCGCTATGGTTGACGTAGAAAAAGTGTTCGAACTATGCCCCTTTCGCTATGGTTGACGTAGAAAAAGTGTTCGAACTTTTCCCTCTTTCACTATGGTTGACGTAGGAAAGTGTTTGAACTGTGCCCTCTTTCGCTATGGTTGACGTAGAAAAAGTGTCTGAACTGTGCCCTCTTTCGCTATGGTTGACGTAGGAAAAGTGTTTGAACTTTGCCCCTTTCGCTATGGTTGACATAGAAAAAGTGTTCGAACTTTGCCCTCTTTCGCTATGGTTGACGTAGGAAAAGTGTTTGAACTTTGCCCCTTTCGCTATGGTTGACATAGAAAAAGTGTTCGAACTTTGCCCTCTTTCGCTATGGTTGACGTAGGAAAAGTGTTTGAACTGTGCCCTCTTTCGCTATGGTTGACGTAGGAAAAGTGTTTGAACTGTGCCCTGTTTCGCTATGGTTGACGTAGGAAAAGTGTTTGAACTTTGCCCTCTTTCGCTTTGGTTGACGTAGGAAAAGTGTTTTAACTGTGCCCTGTTTCGCTATGGTTGACGTAGGAAAAGTGTTTGAACTGTGCCCTTTTTCGCTATGGTTGACATAGGAGAAGTGGTCGAACTTTGCCCCTTTCGCTATGGTTGACATAGAAAAAGTGTTTGAACTTTGGCCTTTTTCGCTATGGTTGACAGAAAAAGTGTTCGAAGTTTGCCCTCTGCTAGTGTTGACGTAGAAAAAGTGTTCGAAGTTTGTCCTCTTTCGCTATGGTTGACGTAGGAAAAGTGTTCAAACTTTGCCCTCTTTCGCTATGGTTGACATAGAAAAAGTGTTCGAACTTTGCCCTCTTTCGCTATGGTTGACGTAGAAAAAGTGTTCGAACTGTGCCCTCTTTCACTATGGTTGACGTAGAAAAAGTTTTCGAGCTTTGCCCTCTTTCGCTATGGTTGACGTCGGAAAAGTGGTCGAACTTTGCCCCTTTCGCTATGGTTGACATAGAAAAAGTGTTCGAGCTTTGCCCTCTTTCGCTATGGTTGACGTAGAAAAAGTGTTTGCACTTTGCCCTCTTTCGCTATGGTTGACGTAGAAAAAGTGTTTGACCTATGCCCTGTTTCGCTATGGTTGACGTAGGAGAAGTGGTCGAACTGTGCCCTGTTTCGCTATGGTTGACATAGAAAAAGTGTTCGAACTTTGCCCTCTTTCGCTATGGTTGACGTAGAAAAAGTGTTTGAACTTTGCCCTCTTTCACTATGGTTGACGTAGAAAAGTGTTCGAACTTTGCCCTCTTTCACTATGGTTGATGTAGAAAAAGTGTTCGAACTTTGCCCTCTTTCGCTATGGTTAACGTAGAAAAAGTGTTTCAACTTTGCCCGTTTCGCTATGGTTGACGTAGAAAAAGTGTTCAAACTTTGCCCTCTTTCGCTATGGTTGACGTAGAAAAAGTGTTCGAACTTTGCCCCTTTCGCTATGGTTGACGTAGAAAAAGTGTTCGAACTTTTCCCTCTTTCACTATGGTTGACGTAAGAAAAGTGTTTGAACTGTGTCCTCTTTCGCTATGGTTGACGTAGAAAAAGTGTCTGAACTGTGCCCTCTTTCGCTATGTTTGACGGAGGAAAAGTGTTTGAACTTTGCCCCTTTCGCTATGGTTGACATAGAAAAAGTGTTCGAACTTTGCCCTCTTTCGCTATGGTTGACGTAGGAAAAGTATTTGAACTTTGCCCCTTTCGCTATGGTTGACATAGAAAAAGTGTTCGAACTTTGCCCTCTTTCGCTATGGTTGACGTAGGAAAAGTGTTTGAACTGTGCCCTCTTTCGCTATGGTTGACGTAGGAAAAGTGTTTGAACTGTGCCCTGTTTCGCTATGGTTGACGTAGGAAAAGTGTTTGAACTTTGCCCTCTTTCGCTTTGGTTGACGTAGGAAAAGTGTTTTAACTGTGCCCTGTTTCGCTATGGTTGACGTAGGAAAAGTGTTTGAACTGTGCCCTTTTTCGCTATGGTTGACATAGGAGAAGTGGTCGAACTTTGCCCCTTTCGCTATGGTTGACATAGAAAAAGTGTTTGAACTTTGGCCTTTTTCGCTATGGTTGACAGAAAAAGTGTTCGAAGTTTGCCCTCTGCTAGTGTTGACGTAGAAAAAGTGTTCGAAGGTTGTCCTCTTTCGCTATGGTTGACGTAGGAAAAGTGTTCGAACTTTGCCCTCTTTCGCTATGGTTGACATAGAAAAAGTGTTTGAACTGTGCCCTCTTTCGCTATGGTTGACGTAGAAAAAGTGTTCGAACTGTGCCCTCTTTCACTATGGTTGACGTAGAAAAAGTTTTCGAGCTTTGCCCTCTTTCGCTATGGTTGACGTCGGAAAAGTGGTCGAACTTTGCCCCTTTCGCTATGGTTGACATAGAAAAAGTGTTCGAGCTTTGCCCTCTTTCGCTATGGTTGACGTAGAAAAAGTGTTTGCACTTTGCCCTCTTTCGCTATGGTTGACGTAGAAAAAGTGTTTGACCTATGCCCTGTTTCGCTATGGTTGACATAGGAAAAGTGGTCGAACTGTGCCCTGTTTCGCTATGGTTGACATAGAAAAAGTGTTCGCACTTTGCCCTCTTTCGCTATGGTTGACGTAGAAAAAGTGTTTGAACTTTGCCCTCTTTCACTATGGTTGACGTAGAAAAGTGTTCAAACTTTGCCCTCTTTCACTATGGTTGACGTAGAAAAATTGTTCGAACTTTGCCCTCTTTCGCTATGGTTGACGTAGAAAAAGTGTTTGAACTTTGCCCTCTTTCACTATGGTTGAAGTAGAAAAGTATTTGCACTTTGCCCTCTTTCGCTATGGTTGACGTAAAAAAAGTGTTCGAACTGTGCCCTCTTTCACTATGGTTGACGTAGAAAAAGTGTTCGAGCTTTCCCCTCTTTCGCTATGGCTTACGTCGGAAAAGTGGTCGAACTTTGCCCCTTTTGCTATGGTTGACATAGAAAAAGTGTTCGAGCTTTGCCCTCTTTCGCTATGGTTGACGTAGAAAAAGTGTTTGCACTTTGCCCTCTTTCGCTATGGTTGACGTAGAAAAAGTGTTTGACCTGTGCCCTCTTTCACTATGGTTGATGTAGGAAAAGTGTTCGAACTGTGCCCTGTTTCGCTATGGTTGACGTAGGAAAAGTGGTCGAACTGTGCCCTGTTTCGCTATGGTTGACATAGAAAAAGTGTTCAAACTTTGCCCTCTTTCGCTATGGTTGACGTAGAAAAAGTGTTTGAACTTTGCCCTCTTTCACTATGGTTGACGTAGAAAAGTGTTCAAACTTTGCCCTCTTTCACTATGGTTGACGTAGAAAAAGTGTTCGAACTTTGCCCTTTTTCGCTATGGTTGACATAGAAAAAGTGTTTGAACTGTGCCCACTTTCGCTATGGTTGACGTAGAAAAAGTGTTCGAACTTTGCCCTCTTTCGCTATGGTTGACGTAGAAAAAGTGTTTGAACTTTGCCCTCTTTCACTATGGTTGACGTAGAAAAGTGTTCGAACTTTGCCCTCTTTCACTATGGTTGATGTAGAAAAAGTGTTCGAACTTTGCCCTCTTTCGCTATGGTTAACGTAGAAAATGTGTTTGAACTTTGCCCGTTTCGCTATGGTTGACGTAGAAAAAGTGTTCAAACTTTGCCCTCTTTCGCTATGGTTGACGTAGAAAAAGTGTTCGAACTTTGCCCCTTTCGCTATGGTTGACGTAGAAAAAGTGTTCGAACTTTTCCCTCTTTCACTATGGTTGACGTAGAAAAGTGTTTGAACTGTGCCCTCTTTCGCTATGGTTGACGTAGAAAAAGTGTTTGAACTGTGCCCTCTTTCGCTATGGTTGACGTAGGAAAAGTGTTTGAACTTTGCCCTTTTTCGCTATGGTTGACATAGAAAAAGTGTTTGAACTGTGCCCACTTTCGCTATGGTTGACGTAGAAAAAGTGTTCGAACTTTGCCCTCTTTCGCTATGGTTGACGTAGAAAAAGTGTTTGAACTTTGCCCTCTTTCACTATGGTTGACGTAGAAAAGTGTTCGAACTTTGCCCTCTTTCACTATGGTTGATGTAGAAAAAGTGTTCGAACTTTGCCCTCTTTCGCTATGGTTAACGTAGAAAATGTGTTTGAACTTTGCCCGTTTCGCTATGGTTGACGTAGAAAAAGTGTTCAAACTTTGCCCTCTTTCGCTATGGTTGACGTAGAAAAAGTGTTCGAACTTTGCCCCTTTCGCTATGGTTGACGTAGAAAAAGTGTTCGAACTTTTCCCTCTTTCACTATGGTTGACGTAGAAAAGTGTTTGAACTGTGCCCTCTTTCGCTATGGTTGACGTAGAAAAAGTGTTTGAACTTTGGCCTTTTTCGCTATGGTTGACAGAAAAAGTGTTCGAAGTTTGCCCTCTGCTAGTGTTGACGTAGAAAAAGTGTTCGAAGTTTGTCCTCTTGAGCTATGGTTCACGTAGGAAAAGTGTTCGAACTTTGCCCTCTTTCGCTATGGTTGACATAGAAAAAGTGTTCGAACTTTGCCCTCTTTCGCTATGGTTGACGTAGAAAAAGTGTTCGAACTGTGCCCTCTTTCACTATGGTTGACGTAGAAAAAGTTTTCGAGCTTTGCCCTCTTTTGCTATGGTTGACGTCGGAAAAGTGGTCGAACTTTGCCCCTTTCGCTATGGTTGACATAGAAAAAGTGTTCGAGCTTTGCCCTCTTTCGCTATGGTTGACGTAGAAAAAGTGTTTGCACTTTGCCCTCTTTCGCTATGGTTGACGTAGAAAAAGTGTTTGACCTATGCCCTGTTTCGCTATGGTTGACGTAGGAAAAGTGGTCGAACTGTGCCCTGTTTCGCTATGGTTGACATAGAAAAAGTGTTCGAACTTTGCCCTCTTTCGCTATGGTTGACGTAGAAAAAGTGTTTGAACTTTGCCCTCTTTCACTATGGTTGACGTAGAAAAGTGTTCGAACTTTGCCCTCTTTCACTATGGTTGATGTAGAAAAAGTGTTCGAACTTTGCCCTCTTTCGCTATGGTTAACGTAGAAAAAGTGTTTCAACTTTGCCCGTTTCGCTATGGTTGACGTAGAAAAAGTGTTCAAACTTTGCCCTCTTTCGCTATGGTTGACGTAGAAAAAGTGTTCGAACTTTGCCCCTTTCGCTATGGTTGACGTAGAAAAAGTGTTCGAACTTTTCCCTCTTTCACTATGGTTGACGTAAGAAAAGTGTTTGAACTGTGCCCTCTTTCGCTATGGTTGACGTAGAAAAAGTGTCTGAACTGTGCCCTCTTTCGCTATGGTTGACGTAGGAAAAGTGTTTGAACTTTGCCCCTTTCGCTATGGTTGACATAGAAAAAGTGTTCGAACTTTGCCCTCTTTCGCTATGGTTGACGTAGGAAAAGTATTTGAACTTTGCCCCTTTCGCTATGGTTGACATAGAAAAAGTGTTCGAACTTTGCCCTCTTTCGCTATGGTTGACGTAGGAAAAGTGTTTGAACTGTGCCCTCTTTCGCTATGGTTGACGTAGGAAAAGTGTTTGAACTGTGCCCTGTTTCGCTATGGTTGACGTAGGAAAAGTGTTTGAACTTTGCCCTCTTTCGCTTTGGTTGACGTAGGAAAAGTGTTTGAACTGTGCCCTGTTTCGCTATGGTTGACGTAGGAAAAGTGTTTGAACTGTGCCCTTTTTCGCTATGGTTGACATAGGAGAAGTGGTCGAACTTTGCCCCTTTCGCTATGGTTGACATAGAAAAAGTGTTTGAACTTTGGCCTTTTTCGCTATGGTTGACAGAAAAAGTGTTCGAAGTTTGCCCTCTGCTAGTGTTGACGTAGAAAAAGTGTTCGAAGGTTGTCCTCTTTCGCTATGGTTGACGTAGGAAAAGTGTTCGAACTTTGCCCTCTTTCGCTATGGTTGACATAGAAAAAGTGTTCGAACTTTGCCCTCTTTCGCTATGGTTGACGTAGAAAAAGTGTTCGAACTGTGCCCTCTTTCACTATGGTTGACGTAGAAAAAGTTTTCGAGCTTTGCCCTCTTTCGCTATGGTTGACGTCGGAAAAGTGGTCGAACTTTGCCCCTTTCGCTATGGTTGACATAGAAAAAGTGTTCGAGCTTTGCCCTCTTTCGCTATGGTTGACGTAGAAAAAGTGTTTGCACTTTGCCCTCTTTCGCTATGGTTGACGTAGAAAAAGTGTTTGACCTATGCCCTGTTTCGCTATGGTTGACGTAGGAAAAGTGGTCGAACTGTGCCCTGTTTCGCTATGGTTGACATAGAAAAAGTGTTCGCACTTTGCCCTCTTTCGCTATGGTTGACGTAGAAAAAGTGTTTGAACTTTGCCCTCTTTCACTATGGTTGACGTAGAAAAGTGTTCAAACTTTGCCCTCTTTCACTATGGTTGACGTAGAAAAAGTGTTCGAACTTTGCCCTCTTTCACTATGGTTGAAGTAGAAAAGTATTTGCACTTTGCCCTCTTTCACTATGGTTGACGTAGAAAAAGTGTTTGAACTTTGCCCTCTTTCGCTATGGTTGACGTAGAAAAAGTGTTCGAACTTTGCCCCTTTCGCTATGGTTGACGTAGAAAAAGTGTTCGAACTTTGCCCTCTTTTGCTATGGTTGACGTAGAAAAAGTGTTCAAACTTTGCCCTCTTTCGCTATGGTTGATATAGAAAAAGTGTTCGAACTTAGCCCTGTTTCGCTATGGTTGACGTAGAAAAAGTGTTCGAACTTTGCCCTCTTTCGCTATGGTTGACGTAGAAAAAGTTTTTGAACTTTGCCCTCTTTCGCTATGGTTGACATAGAAAAAGTGTTCGAACTTTGCCCCTTTCGCTATGGTTGACGTAGAAAAAGTGTTCGAACTTTGCCCTCTTTCGCTATGGTTAACGTAGAAAAAGTGTTCAAACTTTGCCCTCTTTCGCTATGGTTGATATAGAAAAAGTGTTCGAACTTTGCCCTCTTTCGCTATGGTTGACATAGAAAAAGTGTTCGAACTGTGCCCTCTTTCACTATGGTTGACGTAGAAAAAGTGTTCGAGCTTTGCCCTTTTTCGCTATGGTTGACGTCCGAAAAGTGGTCGAACTTTGCCCCTTTCGCTATGGTTGACATAGAAAAAGTGTTCGAACTTTGCCCTCTTTCGCTATGGTTGACGTAGAAAAAGTGGTCGAGCTTTGCCCTCTTTTGCTATGGTTGACGTAGAAAAAGTGTTTGACCTGTGCCCTCTTTCACTATGGTTGATGTAGGAAAAGTGTTCGAACTGTGCCCTGTTTCGCTATGGTTGACGTAGGAAAAGTGGTCGAACTGTGCCCTGTTTCGCTATGGTTGACATAGAAAAAGTGTTCGAACTTTGCCCTCTTTCGCTATGGTTGACGTAGAAAAAGTGTTTGAACTTTGCCCTCTTTCACTATGGTTGACGTAGAAAAGTGTTCAAACTTTGCCCTCTTTCACTATGGTTGACGTAGAAAAATTATTCGAACTTTGCCCTCTTTCGCTATGGTTGACGTAGAAAAAGTGTTTGAACTTTGCCCTCTTTCACTATGGTTGAAGTAGAAAAGTGTTTGCACTTTGCCCTCTTTCACTATGGTTGACGTAGAAAAAGTGTTCGAACTTTGCCCTCTTTCGCTATGGTTGACGTAGAAAAAGTGTTTGAACTTTGCCCTCTTTCGCTATGGTTGACGTAGAAAAAGTGTTCGAACTTTGCCCCTTTCGCTATGGTTGACGTAGAAAAAGTGTTCGAACTTTGCCCTCTTTTGCTATGGTTGACGTAGAAAAAGTGTTCGAACTTTGCCCTCTTTCACGATGGTTGATGTAGAAAAAGTGTTCGAACTTTGAAGACTTTACTTGCATGGCTACGGGTTGCACATATTTTAAAGGAGAGTAATTTTTAAAGGACTTTAAATGGAGAACAAAAAGCACATGTGCTGACTGCCATCAATTTGTGAGTACGTTCCTTAAAATTTATTACATATGAGAGAGTGATTAGGAACTACTCCTATTTTAATTATAATATTGTATTCGTTCGTTGATACGACATTTTCAATATAAGAACCAGAGTTTTTTTTTTTGCATTATATGTTGTTACTTTGGCGTTCCTTGTTTTTGTATTTTATGCCTGCAAAGGGAAAAATTTGCAACCTTTATTGTAAATAAAATCTCTTCTTCTTAAAACAAGACCTTTCTATTTTATTCTTTACCCCCCCTTTTATTTCATCCTTTTATTTTTTCTGAAGGCTAGTATTTTCGCGTCGAATTTATCTGAAAGAGGATAAATTTCCGACAATCCTTGTCCGACCTTGTTATATTTCCGAGTGTGTTGAAATCTTTTTTTTAAAGTGAATCCATTTTTTTCGCACGTTCTGGTACCAGCTAAATTAAGATTATATATTTCAAAAATTATTATTATTTAAAAGAAATACCTAATACTGTGACAGAAAAGCTCAACGTCGTTTGTTCAAGTTTGGAAACTTGATATATGCTGAAAGCTCGCTATCTGTCGTCAAATCTGTTGTATAAGTTTGTCGCAAGCTCGCAATTGAATTCTCAGTCGCCAATCTTATATCGGTTGGGTACGAGTTTATAATCGAACCCTCTTCTTCCAATCTGTTGTAGACTATATGTGATTTCGTACTCGAATCCTTCGTCGTCAATCTGATATAGATTGGATGTGAGTTCGTTCTCGAATCCTTTGTCGCCAATCTGCTATATCCCTGGAGAAATATAATCAGTATAAATTAATCAGATGAAATGAGACTAAACACAAGTTTATTGTACAACGATAAAATGTAATAATTAAAATATTGACACTCGAACGTATATTGAATGCCGTAGTTTCAAGATTAACTTACTCCTCGTCTGGTTACCGCTTTCTAGCGTCTTTTATAGGGGGTGTCAGGAACTTCCACCATATCAGTGATACATATTAGTAGTGGTAAACAATTAAGGACAAGTAGAAAAGGATTAACTATAGTTACAGTAGGAACCCATTGTAAAATGCGCAAAAGGTGAAAACTTGTTAAATCAATCCGTTTTATAAGATGATCCATGACATGTGACTCCCACCAAGGGTCACATGATTATTCATTAATATGAAAACAAAGACCAAGGAGAAGAGACCATTAAAGATAAGTCACATTTTCTTATCTACTTGACACCGGTACGCTCCCACTTAGAGTCGGTTATGCTTCTGAATTGCCGAAAGTGGAATACCAAGGTTTGTGGCGATTTGACGCTGATAAATATTGGGGTGAAACTGGCGATTCATCGATTATTTTCTGTCGATGGTAAACAATCACTCAGATAACAATGGAAAGTGGAATACAAAGATTTGCAGCGATTTTGCACTGATTATGTTTACCTTCAGATTAATTTAGATCTGAAACTGATAATTCTACTACTTTGGCCAGTTTCATAAGTTTTATTCGAATATACTTCAGCTAATTCATAGCTATTCAAATTATCTCGTATCGATCTGCAATTTCTCTTAATCTCTCTCTCTCTCTCTCTCTACACACACACACACACACACACACACGCACGCACGCACACACACACACACACACACACACACACACACACACACACACACACACACATATATATATATATATAGTATGTGGACAACCTTATTATCAGTAATAATAAAAACTACTGCCAGACCCTCATGATTGACCTAGGTAAGGAAAAAAAAATGTTGATTATATTCCCTCTTTGGTGAATGGGACACTAGGCTAATAATAGAAAGTGGGCTCTACAGATTTGCAGTGATTGAACGCTGAAATCCACGTTCATAGTAACCTAAAACTCGAAGAATTTTAATGTTTTTTGACTAGTTTCATACTATATATATATATATATATATATATATATATATATATATATATATATATGAAATTGTCTGTCTGTCTGTTTTTCTCTCTGATAAACGGTCTTTACCAAACTCCTCTGTCAATTTGTGGTGTGCAGACTTGAAACTTGATATATAGGAAATTTAGACATGTGGAACAAATTCGATTTGGCTTTACCCGGTAAAAATAGTTAATTGACAGACGTAAGTCGACTTAAAGTCCTCTTGTACGCATGCGCAAATATATATTTATGGATTAAACAACGTTATTTGTTGCAGTTTTTGTATGCGTATGAAATTAGGTCATGCAGTAACATATAAATCTGGAAGGTTATGTTTTGGTTTCGATTCTAGCTGATGACACCCAAGTCATATAAAAAAATTTAAATCAGTACTGTATATTGGGTACAATATAATAATCAATAGAGTATACCAAGCTCCTTTCTCAATTTTTGGTCTACATACTTGAAACTTGATATATAGAGGATTTGAACATGTGGAACAAATTCTATATGGTTTCTAGCTGGTAAAATAGCTGCGAATGGTCAAAATAAAAAAAAATTAAACTTGGTAGGCTTAAGTTAACTACACATGCGCAGATATACATTTCTACATTTAACTATGTTAATTTTTGAAAGTTTGATATGCATATGGCCTTAGCTCAAATGGTAACGAATAATGCTTAAGAGCTGATGGTACCCAAGTCATTTTTTTAACCTTTGAAATCACTACTATATATTAGGTACAGTATAATAGAGTATTGACTCTAGAAAAATACATACGAAATCTGCATAAATTAAAATATCATATTTAAGCGTATTTTACGACCGGGCCACGCCAGAGGGGAGCGATACTATATATTGGGCACAATATAATAATCAATAGAGAATTGGTTCTATAATAATGATTGATAAATACAAAATCTGCACTTTCTACTATTAGCCTCGTGACTGTCCCATTAAAATATCATATTTTACGACCGGGCAACACCAAGAGGTCTGCTAGTCATATATTTATACCTGACATATATTGATATACCTTGATACTACACAGCTCCGATACGTGGGTGTTGGATCATAAAAAAAGCAACAGACTCGCTGCTTCATTTCTTTTTTTTTGCCTTCGATTCCATACGCGAGTGTTAGGATATAAATAAACACGGTACTTTTACACCATTGTAACTAATATATTTCTCAAGTCATTCGGTCACATAAGATTTCACGGTGCTTGTCCAGAATTCAACCTTATAAAAAGAAAAATGCGGAAAAGTCTTCGTGCTCTATGTAATCGTCACAGAATGTCATATTATCCAAATCTATACATCGATCAAATAGTTTTTATATATAGACATTTTACTTTATTTAATTGGAATTCATTGACATGAGTATTATTTATTAATTTTTATTCATTGCGGACTATTATCCTCATCTTTTTTTTTTTATTAAAAAAAAAAGATGAGGATAATAGTTCGCAATGAATACAATTAATAAATTATAGACATTTTATTTTACAAATTTTAGAATTAGTAGTAAATCGTAGTCATTACAAGGCTGGTTTTGATCTCTAATTCTGAAGAGGTTGTTAAGGGGGGAGGTTACCAGTGATGCATTTTAAAAATGGCGAAGCAACAGATATCATCCTCGTTTCCTCATAAAACTTGATTTTCTTAATTAATTAAAAAAAAAAACTAATTGATGAATTTACGTGATTTTTGGAATATAATATTTTAGTTCCGTGACAGGTACGTACGCTGTAGTACGCTGTAGAGATTTTTCTACATTACTGTTTTTTTTTTTTAATTATGTTAAATACTGGGCAAGTACTGATTTCATCAATCCAAATATTTACATTGTGTTTCTGTAACAGTCGCCTTACTGAACAGTGTTTGTGGTCGGTATATCCATAATATGAGGCTTACAGTGTATCTTTTGGCGTTATTTCCAAGCGACTATATCAGTCGGTGTTATTTATTGTCTAATCAGCCAATCATATTCTTGTCTGGAGGATCCCCGATGTACTCATATTCATTACATCAATGTACGAAAACCCCAACTAAATAAAATCAAAACCTTCAGAAGTCTCCACTTCCCAAATGCATTTGATTACAAGAGAAGTATATTAAAGTGATTTGATGGGAAAATCCTGTTGTCTCATAAAAAAAGGACACATATTACACGTGTGTGTGGGTGTGTGTGTGTATACGTGTGTGTGTGTATGTATGTGTGTGTATATGTATGT
The DNA here is from genome assembly GCF_053919585.1 of Euprymna scolopes. Classification (NCBI taxonomy): domain Eukaryota; kingdom Metazoa; phylum Mollusca; class Cephalopoda; order Sepiida; family Sepiolidae; genus Euprymna; species Euprymna scolopes. Next base: position 77,246,159 of record NC_136495.1, read on the forward strand.
GTGTATGCCTGTGTAAAAGAATGAGAGAGAGAAAGAGAGAGACAGAGAGAAAAGAGAGAGGGGGGGGGGGAGAAAAGAAGACTTCGCTGAAATAGTTTATAAGTAGGATATCGTTTATTAGCTTAAAATAATAGAAATGTAAATTTGATTTTAATACCTTAAAGTGATTTGATGGAAAGAGGAAACTTTTCGATTTTCATAAAAGGTGAAGGTGATCAATTTTAAAAGGTTTTACTTTTAACAATAACAAAAAACTAAAGAAAAGAAACAAGTTAAAAACAACAGCGCATACAATCCATTTATCAAATTAGATAAAATCTAAAAAAAACAAACAAAAAAAAAAAACAAGAATGGAAAGCCGAACCTTCTTGCTTCTCATGAAGCAGAAAATGAATTTTAAATTAAAAGATTTAAATGAAAAATTGTAAAAAAAAAAAAGGAAAATAACTTTTTTTTTCTATAAAACAATTCATCAAAATGTTTATTGCTTTGCATTAAAAAGATCAAAATGATTTCCAGTGACTTTAAACTCTCTTCTTTTTCTATATCAATGCATACAAGGACATTTTTTATTGTTCTTTCTTCTTTGATCACCTTTTTATTTAAACTCTTTTTCACACCAAGCATGAGATACTGCCAATTCTGCGTAAGGGGCTACTATTTGGAATCGTACCTAACTGGGGACCGTGGGGAGCTGAGCAGCAAGATGCATGTTCACAATACATTTAAACTTCTGTAGAGGATGGTGCTTGGCCTTCTTCAAGTGGATGAGGTGCCTTCAAAAGGTTTCCAGATTTTTTTTTGCACAGGCATTTAAAATAATCGTAGACTCTAGAAAATTTAGTATATTATTGATATACATCTTATGAGATAGCTGACCAATTTTTATGATTTCAGGTTCAAATGAACAGCTACAACAGGAATTAGAATACATCCTACTAAATCCTGATAGTCACAGCCGGTAAATTTAAAAAATGCAATCTGGACGTGAAGACCCTCTAAAAGAACGATATGCAATAACATTCTGCTCTAAACTTAGAAAAATGCCACAGAAACGTATGGAATGCTTCAGACTACTTTTGGACCATCTTGAATGAATCGAGCATCAGTTTTTGAGTGGCATCATAGATTTAAGAAAGGCAGGGAGTCGGTGAGGGATGATGAGAGATGAATTTGAATGACCTGCGTGTTAATTTTGAGTGGTCCGTCTGTCAAATTTTAATGACCTGTCTGTCAAATTTGAATGACTTTTCTATCAAATTTGGATGACCTGTCTGTCAAAATTGAATGATCTGTGTGTCAAATTTGAATGTCCTATGTGTCAAATTTGAATGACCTGTGTGTCAAATTTGAATGACTTTTCTATCAAATTTGGATGACCTGTCTGTCAAAATTGAATGATCTGTGTGTCAAATTTGAATGTCCTATGTGTCAAATTTTAATGACCTGTCTGTCAAATTTGAATGACTTTTCTATCAAATTTGGATGACCTGTCTGTCAAAATTGAATGATCTGTGTGTCAAATTTGAATGTCCTATGTGTCAAATTTGAATGACCTGTGTGTCAAATTTGAATGACTTTTCTATCAAATTTGAATGACTTTTGTGTCAAATTTGAATGTCCTATGTGTCAAATTTTGAATGACTTGTGTGTCAAATTTGAATGTCCTATGTGTCAAATTTTGAATGACTTGTGTGTCAAATTTGAATGTCCTATGTGTCAAATTTTGAATGACTTGTGTGTCAAATTTGAATGTCATATGTGTCAAATTTTGAATGACTTGTGTGTCAAATTTGAATGTCCTATGTGTCAAATTTTGAATGACTTGTGTGTCAAATTTGAATGTCCTATGTGTCAAATTTTGAATGACTTGTGTGTCAAATTTGAATGACTTGTGTGTCAAATTTGAATGTCCTATGTGTCAAATTTTGAATGACTTGTGTGTCAAATTTGAATGACTTTTGTGTCAAATTTGAATGTCCTATGTGTCAAATTTTGAATGACTTGTGTGTCAAATTTGAATGACTTTTGTGTCAAATTTGAATGTCCTATGTGTCAAATTTTGAATGACTTGTGTGTCAAATTTGAATGTCCTATGTGTCAAATTTTGAATGACTTGTGTGTCAAATTTGAATGTCCTATGTGTCAAATTTGAATGACTTGTGTGTCAAATTTGAATGTCCTATGTGTCAAATTTTGAATGACTTGTGTGTCAAATTTGAATGTCCTATGCGTCAAATTTTGAATGACTTGTGTGTCAAATTTGAATGACTTGTGTGTCAAATTTGAATGTCCTATGTGTCAAATTTTGAATGACTTGTGTGTCAAATTTGAATGACTTTTGTGTCAAATTTGAATGTCCTATGTGTCAAATTTTGAATGACTTGTGTGTCAAATTTGAATGTCCTATGTGTCAAATTTTGAATGACTTGTGTGTCAAATTTGAATGTCCTATGTGTCAAATTTTGAATGACTTGTGTGTCAGATTTGAATGTCCTATGTGTCAAATTTTGAATGACATGTGTGTCAAATTTGAATGACTTGTGTGTCAAATTTGAATGTCCTATGTGTCAAATTTTGAATGACTTGTGTGTCAAATTTGAATGACTTTTGTGTCAAATTTGAATGTCCTATGTGTCAAATTTTGAATGACTTGTGTGTCAAATTTGAATGTCCTATGTGTCAAATTTTGAATGACTTGTGTGTCAAATTTGCATGTCCTATGTGTCAAATTTTGAATGACTTGTGTGTCAAATTTGAATGTCCTATGTGTCAAATTTTGAATGACTTGTGTGTCAAATTTGAATGTCCTATGTGTCAAATTTTGAATGACTTGTGTGTCAAATTTGAATGTCCTATGTGTCAAATTTTGAATGACTTGTGTGTCAAATTTGAATGACTTGTGTGTCAAATTTGAATGTCCTATGTGTCAAATTTTGAATGACTTGCGTGTCAAATTTGAATGACTTGTGTGTCAAATTTTTAATGACTTGTGTGTCAAATTTGAATGTCCTATGTGTCAAATTTTGATTGACTTGTGTGTCAAATTTGAATGACTTGTGTGTCAAATTTGAATGTCCTATGTGTCAAATTTTGAATGACTTTTGTGTCAAATTTGAATGACTTGTGTGTCAAATTTTGAATGACTTGCGTATCAAATTTGAATGACTTGTGTGTCAAATTTTGAATGACTTGTGTGTCAAATTTGAATGTCCTATGTGTCAAATTTTGAATGACTTGTGTGTCAAATTTGAATGACTTGTGTGTCAAATTTGAATGTCCTATGTGTCAAATTTTGAATGACTTGTGTGTCAAATTTGAATGACTTGTGTGTCAAATTTTGAATGACTTGTGTGTCAAATTTGAATGACCTGTGTGTCAAATTTGAATGACTTTTCTATCAAATTTGAATGACGTTTGTGTCAAATTTGAATGTCCTATGTGTCAAATTTTGAATGACTTGTGTGTCAAATTTGAATGTCCTATGTGTCAAATTTTGAATGACTTGTGTGTCAAATTTGAATGTCCTATGTGTCAAATTTTGAATGACTTGTGTGTCAAATTTGAATGACTTGTGTGTCAAATTTAAATGTCCTATGTGTCAAATTTTGAATGACTTGTGTGTCAAATTTGAATGACTTGTGTGTCAAATTTTGAATGACTTGCGTATCAAATTTGAATGACTTGTGTGTCAAATTTGAATGTCATATGTGTCAAATTTTGAATGACTTGTGTGTCAAATTTGAATGACTTGTGTGTCAAAATTGAATGATCTATGTGTCAAATTTGAATGACTTTTGTGTCAAATTTGAATGATCTATGTGTCAAATTTGAATGACTTGTGTGTCAAAATTGAATGATCTATGTGTCAAATTTGAATGACTTCCGTATCAAATTTGAATGACTTTTGTGTCAAATTTGAATGCCATATGTGTCAAATTTGAATGACTTGTGTGTCAAATTTGAATGTCCTATGTGTCAAATTTTGAATGACTTGTGTGTCAAATTTGAATGTCCTATGTGTCAAATTTTGATTGACTTGTGTGTCAAATTTGAATGACTTGTGTGTCAAATTTGAATGTCCTATGTGTCAAATTTTGAATGACTTGTGTGTCAAATTTGAATGACTTGTGTGTCAAATTTTGAATGACTTGCGTATCAAATTTGAATGACTTGTGTGTCAAATTTTGAATGACTTGTGTGTCAAATTTGAATGTCCTATGTGTCAAATTTTGAATGACTTGTGTGTCAAATTTGAATGACTTGTGTGTCAAATTTGAATGTCCTATGTGTCAAATTTTGAATGACTTGTGTGTCAAATTTGAATGTCATATGTGTCAAATTTTGAATGACTTGTGTGTCAAATTTGAATGACCTGTGTGTCAAATTTGAATGACTTTTCTATCAAATTTGAATGACTTTTGTGTCAAATTTGAATGTCCTATGTGTCAAATTTTGAATGACTTGTGTGTCAAATTTGAATGTCCTATGTGTCAAATTTTGAATGACTTGTGTGTCAAATTTGAATGTCCTATGTGTCAAATTTTGAATGACTTGTGTGTCAAATTTGAATGACTTGTGTGTCAAATTTGAATGTCCTATGTGTCAAATTTTGAATGACTTGTGTGTCAAATTTGAATGACTTGTGTGTCAAATTTTGAATGACTTGCGTATCAAATTTGAATGACTTGTGTGTCAAATTTGAATGTCATATGTGTCAAATTTTGAATGACTTGTGTGTCAAATTTGAATGACTTGTGTGTCAAAATTGAATGATCTATGTGTCAAATTTGAATGACTTTTGTGTCAAATTTGAATGATCTATGTGTCAAATTTGAATGACTTGTGTGTCAAAATTGAATGATCTATGTGTCAAATTTGAATGACTTCCGTATCAAATTTGAATGACTTTTGTGTCAAATTTGAATGTCCTATGTGTCAAATTTTGAATGACTTGTGTGTCAAATTTGAATGTCCTATGTGTCAAATTTTGAATGACTTGTGTGTCAAATTTGAATGTCCTATGTGTCAAATTTTGAATGACTTGTGTGTCAAATTTGAATGACTTGTGTGTCAAATTTGAATGTCCTATGTGTCAAATTTTGAATGACTTGTGTGTCAAATTTGAATGACTTGTGTGTCAAATTTTGAATGACTTGCGTATCAAATTTGAATGACTTGTGTGTCAAATTTTGAATGACTTGTGTGTCAAATTTGAATGTCCTATGTGTCAAATTTTGAATGACTTGTGTGTCAAATTTGAATGACTTGTGTGTCAAATTTGAATGTCCTGTGTCAAATTTTGAATGACTTGTGTGTCAAATTTGAATGACTTGTGTGTCAAATTTTGAATGACTTGTGTGTCAAATTTGAATGACCTGTGTGTCAAATTTGAATGACTTTTCTATCAAATTTGAATGACTTTTGTGTCAAATTTGAATGTCCTATGTGTCAAATTTTGAATGACTTGTGTGTCAAATTTGAATGTCCTATGTGTCAAATTTTGAATGACTTGTGTGTCAAAATTTGAATGTCCTATGTGTCAAATTTTGAATGACTTGTGTGTCAAATTTGAATGACTTGTGTGTCAAATTTGAATGTCCTATGTGTCAAATTTTGAATGACTTGTGTGTCAAATTTGAATGACTTCCGTATCAAATTTGAATGACTTGTGTGTCAAATTTGAATGTCCTATGTGTCAAATTTTGAATGACTTGGGTGTCAAATTTGAATGTCCTATGTGTCAAATTTTGAATGACTTGTGTGTCAAATTTGAATGTCCTATGTGTCAAATTTTGAATGACTTGTGTGTCAAATTTGAATGATCTATGTGTCAAATTTGAATGACTTGTGTGTCAAAATTGAATGATCTATGTGTCAAATTTGAATGACTTCCGTATCAAATTTGAATGACTTTTGTGTCAAATTTGAATGTCCTATGTGTCAAATTTTGAATGACTTGTGTGTCAAATTTGAATGTCCTATGTGTCAAATTTTGAATGACTTGTGTGTCAAATTTGAATGTCCTATGTGTCAAATTTTGAATGACTTGTGTGTCAAATTTGAATGACTGGTGTGTCAAATTTGAATGTCCTATGTGTCAAATTTTGAATGACTTGTGTGTCAAATTTGAATGACTTGTGTGTCAAATTTTGAATGACTTGCGTATCAAATTTGAAGGACTTGTGTGTCAAATTTAAATGTCATATGTGTCAAATTTTGAATGACTTGTGTGTCAAATTTGAATGACTTGTGTGTCAAAATTGAATGATCTATGTGTCAAATTTGAATGACTTCCGTATCAAATTTGAATGACTTTTGTGTCAAATTTGAATGTCCTATGTGTCAAATTTTGAATGACTTGGGTGTCAAATTTGAATGTCCTATGTGTCAAATTTTGAATGACTTGTGTGTCAAATTTGAATGTCCTATGTGTCAAATTTTGAATGACTTGTGTGTCAAATTTGAATGACTTGTGTGTCAAATTTGAATGTCCTATGTGTCAAATTTTGAATGACTTCTGTGTCAAATTTGAATGTCCTATGTGTCAAATTTTGAATGACTTGTGTGTCAAATTTGAATGACTTGTGTGTCAAATTTGAATGTCCTATGTGTCAAATTTTGAATGACTTGCATATCAAATTTGAATGACTTGTGTGTCAAATTTGAATGTCCTATGTGTCAAATTTTGAATGACTTGCGTATCAAATTTGAATGTCCTATGTGTCAAATTTTGAATGACTTGTGTGTCAAATTTGAATGTCCTATGTGTCAAATTTTGAATGACTTGTGTGTCAAATTTGAATGATCTATGTGTCAAATTTGAATGACTTGTGTGTCAAAATTGAATGATCTATGTGTCAAATTTGAATGACTTCCGTATCAAATTTGAATGACTTTTGTGTCAAATTTGAATGTCCTATGTGTCAAATTTTGAATGACTTGTGTGTCAAATTTGAATGTCCTATGTGTCAAATTTTGAATGACTTGTGTGTCAAATTTGAATGTCCTATGTGTCAAATTTTGAATGACTTGTGTGTCAAATTTGAATGACTGGTGTGTCAAATTTGAATGTCCTATGTGTCAAATTTTGAATGACTTGTGTGTCAAATTTGAATGACTTGTGTGTCAAATTTTGAATGACTTGCGTATCAAATTTGAAGGACTTGTGTGTCAAATTTAAATGTCATATGTGTCAAATTTTGAATGACTTGTGTGTCAAATTTGAATGACTTGTGTGTCAAAATTGAATGATCTATGTGTCAAATTTGAATGACTTCCGTATCAAATTTGAATGACTTTTGTGTCAAATTTGAATGTCCTATGTGTCAAATTTTGAATGACTTGGGTGTCAAATTTGAATGTCCTATGTGTCAAATTTTGAATGACTTGTGTGTCAAATTTGAATGTCCTATGTGTCAAATTTTGAATGACTTGTGTGTCAAATTTGAATGACTTGTGTGTCAAATTTGAATGTCCTATGTGTCAAATTTTGAATGACTTCTGTGTCAAATTTGAATGTCCTATGTGTCAAATTTTGAATGACTTGTGTGTCAAATTTGAATGACTTGTGTGTCAAATTTGAATGTCCTATGTGTCAAATTTTGAATGACTTGCATATCAAATTTGAATGACTTGTGTGTCAAATTTGAATGTCCTATGTGTCAAATTTTGAATGACTTGCGTATCAAATTTGAATGTCCTATGTGTCAAATTTTGAATGACTTGTGTGTCAAATTTGAATGTCCTATGTGTCAAATTTTGAATGACTTGTGTGTCAAATTTGAATGATCTATGTGTCAAATTTGAATGACTTGTGTGTCAAAATTGAATGATCTATGTGTCAAATTTGAATGACTTCCGTATCAAATTTGAATGACTTTTGTGTCAAATTTGAATGTCCTATGTGTCAAATTTTGAATGACTTGTGTGTCAAATTTGAATGTCCTATGTGTCAAATTTTGAATGACTTGTGTGTCAAATTTGAATGTCCTATGTGTCAAATTTTGAATGACTTGTGTGTCAAATTTGAATGACTGGTGTGTCAAATTTGAATGTCCTATGTGTCAAATTTTGAATGACTTGTGTGTCAAATTTGAATGACTTGTGTGTCAAATTTTGAATGACTTGCGTATCAAATTTGAAGGACTTGTGTGTCAAATTTAAATGTCATATGTGTCAAATTTTGAATGACTTGTGTGTCAAATTTGAATGACTTGTGTGTCAAAATTGAATGATCTATGTGTCAAATTTGAATGACTTCCGTATCAAATTTGAATGACTTTTGTGTCAAATTTGAATGTCCTATGTGTCAAATTTTGAATGACTTGGGTGTCAAATTTGAATGTCCTATGTGTCAAATTTTGAATGACTTGTGTGTCAAATTTGAATGTCCTATGTGTCAAATTTTGAATGACTTGTGTGTCAAATTTGAATGACTTGTGTGTCAAATTTGAATGTCCTATGTGTCAAATTTTGAATGACTTGTGTGTCAAATTTGAATGACTTGTGTGTCAAATTTGAATGTCCTATGTGTCAAATTTTGAATGACTTGTGTGTCAAATTTGAATGACTTGTGTGTCAAATTTTGAATGACTTGCGTATCAAATTTGAATGACTTGTGTGTCAAATTTGAATGTCATATGTGTCAAATTTTGAATGACTTGTGTGTCAAATTTGAATGACTTGTGTGTCAAAATTGAATGATCTATGTGTCAAATTTGAATGACTTCCGTATCAAATTTGAATGACTTTTGTGTCAAATTTGAATGTCCTATGTGTCAAATTTTGAATGACCTGTGTGTCAAATTTGAATGTCCTATGTGTCAAATTTTGAATGACTTGTGTGTCAAATTTGAATGTCCTATGTGTCAAATTTTGAATGACTTGTGTGTCAAATTTGAATGACTTGTGTGTCAAATTTGAATGTCCTATGTGTCAAATTTTGAATGACTTGTGTGTCAAATTTGAATGTCCTATGTGTCAAATTTTGAATGACTTGTGTGTCAAATTTGAATGACTTGTGTGTCAAATTTGAATGTCCTATGTGTCAAATTTTGAATGACTTGCATATCAAATTTGAATGACTTGTGTGTCAAATTTGAATGTCCTATGTGTCAAATTTTGAATGACTTGCGTATCAAATTTGAATGTCCTATGTGTCAAATTTTGAATGACTTGTGTGTCAAATTTGAATGACTTGTGTGTCAAATTTTGAATGACTTGCGTATCAAATTTGAATGACTTGTGTGTCAAATTTGAATGTCATATGTGTCAAATTTTGAATGACTTGCGTATCAAATTTGAATGTCCTATGTGTCAATGAATGACTTGTGTGTCAAATTTGAATGACTTGTGTGTCAAATTTGAATGTCCTATGTGTCAAATTTTGAATGACTTGTGTGTCAAATTTGAATGACTTGTGTGTCAAATTTTGAATGACTTGCGTATCAAATTTGAATGACTTGTGTGTCAAATTTGAATGTCATATGTGTCAAATTTTGAATGACTTGTGTGTCAAATTTGAATGACTTGTGTGTCAAAATTGAATGATCTATGTGTCAAATTTGAATGACTTCCGTATCAAATTTGAATGACTTTTGTGTCAAATTTGAATGTCCTATGTGTCAAATTTTGAATGACTTGGGTGTCAAATTTGAATGTCCTATGTGTCAAATTTTGAATGACTTGTGTGTCAAATTTGAATGTCATATGTGTCAAATTTTGAATGACTTGTGTGTCAAATTTGAATGACTTGTGTGTCAAATTTGAATGTCCTATGTGTCAAATTTTGAATGACTTGTGTGTCAAATTTGAATGACTTGTGTGTCAAATTTGAATGTCCTATGTGTCAAATTTTGAATGACTTGTGTGTCAAATTTGAATGACTTGTGTGTCAAATTTGAATGACTTGCGTATCAAATTTGAATGACTTGTGTGTCAAATTTGAATGTCATATGTGTCAAATTTTGAATGACTTGTGTGTCAAATTTGAATGACTTGTGTGTCAAAATTGAATGATCTATGTGTCAAATTTGAATGACTTCCGTATCAAATTTGAATGACTTTTGTGTCAAATTTGAATGTCCTATGTGTCAAATTTTGAATGACTTGTGTGTCAAATTTGAATGTCCTATGTGTCAAATTTTGAATGACTTGTGTGTCAAATTTGAATGTCCTATGTGTCAAATTTTGAATGACTTGTGTGTCAAATTTGAATGACTTGTGTGTCAAATTTGAATGTCCTATGTGTCAAATTTTGAATGACTTGTGTGTCAAATTTGAATGTCCTATGTGTCAAATTTTGAATGACTTGTGTGTCAAATTTGAATGACTTGTGTGTCAAATTTGAATGTCCTATGTGTCAAATTTTGAATGACTTGCATATCAAATTTGAATGACTTGTGTGTCAAATTTGAATGTCCTATGTGTCAAATTTTGAATGACTTGCGTATCAAATTTGAATGTCCTATGTGTCAAATTTTGAATGACTTGTGTGTCAAATTTGAATGACTTGTGTGTCAAATTTTGAATGACTTGCGTATCAAATTTGAATGACTTGTGTGTCAAATTTGAATGTCATATGTGTCAAATTTTGAATGACTTGCGTATCAAATTTGAATGTCCTATGTGTCAATGAATGACTTGTGTGTCAAATTTGAATGACTTGTGTGTCAAATTTGAATGTCCTATGTGTCAAATTTTGAATTACTTGTTTGTCAAATTTGAATGACTTGTGTGTCAAATTTTGAATGACTTGTGTGTCAAATTTGAATGACTTGTGTGTCAAATTTGAATGTCCTATGTGTCAAATTTTGAATGACTTGTGTGTCAAATTTGAATGTCCTATGTGTCAAATTTTGAATGACTTGTGTGTCAAATTTGAATGACTTGTGTGTCAAATTTGAATGTCCTATGTGTCAAATTTTGAATTACTTGCGTATCAAATTTGAATGACTTGTGTGTCAAATTTGAATGTCCTATGTGTCAAATTTTGAATGACTTGCGTATCAAATTTGAATGACTTGTGTGTCAAATTTGAATGTCCTATGTGTCAAATTCTGAATGACTTGCATGTCGAATTTGAATGATTTGTGTGTTAAATCTTAATGACTTGCATATCAAATTTGAATGACCATCGTGTCACATTTGAATGACATGTGTGTCAAATTTGAATAACTATGTGTCAAATTTGAATGATCTGTGTGTCAAATTTTGAATGACCTGCGTGTCAACTGAAATTTGAATCACTCGTCTCTCAAATTTTAATGACCTGTATGTGCGTGTCGTACAAAATGTGGATTACAAAGTCCTATGTCTGTAATTGAAAAGTTACCGACACTTATGCCTCTTAAATGGACAAAACAATGAAAAATACATTTCGTTGCAATTCCAGAAAGCATTTGGAGGGTTTTCGTTGTAAGAGATTTATTAACCTTTGTTTAGACATTGTTTGTAGTAGATTGTGTACTGAACTGCTTTGCAATCATAGTGTTGCATTTAATGCTTAATAAACGTTTACATCCCGGTATGAAAACCTTAATTCACAGTCATCTTAGTCAAGTAAATGCGTACGAATGTTTCAATCCTATGGAAGTTGCAGCCTCTAAATGAATATCAGTCATTTTCTATTAAAGATATTAGTTAAAAAATTTCGCATTTGCGGTTTACAGCAAAAGTAATATAGTCGTTAGCTTCATTTGCTATTTATCAGTTTTTGGCAATGATAATGGACTTACGTTTTAGGCAATTATAATCGACGTTACGTTTTAGGCAATTATAATAAACGTTACGTTTTAAATAATTATAATGCACGTTACATTTTAGGCAATTATAATCGACTTTACATTTTTGGCAATTATAATTGACGTTACGTTTTAGACAGTTATAATAGATGCTACGTTTTAGGCAATTTTAATCGACGTTATGTTTCAAGAAATTATAATCGACGTTACGTTTTAGGCAATTTTAATTGACGTTACATTTTAGGTAATTATAATCGACGTTACATTTTGGGCAATTTTATTCGCCGTCGGCAATTTTGGTCGCCGTTACGTTTTAAGCAATTTTAATCGACATTACGTTTTAGGCAATTTTAATCGACGTAGGCAATTTTAATTGCCGTTACGTTTTATGCAATTTTAATCGTCGTTACGTTTTAGACAATTATAATTGCCGTTAAGTTTCTGAATTTTTAGATGAGGATTGATTATTCATATAATTTTGATACTTCATGTTCTTATCTTAAGTGTTATTTGTACAACATTTCGATCAATGTAACTCCCGCCAATCTTCTGGTGTATCTTGTCGAATTCGGGAATCTTTCTATTGAACACAGGAAGCTGCACGGAATTTCGAACGGAATTTTTTATTTAACCCACAGGGGTAACATGTTCTCGTTCCTTCAGCCATGAGTGGTTAGAAGTCCTAAGTAATTTGCAATTGTATTTTGACTACCACCTGCAATGAGAATTAAACTTATACCTCCGGAATAGACAACAGCCTATCAAACAGAGAGCGTATTTTTCTAGCAAACATTAACTATACAGACGATAAATGTGTCATCGTATTCGAGTTTGGTGTGATTCTGTAACTTGCCACAAATTTCTAAATACTTTCTTCATTTGTTTCTACGCCTTGATTCTTCTTCATAGCTCGTTTTAATGTGTCCACAAATTTTTCTGCAATTCCGTTCCATCTTGAATGGTAAACTGGCGTTGTCACATGCTCAATTCACAATTATATGCAATAATCCTTAAGTTCTTTTCCCATTAACTGGGTTCCATTGTCGCTAACTTAAGTTTTAGGAGTCCAAAACGACTTGCATTTATCGTATTTGTTGCTGTCAGATGCACTTAACAATTTATGGCTACTTTGTGAAACTGTTCACGCTGACCAAACAATATGATCAATTTATGGGCCTTGCATAATCAATATACAATCGAGTCCATGGGACATTGGCTATGGCTGGATTTTTACCAATGGCTTCGTTGCTGCCAGTTGGCATTCTCTACATTGTTTCACCGCATTTTCCATGTAATGGTCCATCGTATGTCAATTGAAGCCTTTGTTCATTTTAGTTTTGTTAAAATAGATTATATATATATATATATATATATATATATATATATATATATATATATTGCAATTAGGAAGAGAAGACTTTTATGATTCATGATTAAAAGTAAATTTGTATATATATCAATATATATTCCTTTAATCTTCTCTCCAAAAAGGGGGAACAGGAGAGGAAAGAAAGAGAAATGGGGAGCCAGCTGACCGGTTTCGACCCTTGCTTCTCAAAGCTCTATCAAGGGAATTTTTAAAACAAAGGATGAAAAAGCGATTAAAATTCTATGAAGAGCGCTTACTATCTGGACCCATAAATCCATTAGTGTACTTCCGATATGTTGACGACACATTCTGTTTATTTAATAACCAAACGTAAGCAAACACCTTTTTCTCCTTACTCAATGGAATGCATCCCGCGTTAAAGTACACCTATGAGGGAGAGTGCAATTCATCCATAGCTTTCCTTGATGTATTGGTAACAAAAACGCCATCTAGTTACCATACATCTATATACCGCACACCAACATTTACAGGTTTGTACACTCGTTGGGATTCATTTTGCCCTAAAAAAGTAAGATAAATCTAATTTGGACCCTAACACATCGTGCCCTTATGATTTATTCCAAGTTCAAATTAGATGAGGAATTGGAAACAATTACGGATACGTTATTCAAAAACGGGTACCCACTAGATGTCATTAGGTCAATTATTCAAAAGAAATTGGCTGAATTCTCTCGAATTAAAGAGAATATTGTAGCCAAATGTCCAATTTATCTTCGTTTGCCTTGGTTGGATACAGTAAGTGAGAAATTTGCCAAACAAATAAGTTCAGCAGTTAATGGATGATATTTTGCTGCCAATGTGCGTGTTGTGTTCTCTACGAGAACTTTATTACTATCTTCTCAAAAAGACGTTCTACACACACACACACACACACACACACACACACACACACACACACACACACACACACACACACACACACACACACACAAACCATAATAGTAACGTTATTTACAATTTCGAATGTAGTTGCAGTGCCAACTACTTGGGTCGAACTACATTAAGATTAGATGGAAGAATCCAATAACATGTACCCAGTAAAATTAGAAATACAACCTACCGGGCAACGGACGTTGTTACTAGCACATACGGGTCCTCAATTACTGATCATTTACTTAAAAACCCGTCTTGTGCAGCGAACTTTAGCACCGATTCTTTTCCTGTTCTTAGTCGTGCTCATTCACTATATCACTTTAAGATCTTGGAGACTATTCACGTTCGACTTAGAAAACCTTTCCTTTGCAAGCAAAGGGAATGCCTCCTGGGTTTGAACGTGATTAATCTCTAGGGTATTCGACCATAACCCTGTTTTATTTTAATCGTTTTCCCACTTTTTTTCTCCCCGTAAATTGAATAAAACGACATTTTTAATCGCTTTTTCATTCTTTGTTTTAAAAATTCCCTTGATACAGCTCTGAGAAGCGAGGGTCGAAACCGGTCAGCTGGCTCCCCATTTCTCTTTCTTTCTTCTCCTGTTCCCCCCTTTTCCCCCCTTTTGTAGAGAAGATTAAAGGAATATATATTTATATATATACAAATTTACTTTTAATCATGAATCATAAAAGTCTTCCCTTCCTAATTGCAATATTTCAATTTTGTATCCCTAAAAAATATTATATATATATATATATATATATATATATATATATATATATATATATATATATATATATAAATTAAATTTTTTTAATAAATTAAGTTAGACCAATTACCTCCCTTAGACCCGTAAAACAAATAATAAATAAAGTCAAGAACACATGACAATTATCTCCCCTTAAAAACTTGTAAAATAAATATTCTCTCTCTCTCTATATATATATATATATAAACTGTAGCGTCTTTAAATCAAAAATACGCTAACGAAAAAAAATTTATTGCATGAGCGTCGCCCTTTTAAAATTCATCATTCAATAAAATAAAAAGCTATAGCAAACATCTAAATGACTACTTCAAACACAGTTCCTGATTTAAAAAAAAAAATAAATAAAATAAAAAAAAAGAAAAACTAAAAGGTAACTATCTCTATATATTTTAAAATCAAATTTATTATGTAAATTCAAAAATATATATTTTTTTCTACTCATTTCTATCTCTAACCCATATTAATTTTCTTATAAATTTTAAATCCAAACCTTTTATTTCAATTTTTTCAGATTCATCTGCCTTACTTTTAATGCTAGGTTTATTTATGGTGTCTTTTAAATTCAATAAAAATCCTCCTAAATTTGTTGATTAGGAGACCGTGCTTACCAAAAAAACTATATATAATTGTTCTACATAACTTCATGTATACCACAATAAAAAGCACGGATTTCCGAAACGATCGTACAGATAATTGATTTTGTTGTTGTTCCTTCTTATGAAACTGATTTTTAATTTGATTAAAATTTGATTTTTAAATTAAACATTTTTTTTTTAAATTTTTAAATTATAAATCACATTACTTAATATATATATATATATATATATATATATATGTAGTTTTAAAAAAAGGGCAAGAAAGTATTTTCAAACACGTGATTTTTTTAAAGTAAAAGTTTTAACGTTTGTTACGTATGTAGTATGTTAATAAAAAGATAGTTAATGAAAAGAAAATGGAGGTAGGAGGATTTTATTAACTTTGTTCCAATAAGTGCGCAACAGACTTCTTGGGTTTCTCAAAAGAAATTGGCTGAATTCTCTCGAATTAAATAGAATATGGTAGCCAAATGTCGATTGGCTCCAATGGATTTCTCAAAATAAAATTATTTAAAGTCAAACTCAAACACAGCAGACATCCTAACTGTAATCTCTGAACGTATATATCACTCACTGGACAAAGCCAGGGAGGGCAGAGCGGTAGCTCTAGATATATCTAAGGCTTTTGACAGGGTGTGGCATGAGGGTCTCCTCAGGTATCACTGGTAGAATACTAAACATAATTAAATCCTTCTTAGATAAGAGAAAAATCCAGGTTGTCCTCGACGGTCGTACATCTAAACAATATGATATAAATGCGGGAGTACCCCAAGGGTCTATCCTTGGACCTCTGTTGTTCCTAATATTTATTAATGACCTCCCCGACAAAATTGCCTCTGAGATGGGTATATATGTTAATGATACCATACTCTATAACAGGCACGACAGGAAAACAAATGAAAACACATATCTAAAGAATTGGCAGAAACACTAGAGGATGACCTCCAACCTGTAGTGGAATGGGGACAAAAATGGATGGTCACGTTCAATGCCGCCAAAACTAAACTAGTTTCCTGCAATAATTACAAGAAACCTTTTCTATCACCAATAGCAATGGCCAACGACACTTTATCTGAGAGTACATCTTTCAAACTCCTTGGCGTAACGTTCACAGGAAACATGAGTTGGAACAATTACAGTGAAGGCATTGCCAGGGCCGCTGCAAAGAAGGTAGGGCCTCTCTACCGTACTAGAAAATTACTAACACCCGAAAGTATCATGTACCTCTATAAGGCCACCATTCGCCCATGTATGGGGTATTGCTGTCATATTTGGGCTCGTGCATCTGCTACTAGTCTCTCGCTCCTGGACAAGGTTCAAAAGAGAGTCGCAAATCTGATAGGCCCTGAACTGGCATCTAAGCTTCAGCCTCTGTCCCATCGACGAAATGTTGCATCCCTCTGCCTGTTCTACAAGTATTTTAATGAAGAATGCTCTGACAAACTGCAATCACTTGTGTCCCCACGTCGTAAACACCCTCGACAAACCCGACAGACAGCTAAATCCCACCCCCACACAGTAGAGATCCCTAGATATAAAATGTCTTTCTACTCCAGTAGTTTCTTCCCCAGAATCGCTAGACTTTGAAATTCCATTCCAGGTCCCTGCTTCCCCAACTGTACTGACGTGCAGAAGTTCAAGTGTAACGTGAACAGACATCTTGTTGCACAAATCCCCACATAGTACCCTAGTAGATGTTACCCCTGATAGTAGCCCCCTACACCAAAGTGGCAATGTGCCTTGTTTGGGGTGAAAATGTAAGAAAAAAAACAAAAGAAAAAAAAACGAGTTTAAGGACATAACTATTCTATTCTATTGTTCTATTTTTCTCGTTTTGTAAACATATCGGCTATATTTTGCTCCGATTCCATGTAACTTACAACAATGGATGACTTTTTTAGTTCATGTCATGAGGCATTTAATTAAGCCTTTTTTTTTACATCCATTTGATGGATGTTAAGGTTATATTCTGATGCTTGTTGCAATAAAATTCTGATTGTGGTTAAATTTGTGATCGGTGAAACTGTTGAAAAATATTCGATGCCATAAATTTGAGACAATCCTTTAGAATAAAAAAAAGGAAAAATATCAGATAGACTTAACTTGCTCTTTCATATGCTAGAAATATACCCGCATTCACTTTTAATATTTAATTTGCTTTCTTATCTATGAATGCGAAGCAAGTCGAACCAAATATATGGATTCTGCTTAAGGTTTTCTTTCTTTTTTTTTTTTTTTTTATCGCAGAACGTTGTGTCTTTGTAGTTTTTTGTTAAACCCCCGGTTGAATATATATGCAGCCGTCATTAGTTAATTCGTCTTAGGTTTTTGGGAAGTTTGGATTCAATAAGTAGACATCTTGTCATTTCAAAAAGTGTCCGCAACGACCTTTCAGCAGTTCCATTTTGATTAGGTGAATGAGGGACTGATTTCTCATATTTAATACTATGATTAATTAATAAAAGTACGAAGTCTCTATTAGTAAACTCCGTTTCATTGTCAGAGTGAATACGCTTTACTGCACCGCAAGCAGTCATATCGAGTATCTTTTTTTAGTCGGTAGCAGTGCATTACATTTGTTCTTTAAGAAACAAACCATTATTAAACCGAAATAATCATCTACAAAATTCAATGCATACCTGACGTTTTTCTGCCCATCAGTTCCATGGGATCGTTCAAGTCACAATGCACTAGTGATATAATTTTGATGGCTTTTTGTCTGGCATCTTGTTTTGGTACTTCCCCATTTTCTTTGTGTACCAACGTCACAGTTTGTCAAGTTTTAATAGGTTTTTATTTTCATTCTGTCAATCACATTCGGTAACGTTTAAATATTTGAAATATTGCAATGTCCAATAATTTTATGGCAAGCTTGCAAATCATGGCAGGCGTTTTGTTTTTAAGTTATATAATCTTCCATTTACTTTAATATCGAATACAGTTCCATTTAGGCACACCGATTTTTACTTATTGAGACTAAAGTTTATATTTGCGGCGTGTTTAATGGCAGCTTGTACAGAAAATATATTTTGTTTAAACATTAGGATTAAAATAGTGTTTTCCAGAATACTGAAACAAAGTTTACTGTTATTAATTCTCAGAGAGATTTTACATCACCTCTCTTCAAAACGATATCATTAACTCGGCTGTGACTCTGGGCGTTAAAACTGGGATCAAAATTGATGAAATTTGATTCAAACGTACATTGAAATAAAAAATTGGACATTTTTGTATCTACATCGGAAACTTTTGTGGTTTGGTCACCCACAATTATAGCAGATAATTTTTGTACTTTTCTTAGGAGAAAATGTTCTTTGAAAAGTTGCGGTTTTATTTGTGGTTAAAGAATAATTTGATTTTGTTAGTTTTGGTGGACAATTTTATAATTTCATGATATTTGCTGATTCTTTTTTTCCTTTTATCATTTTTTCTGTTTCTTCATAGCTCCTAAATGCTATTTTGAATTGGCTAAAAAGCATGTTTTTTTCTCTCTGGGTTATCATGGTTATAAACGGTTTAAAGTCACCTGGCAATCCTTGAAGAACCATGGAAATCAATAAACACTTGCTAATAATTTCACGTGACACTTTTAATGAATTTGCCCTTGCTTCAACCCTTATAATATAGTCTGTAATCGTCTCGGTTTCCATGCGTTTTAGAGACGTCAGTTCTGTATATAAAAAGATAATATATTTTTCTATTTAAAAAAAATCCTTTGAAATAAGGCTTTATAATTCATGCATTCATTCTTTTTGAGGACTGTTATCCTCATCTTCATAGTTGTTGTTGTTTCATCACGTTTCGGCCAACTTATCCTCTGACCTTCTTCAGGTGACGGGGTAGACATACTGAGTCTTAAAACTGTATCCAAAGTAATTACAGTCTTCCATAGTTGTTGTCTCATCACGTTTCGGCCAACTAATCTTCTGGCCTGGTCAGGTAGGATTAAAACCGTTATATTCAGACAATGCTCACCTCGAACCGTAGAGACTCAATGCCTCTATCCATTGCGCCACATGCCCGGAGTGCAGTGGATAGAGGCATTGAATCTATACGGTGTCAAGAACATATTTTTTATGATAATAGACGCTTTGTTTGTCCCAAAAGAACACCATCGACTATATGAGCTTGAATTCCTCGCAAATGAATGAAAAAATGAAAGATTCATACCCTCATACATTCTTTGAATTATGAGTCTACTTGCTGCTTCGCTTGCTTGGAGACGGGGTAAAAAGTACTTATCAAGAATCTGTTTTTGACCATGAGCCCGACAGGTGCGGGGCCATGAACTGACTCAGTACCTGTCAGACTGAGGTACGCTGCCTGGGTATTACCTAAGAGGTCCTCCGCCAGATCTTGTCACCCGGCTTTCGGGTGGGGCAAGTTTATCGCTTGCTGCCTGAGGCGTCTCGCTAAGGAATGTCTACGGGGATGCCCAGGCAATTTTTACAAGGCAACAATGCTCGCTTGTTTGACGTCCTCACCTTATGACCCTGTGTCACATCTTGCCGGGGTGGGCAGCAAGTAAATCTCTACAAGATAATGCATTTCATGTCCATTATTCAAGAAGAAACAGCGAGAAGTCGAGTATATTACTGGCCATTTTAAAGATTTACAACATAACATGTCCATTCACCTCGCTTCTAAATGAGTTTTCTAGCTTATAGCATTCTAATTGATAGTTCATATATCTTCCTTCGTTCCTAAGACATCACAATAAATAACAAAAGTGAAAATCATGGAAAGACACACCTATTCACGATACATTTTTACACCTTTCGGCATTCATTTATATATTAATACGATAACGTGTGTGTTATTTTCTATGTCACGCTTACATCCGGGTCTTTGTTATGCACTTCCATTTCTTGTCATAAATAATTTTACCAAGAATTCTTCATAAGTTTTGGTTTCGGTTTCAATTATAGCTGATGGCACTTAAGTCATCTATTTTTTTATAAATAATTTTATTAAAAATTCTTCAGAAGTTTGTGTTTCGGTTTCAATTATGGCTGAAGGAACTCAAGTTATATATATATATATATATATATATATATATATTTATATATATATTTATATATATATGTATATATATATAACTTTATAATATATAAAAATCGATAGAACATGAATATATATACGAAATCTGCAAGAATTCAAATATCATATTTAAGCGTACTTTAAGACTGGACTTTGCCGAGCGTTCGTGCTAGCTTAGATAAATACTTTTGTAGTTTTAACAAAAAAGCTACAATAATATCAGCGCGTCTCCATTTACTCTGATCATCCACAGAATGCCAACATCAATATATTACATATAAATAAGTGCCCTGTGGAATTTCCACAGGTTCCGATAATTTTCATTACGATCTAATATGTATGGAGGCCCTAAAAAGAATGAGCCTATTTTTTCTCGTTTATTTTGCGTACTTATGTAAAACTTTACAACGCTATTTTGTGTCGCTAATTACAATTCGTACAAAACATATACTCTTCACAAAACAATGACCCAAGTACTTATTTTTTCAGCTGTAGATTTACTTCTTACTTTAAAAACTATTCAAACCGAGAAAGGCGAAACCAATTACGATTTTTTTTTATGTTTTCAAGTCATTTTATTTACTTAAGTTAAATAATGATATGCCTGAATGTTGTCTTTTTCAAATTCCAATAGTGCTCTAAAGTCATTGTTTCTATTACTCATAGAAAGAGCATGGATTCCTCTTTTTAGCTAAAGATGAAGTAATGTCATTTTTTAGTGGAATGCGCCCTTGCGAACTTATTACACTTGTACCTTATTGACGTACATACCTCAACAAATCTGTTTAGCAACAAAATTCCACCCTTTCACTCTAAAGGTCCATAGATGTCGGAAAGCCTTCTACTCTAATAGCTTCTTCTCTAAGATTGTTAGACTGAGATCCCCCCTGCTTCCCTGACTGTGAAAGTTTAAATGTAAAGTAAACCGATATCTCTCTCATCTCTGTACATATCCTCTTGTAAATAATAACCCATTACATCCAAATGGCAATATGACTTGTTTGGGGTGAACAAGAGTAGAACAAAGTATGTAGTATACTCATACGCTTCAGCAATGTTAGGCCAAATAGTCTAGAAAGCTCTAAAATTACACCAACCCTTCTCCACAGATTCCAGCATTGCTTCCAGTTATATTAGAATTCTTCCTGTCATTATATTTTTTCCTATTTCACCCCAAACAAGGTACAGTGCCACTTTGATGTAGGGGGCTACTATCGGGACAGTAGTTACAGGGATGCTATGAAGGGAGTTGAGCAGCAAGATGTCTATTCACATTACACTTGAACTTCTGCATGTAATTACAGCTGGGAAAGCATGAACCCGGAAGTGAGTTAGAGAGTTCCAGAGTCCAGCAGTTCTGGAGAAGAAACTATTAAAGTAGAAGGCCTTCTTATATCTAGGGATCTCTACTGTGTAGGGGTGAGACTTGGCTGCTTGTCGAGTTTGTTGGGGGTATTTACGTTGAGGGGGTACAAGGGCTTGTAGTTCGCCAAAGCATCCACCATTTAATTATTTGTAAAACAGGCATTTCGTCGATGGGACAGTGGTTGAAGCTTGGATGACAGTACAGGACCTATCAGGTTGGCGATTCTCTTTTCAACCCTGTCTGGGAGCGAGAGACTAGTAGTAGGTGCACCAGCCCAAATGTGACAACCATACTCCATACATGGGCGAATGGTAGCCTTGTAGAGGTACAGGATACTTTCAGGCGTAAGTAACTTTCTTGCACGGTAGAAAGAGCCCACTTTCCTCGCAGCGGCCCTGTTCATATTTTATTTTGTTGTTTGAAGGGAATCTGGAGGCCACTTTTGAGTAAGGGTTAATAAATGTTAGGTAGATGTTCAGACAACGTGATCAGTAATGGTGGAACTTGGGCAGGGATAGATTATTTAAGAGGACGGCTCAGCAGGAACTTATTCACATTAGATTTGTAGATGACCATGCAATAGTCAACCAGGAATACACGATATTATGTTCCACAGACGAACAGTTATAGGAAAGAAGCTCTGTTCATGGAATTTTCGTTTAGTTCTGGGAAAGTTGACGGTTGTTGTTGCTAGACGAGTATCTGTTGTGAACGTTTTACAAGGAAGAACCATAGATTGGAGCTCAGTCGAGTATCTACCATAAAATTAACGATAAAGCAGAGACAGACTCGCAAGTGCACATATATACAGAGTGTTCCAATAAAACGTATGCACTCTTTAAATTATCTCAACTTGCTACATGAATACGCTGTGCCACGTTCCCAAGAGATGTTTAGGAATAAATAATGGCACTTCCAGCAATATTGAGCACTTCCCCACTATCATCCTGACGTAAAAGCATATCTTAATAGTCACCTGCGAAACAAATAGTTAGGACGAAGAGGAAGTATCGAGTACTGCTCACGCTCACAGGATTAGCCCCCACTGTATTTTTCTCTTTTGGGGGGCGGGGGATGTTTACACCACAAAACGAGCTACAATGAATGAGTTGAAAGCAACCATTCAAAGAAGATGTGTCAACATACCTATTGAACTGATCAGGAACGTTTTCAATTTAATCAATGAGCGTTGTCAGCTGTCCATGGACAATAATTTGAACACTTTCGATAATTAGCTGGTTTCTATATTTGTTCACGGTATTTTGATGTATAAAACTTTTCTTTCTCATAATAAATGTTGGTTGTATGGTCATTTAAAGAGTGCGTACATTTTATTGGGACACTCTGTACATATAAATCAGAAATAGAAAAATCCATCAATCTTTTCTCTTGTTGGTAAGAGCTTATTAATTTAAAGAAGTTCCTGGAAATTTACATGGACAGTTCAAGGGCGGTTTACCGCTTGGAAGATCATGAGTTGTCGTTTGTGTTCGCGCTGATCTTGTTCACAGCACTTTCTTTCACCGTTGTATTTTATCGTCCTCAAAAAATAAAGTTTAAAATACGATGCTTTCGATTTGTTTTAGGCGAAGATCGATAATATGCATTACTTCGGTTATTCAAAACTTACTATTTTCATATTGGATGTTATTCTTACAACGTTTCATCCGATGTTAACCCCGACTTTCTTTACAATACCCCTTATTGGCAAATGGCAGAAAGAATGTTTTTTCTCGACTCTCTTTCCGTTTCATAAACACATCAGATATTTTGAATTCTAAAGATCTGTGTAATAAATTGCGAACAGACGGGCTTACCTGACAAACGCTCGAGGTGTGCACTCTGCAAAGCGGGCACGTCCAAAGAAAAATGGCAAGATGGCGGCGGCCGGTTAATATTGCCAAGTAATCACGCAAAATCTCGTGTTCTCTCGCGCACACGAGAGTTCAGCTTAGCATAAAAACGGGTCACTGTGAGCAAGAAGGGAGAAGGAAAAACGTAGTCAAGACAAAGACGACGCTTCTGACGACTGAGAAGAAAAAAGAAGAAAAAGAGCAAGAAGTAGAAGAGGAAGAAGAGAACGATACATGAGAAGACGAGGTGTGTGCGATTTTGAGTAAATCGAAACAGACAGAAAAAAAAACTCTGATTACAAGATCATGGTTTATTAGAAACCAAAAATAAATAAATAAATAAATAAATAAATAAATAAAATAAAAAAACAAGAACAAACAAAAAACAAAAACAAAACAAAACAAGTAAACAAACTTTCAACAATTCACCAATAAGAGACATTGTCACAATACACCTGAAGAAGGTTTGATGTTACATCGGCCGAAACGTTGTGAGGATAACAACCAAAATGAATACAATAGTCCAAACAATCTTAAAAACAAATAATTATAAAATTCGAGTCATATTATTTAGATTTTTCGGACTACTGTTCTCAGCTTAAGTGTTATTTTCATAACATTTCGCTCGATGTAACCTTCGACCTTCTTCACGTATATCTAGTTGAATTCGGGAATACTTCTGCCGGACTCGGGAATATCTCTATCGAACTCGGAATCTTTTATGGAACTCTGGAATATACACTAAATTTCGAATGTAACCCTTAACTTAATCCACGAGGATAGCATGCTCTCGTTCCATCAACCACGATTGGATTGAATTCCTAAGAAATGCGTAAATTGTATTCTGAGTGTCGCTCGCAGTAAGGATTGAACCATCAACCTCCTGGAGGGTGTAACTTTACAACCGAATTCATCAAATACGTTAACCACTACCCCATGAGTCTCCGCACCTGAAGAAGTTCGGAGATTACATCGACCGAAATGTTCTGTGAATCACACCAAAGATGGGAATAGTAGTCTGGATCATCCAAATAATATGAATTATCGTTCCTCATCTAAAAACATTCCGAAATCTATAATATAAATCTCACCTGTCTGTTTAAATGTATGTATGTATGTATGTTTGTATGTCTGCCTAAAACTTCCGACAGAGGCGACAGATTTTCACGAGATCAGTATTGTTTTGAAGCTCAACCCTCCAGAGGACAAATATCGAAAAATTGGCCAAAAACATTAATGTCTTCACCCTCAACTGGACACTTTTCTCCAGGGAGTGGGTCGCTTTTTTCGCCGCTATTTTCAAAAGTCATCCCCTCTTTTCGATTGACTAGCGTTAATTTAAACTTACGCCACTTTCGGTTTGACGATGGGCGCAACAGCAAAGACGTCATTTGTTCTTTTCCTCCTTCGCGGTATGGGTTCGAGCCTGCCTGTCTACTACCATTTTTTTTTAGCCCAACACACACCTCCAAACACCTAGGAAACGTTGGGCATCCAGGCTAGTCTATAATATAAATCTCACCTGTCTGTTTAAATGTATGTATGTATGTATGTATATTTGTATGTCTGCCTAAAACTTTCGACAGAGGCGACGGATTTTCGCAAGATCGGTATCGTTTTGAAGGTCAGTCCTTGGACGACAAATATCGAAAAATTGGCCCAAAACATTAATTCCGTCACCCTAAACTCGGTCGTTTTTTACAAGGAGTGGTTGATTTTTTTCGCCGACATTTTAGCAATTTATCGTCACTGTTGGATTGACTTCGGTTAATTTCAACGCTTTCGACTTCCGGTCGCGTCATGGCGACAATGGCTAAGACGTCAGATTTTCTTTCACTCTCTTTTCCGCTTTCGCGGCACGGGTTCGAGCCTGCCTACCTACTACCATCTTTTTTTTTTTTGGCTCACCCCGCCCCCCAAACACCCGGGCAACGCCGGGCACCCAGGCTAGTATAATATAAAATACAAGTTGATAAAAACAGGAGCAAAACACCACAGTCTTTGTTTTATCTTGGCCCATCGTGCTATCACTTCTACCACTCCATTTCAACAGTTTCCTCCTGTTATATACATTGCAATTTTTCTTTTCAACCCGATACATTATTATTTGTGAAACGCATAGTAATTCACGCGTGTATTACAGTTTCCTACTCGCTCTCTTTTAAAGTTGCCTTCGATGTCCAAAAACAAAACAAAACAACAACAACAACAACAACAACAACAAACACAACTGAACGCAGACAATTGGGATAGTATATAAACTCTGCAAATCCGTATAAAGCCGGGTGACACTGTCGTATAAAAAGGAGTTACAATGGGCTTATAAATTATCCTCAATAATCCTCCTCTCTTCGCAGTCAAAATTCAGCGTCTATATAACGCACTAAAACTATTATTTAAATCTGAGCTTTCACGTACAATCTTTATCGTCTTTTCCCCTTTCTCATTTCCTTTTCCTTCTTTTTTATAGTTCATAGTGTTTCCTTTATATTTTCTCCCGGTATACCAGTTGAAATAGTTAATCAGACATTCTAGTCATAGCACCAAATCTATGTAAATAAAACCGTAAATATATATGTGTGTCTGTCTATCTGTCAGTATACAGATATTACAGTTTGTGTATAGATATTTAACCGATAAACTCTTAAATTACTGATCGATTAACACTAAAATTAACAGGAAATAGCAATCATACAACAAGAACGATGTAAAATCTTTGTTTGAATGGATGAATAACGTGTACAAACATACATCAACAAGTTGAAATGCAAAATGTTCATTTCAACTTGCCGACATATTTTTATTTCTTTCTGCGCATGTCCAAATTCAATTCTTTTCCTCCAGTCATTTAATATTCAGTTATTCTTACCTATCTCTCGACAATTACATCGGCAAGAGATGCGACTGAAGCACAATGTTTTGGTTTCAATTCTAGCTGATGACACCCAAGACGTTTTTTTTTAACTTTTGAAATTACTACTATATATTAGGTACAATATAATATGCAATAGAGAATTGACTCTGTAATAATAAATGCACGAATAAAAATATACTTAAGCATATTTTACTACTTGGTAAGGCCAGGCGCCTCCTTGTTAGTTAACTATATATTGACTCACATACAAGGTTCTTCATCTCGCGCCCACATTCCTACATACTAGCAACAGTCAGGCGAACAGAAACGAATTGCTCCTCACAGCTATATACGCACTAACAAGAACAAGGTAAATCCACGCACGCACATACACAGTGCCACGCTGCCAAATACCCACATACGCAAATACCATACGTATATTCACACGACGAACATATTGATCTACACATTTCTAAACGTTGTAACTAACCCAACTTTCTTTGTAAAACACGTGTTTGCATGAATTTAAAAACGCTTCCGTTGAGTCTCGAAAGACAATGGATACCTCCAGGGTGGTTGTGCATGTAATTGTTAAGCGAGGGTTGCAAAATCCTCAACCACACCTCTTCTGAATCGGCACTGGTTTAGTCCGGTGAAGAAGTCCAGGATCATAGGAAACAATGCCGAGATAAGCAGAGAGCACGTTCAGCACCTGGAATTCCTGAATAATCATTCATTTTAGTACGGACCAGACTCAACGTTGCTTAACCTCGGTAATCTAACGGGAACCGCTGTGTCAATCTGATTATGCAGTTTGCATGAATAAACATTGACTAAAAAGTAAATTGATATTCTTATGATCGTTTTGTTATCAAATTTCGTTTTTCTCAATTTTTTTCATTTACAAAGCTCTGTTTATGTTTCAGTCAGAAAATGCTAACTGGCGATCCTTGTATTTCCTTAATGTCTCATTAATTTCCATTTTTATATCCATGCTCATATGTGCCATTCATTTTCTTTCTTCACTAAACAATAATACAACCCGACACGATTCAAAACCACTCTGTCGAAACGACTCGACACGATTCCAAACGACTCCGTCGAAACGACCCGACATGATTCTAAACAACTCTGTCGAAACGACCCGACACGATTTTAAATAACTTCATTGAAACGACCCGACAGGACTCCAAAGAACTCTATCGAAACAACCGGCACGATTCCAAACAACTCCATTGAAACGACTCTGTACAACTCCAAACAACTCTGTCGAAACGACCCGACACGATCCAAAATAACTCCATTTAAACAACCCGACATGATACCAAATAACTCCATTAAAACGACCCGATACGATTCTAAACAACTCCATTAAAACGACCCGACACTACTCCAAAGAACACTGTCGAAACGACCTGACACGATTCCAAACAACTCCATTGAAACGACCCGACACGATTCAAAACAAATCTATTTAAAGGACCCGAAACGATTCCAAACAACTCCGTCGAAACGACCTGGCACGATCTCGAACAACTCCATCGAAACGACCCGACACGATTCAAAATAATTCCAGTTAAACGACCCGACACGATACCAAATAACTCCATTAAAACGACCCGACACGATTCTAAACAACTCCATTGAAACGACCCAAAATGATTCCAAACAACTCCATCGAAACGATCTGACACGATCTCGAACAACTCCGTTGAAACAACCAGACACAATCTAAAACAACTCTGTCGAGAAGACCAGACTCGATCCTGAGCGACTCTCTCTAAACGATCAGACAAAATCCTGAACAAATCCGTCGAAACGACACAGTACCACAGCAACCTCAGCAATCACTCTCTGAACGACTCTGGCCTCGGCTTTTTATAGTTCTTGGACAAATTCATTTTCGCCGTAGGTAGGCCCGATCAAGACTTTGACATACAATTCTTGAGCGCTTCCGCGCATGCTTATCACACTTGCTATGGTTTTTGTGTACACTCAACGATACTATTGTCGTCCAAGTTGGCCTCTATCAAAGCCAGGGACCACGCTACATCCATAAGATGCTTCTAGATAGACTAGCATTTCAGCCCGGCGTTGCCCGGGTGTTTAGAGGTGTATGTTGAGCAAAAAAAAAAAAAAAAAAAAAAAGTGGTAGTAGAAAGGCAGGCTCGAACCCGTACCACAAAGGAGGAAAAGAACGCGGAAAAAAACCTGACGTCTTTGCTGTTACGACCACCACCAAACCGGAGTGACGTAGGTTTTAATTAAGGCTAGACAATCGAAAGGAGAGGATGACTTTCGAAAATTCGGCGACCCCCACCCCTCTTATAGAAAAGTGCCAAGTTGTGGGTGAAGAAATTAATGTTTTTAGCCAATTTTTCGATATTAGTCGTCTGAAGGATCGAGCTTCAAAACGATACTGATCTTGTAAAAATCCGTCGCCTCTGTCGAAAGTTTTAGGCAAACATGCAAACATACATGGATTTATATATTAGTAGCTAAAATTTTCGACACCAACCAATTAAAAAGCTTGCCCTATTTCTGAATACCCTTTATGTAATATTTCAAATGTTTAGACCAGAAATTATCTGAGTAATTTGGTAGAGACCGCAGAGGTCAAAATTTTAAAACTTTTGACCCCTTAACATTTACTGTTTTGGGTTCAAATCAAGTTATTAAGTTAAATCCATGTCCAAGGAACCTATATCTACAATTTCAAGTGTTTAGACCCAAAATTGACAGAGGAGTTCGGTAAAGTTCTCAAAGGTCTAATCGTGGAACTTTGACACCTTAACAGCCAAATTTCTGGCCGAAAACGGATTACAAAGATTTTCCCAAATCTCAAAACACTGTATATCAAATTTCGAGTCTGTAGACTAAAAATTGACAGAGTTATTGCGTAGGGAAATGTACACAGATAGACAGACACATACACACACAGACACTTTAACTTTTATAGATATACTAGCATGGGCGTCCGGCGTTGCTCGTGTATTTGGATGTGTATGTTGAGCAAAAAAAAGTGGTAGTAGGAAGGCAGGCTTGAACCCGTACCGCAAAGGAGGAAAAGAACGGGGTAAAACCTAAGGTTTATGCTGTTACGACCACCGCCAAACCAGAAGCGAGATTTTTTTTAATTAAGGCTAGAAATCTAAAGGAGAGGATAACTTTAAAAAATATTGGCGAAGAAAGTTTAAGGCAAACATGCAAACAGACATACATACATATATTTATATATTGGTACATTTATATATTGGTAACTAAAAATTTTCGACCCAAACTGATGAAAAAGCTTGCCCTATCTCTGAATACCGTTTATGTAAAATTTCAAATATTTAGACCAGAAATTGTCTGAGTAATTTGGAAGAGACCGCAGAGGTCAATTTTTTTAAACTTTGGCCCCTATTATGACACCTTAAAATTTATTGTTTTGGGCTCAAATTAAGTTATTAAGTTAGATCCATATCCAAGGAACCTATATCTAAAATTTCAAGTGTTTAGACCCAAAATTGTCGAAGGAGTTTAGTAGAGTTCTCAAAGGAAAACTCGTTGAACTTAGACCCTTTAATCGCAAAAATTTGTGGCCAAAAACCGATCACATCGATTTTCCCAAATCTCAGTAACCTGTATATCAAATTTCGAGTCTGTAGACTAAAAATTTACAGAGTTATTGCGTAGGGACATGTACACAGACACACAGACACACAGATACACAGACATACACACAGACACTTTCACTTTTATATATATATATATATATATATATATATATATATATATATATATATATATATATAGACTAGCATATCAGCCCGGCGTTGCCCGAGTGTTTGGAGGTGTGTGTTGAGCAAGAAAAAAAAAGTGGTAGTAGGAAGGCAGGCCCGTGAAGGAGGAACAGAACGGGGGAAAAGATGACGTCTTTGCTGTTACCATCACCACCATCAAACCAGAAGTGACGTAGGTTTGTAATTAAGGCTAGACAATCGAAAAGAGACACGTTCACATTTATAGATTAAATAAAAATATATACGTATATATGGAAACAATTTTGTGTTTACTGCACACTTTTTACGCAAATATTATGTAAGTATAAATCATGTAGAATATCTGCATGAATATAATTACCCATAATAGTTGACTAAAGATGATCATCCCATAAGAAAACCGAAAAACTAATTGGGAATTAATTAAAATGAATGTTTGAAAGAATATGCAAATTAGCTAGATCTTTTTGTAGTGAAAGCAATTCTACGACCCATATATAAGAACATTGTATTTTCTTTTAAAATAAATAGAAAAGAGGGGTTTTAATATGAATATCAATACACACAAAAGAAAAACGAATTTATAGGAGTACAGATAGATAGATTGAACGCAAAATGGAATACAAAATTGACAATATCGGCGAAAAAAGCGACCACTCACTATAGAATAGTGCTCAGTTGAGGGTGAAGAAATTAATGTTTATGGCCAATTTTTGGAATTTGTTGTCTGAAAGGTCGAGCTTTAAAACGATACTAATCTTGTGAAAAACGATACTAATCTGTCGAATGTTTTAGGTAGACATGCAAACATACATACATACATACATACATAGATTTATATATTAGTAGCTCAAATTTTCGACCCAAACCGATTAAAAAGCTTGCCCTATCTCTGAATACGTTTATGTAAAATTTCAAATGTTTAGACCAGAAATTGTTTGAGTAATTTGGTAGAGACTGCAGAAGTCAATTTTTTTAAACTTTAACCCCTATTATGCCCCCTTAACATTTATTGTTTTGGGCTCAAATCAAGTTATTACATTAGATCCATGTCCAAGGAACCTATATCAAAAATTTCAATTGTTTATACCCAAAATTGGCAGAGGAATTTGGTAGAGCTCTCAAATTTCTAATCCTTGAACCATGACCCCTTAATAGCTAAATTTCTGGCCGAAAATTGATTCCAAAAATGTTTCCTAATCTCAGTACCCTGTATATCAAATTTCGAGTCTGTAGACTGAAAATTGACAAAATTATTGCGTAGGGAAATGTACACAGACACACAGACATACACACAGACCAACAGATAGACACGTTCACTTTTATAGATATACTAGCATGGGTGCCCGGCGTTGCCCGAGTGTTTTGATGTGTATGTTGAGAAAAAAAAGTGGTCAATTTTTTTAACTTTGACCCTTATTATGACCCCTTAACATTTATTGGTTTGAGCTCAAATTAAGTTATTAAGTTAGATCCATGTCATAGGAGCCTATATCTAAAATTTCAAGTGTTTAGACCCCAAATTGTCGTAGGAGTTTGGTAGATTTCTCAAAGGTCAACTCGTTCAACTTTGACCTTTTAATCGCCAAATTTCTGGTCAAAAACCGATCGCGTAGGTTTTCCCAAATCTCAGTACCCTGTATATCAAATTTCAAGTCTGTAGACTAAAAATTGACAGAGTTATTGCGTAGGGAAATACACACACATACACACACACACACACACACACACACACACACACTCACGTTCACCTTTATAGATACACTAGCATATTAGCCCGGCGTTACCCGGGTGTTTAGAGGTGTATGTTGAGCAAAAAAAAAAGGTCAATTTTTAAACTTTGACACCTATTATTACCCCTTTAAATGTACTGTTTTGGGCTCAAATGACGTTATTATGTCCAAGGAATCTATATCTAACATTTCAAGTGTTTAGACCCAAAATTGTTGGAGGAGTTTGGTAGAGTTCTCAAAGGTCAAATCATTGACCTTTGACCCCTTAATAGCAAAATTTCTAGCCGAAAACGGATTACAAAGATTTTCCCAAATCTCAGTACCCTGTATATCAAATTTCGAGTCTGTAGATTGAAAATTGACAGAGTTATTGCGTTGGAAAATGTACACAGACAGACAGACAGACACACATACACACAC
The DNA here is from genome assembly GCF_053919585.1 of Euprymna scolopes. Taxonomy (NCBI): domain Eukaryota; kingdom Metazoa; phylum Mollusca; class Cephalopoda; order Sepiida; family Sepiolidae; genus Euprymna; species Euprymna scolopes. The sequence goes on from NC_136495.1 coordinate 77,278,561, forward strand.
AGACACGTTCACATTTATAGATTAAATAAAAATATATACGTATATATGGAAACAATTTTGTGTTTACTGCACACTTTTTACGCAAATATTATGCAAGTATAAATCATGTAGAATATCTGCATGAATATAATTACCCATAATAGTTGACTAAAGATGATCATCCCATAAGAAAACCGAAAAACTAATTGGGAATTAATTAAAATGAATGTTTGAAAGAATATGCAAATTAGCTAGATCTTTTTGTAGTGAAAGCAATTCTACGACCCATATATAAGAACATTGTATTTTCTTTTAAAATAAATAGAAAAGAGGGGCTTTAATATGAATATCAATACACACAAAAGAAAAACGAATTTATAGGAGTACAGATAGATAGATTGAACGCAAAATGGAATACAAAATTCGTATTTGGAGATAAAGAAAAGAAAAAAAGAAACAAAAACAAACCAATCAATTAGAAATGTGATTGATGCTTTCGCTGCGGATTTTAACCATTTTCTAAATTAATTGGTGAATCCATTGATGCATCTTCACCGAAATGCCAATGAAACCGCCAATAAAAAATAGAAAGACACAAAACAATTTACCATTATTTATATTTTAAATAATTTATCATTTATAATTTTTTTATTGTTTTTAATTCCTTGTTTTTTGTTTGTGTTTTTTCAGATAATGAATGAGGAACTGGAGGATTTGCTTTCCCAGCAACAGCAAATCGAAGGTCAGTTCAAGAAGGCAATCGAAAACAAACAAGAGTTGAAATCAAAGAATAAGACGAGCCAAAGTTTGGCAAAAGCTGATGAAGAAATTCATTCGATCGGTAAAAAACTGGGAAACAAGACACTGCAATTTGTCCGTTCCGTTGAGCAAAATCCGTTAGCAATTGACAACATTATTAAGATTGATAAAGACCGGTAAGTTATTTCTTGCAATTTATTAAAAAAAAAATTCCTTTCTTTTCTTTCCTTTTGTTGGATTTTTTCTTTTGTCTTTAGTTGTATTTTTAATTCCTTTTTAATTTATTTTATTTTTCTGTTTTTATTTCATTAAATTTTTTTTTTTTTAAACCTTTTTCTCATTGTATTTATCTTTGCTATTTTTCTTCCCCAATTTCTTCCACCGATGGATCAATGAATCCATTTTTTTTTTAAATTTTACTTCATTCTTTTCTATGTTTCCACCTTTTTCCTTTTTCCCCCTCCCCCTCCTCCTTCTCCCCATGATTCTTGTTCTCCTGTGAACACTGCACCGCAAAGTGATTCCTACAAACGCTTAAAAAATCAAATGGCTTTAATTGCTGCACTCTTTCTTTCTTCGTTTCGTTGAAATTCGCTTTCTTAGCTACTCCCAAAAGTAAGTAAGTTTTCACAGAAACGTATTAACTCAAAGTATTTTCAACTAATAAAAATTACCCCCCACCAAACAACAAGTCTATGTCACATTAGTAAAAACTTAAGAAACTCCTTTAAAAGCGATATAATAAACAGATGAAGACCAGATTTCACCAGCCGGCCGCAGCAGAAGATCTCAGAACGTACGTTCAACATGAATATTGGGGACAGGATAGTCTGCTGTGTGATAGACGACCCCGTCCCCATGTGTGTATAGGTGGATGTATTTAATGGTAGAGGAATTGAAAAGGCAAAAGGTCGCATAATGAGGACGAACACATAACGTTATATATCAGCGAAAGAAATGCAATTGATTTACATAAATATACATGAAGAAGCGATCGAAAGAATGAGAGTTCGTTGAGAGATGAGTAACGTTACTTGCGGTTGACTGGCTAGTCAGGAACGCGGTGGTGACCCATGGCCCCACGGGAGCGGTGTTTGTTACATCTTGACTGCTTGAAGGTCCAGTGAAAAAGATGAAGAAATATGGTGAACAGGAAGTGGCGTAACTAGGTCGCTCTTCTGAGTTAAACGGCGACAATCGAGTTAGGCTGGGAGTTTTCAACTCCCACAATACTCCCTTCCTAGTTAGCTGGAAGCTAGAGAAAAGAAAATTGGAGAAAAATATGCATATATATATGTGTGCGTGTGTGTGTCTCCTGTATAAAGAACGAGATAATTTTTTTATTTATTAAGTAATTATTATAGTATAGTAGTATTATTTTGTAAAGATAGAGTTGCGACGTTAAAGGATATCAGGAAAAAAGTGTTCAAACTTGTACAACTGTGGAATGGTCACAGGAATGATGTTATGAGTTTGAGTGCAAGTGTTGCGGTCATAGACTGTATTGCCACGGAGGCTATGAAGCGTGCACAAGGGCCAGCACGATTTGTTGAAGTTGGTTCGCGTTGGTCGCGAATGTGTCGACTACACGCTTACGGTCACAAATGCGTCTGCGAGGAAATTTGTCCGTCCGTAGAGAGCGGTGTCAACGTTGTTCAGGTGCTCGGGCGTACTCAGTGGGTCGGTACGGTCTGAACGTCCAGGATGAGTGTATCAGTGTGCATGATGCCGCTTAATCATGTTAGCTGGAGAACTTCAGTGAGGTGAGGTGAGGTGAATCGTTGTGAAATCCAAACGTGTACAGTGCTGGTGAACATCTTTGTGTTGGTTGTCGTGTTTGTTACTAAAAAAGGTTGATATCCTGTAAGGTGTTGCTGGAAAGAGTTGATATGCCATGGAGAGGCTTGTTGTCGCTTTTTCCTTTCCATAATTGTGGAAAACTGGAGTTGAAATAGCGTGAGAGTTGCTATTTGAGTTTTGCGGTGGGCTTGTTGCCACACGTTCTCCATGATGAAATTGAAAGCTGAAATATTTCTTTTTATTAACACATGGCAAAAAAAAAAAAAAAAAAATTTCGATAAAGTGAAGAAAGTTTAAAGTTGTGATACGTAGCTAAAACGCGTGTGTGACGGAATGTTTTGAGACTTCGTCGTCCACAGCAAAATCCGTATATAAAACGCGTGCGTGATGGTATGTTTGTTAGACTTCGTCATCCACAGCAAAATTCATATATAATTTCTGGCATTGAAAATACGTGGAAAACACGTTGAAATTGCTGTTGAAGTTGTTAGGAACCTCGTTCAAATAAGGAAGTAATTTTCGTTCGTTGTAGCAGTGGATGCATGTCGCTGGAGTTACGTCTGTGCTATAGTATGACGTTCGTTCGTTGCAGGTGCTCGTTACATGTGCGTAATCATGCCCCTTCGTGTGAGTTTCTCGGCTGAGGTAAATAAGAACTGATTAGTAAGAATGACGGTAACAGGAAAATTTGACCTTTCAGATTCTCGAGGTCATATTTTGCTTCGATTATGACGGCGAACAGAATAAAAAAAGTTTGAGTTAAATGACGCGAAAAGAACGTCTAAGAATATTTCAGGGAGCACATTATATTCAGGACGTCATTAAAATTATTTTCCCGATTGGATTATAACGGAAATGTGCATCGTTTGCGAGAAAAATCGAAATGTTCGTGAAAATAGTAGTCCGTTGATATCGTCGAAATTTTAACGGACATTGTTATTAAAAAATATGCTTGGTCATAAAAATGTGAAGAGAATAAAATGTCTATATCTTTATATGTGCGTGAGTATAGATAAAACTTATTGTTCCCTTATTATTATTATTATTATTATTTAGGCTGCGACGAAAAAAGATTTTTTTTTCGAGGTGATTTGTTTACATTTATCTGCCCACGAGTAGTAAGAAAAAAAGATGGCGGACGATAGATAATTGACGCACGTGTGTTTAGACGTAAAATTGAAAATACGACGAAAAAGTTTTTTCTCCCATTTTTTTTTTTGAAATCGTGTTTTTTTGTTTCGTTTTTTTCTTTCTTTTCTGGAGTATATTTCGCTGATTATTTAACGATATAACGGCATGTTACATTTGCGACAGTGAGAACGTTTTAAATGTTTTTGGGAACGAAGATTGTTCAGCGTTCGTTTGGTCACCATTTGAAGAAATATCACGTCGGCAGTCTACCAGTCTGTTAGGGACAGGATAGTCTGCTGTGTGATAGACGACCCCGTCCCCATTGGGTGATGGTGGATGTATTTAATGGTAGAGGAATTGAAAAGGCAAAAGGTCGCATAATGAGGACGAAAACATACCGTTATATATCAGCGAAAGAAATGCAATTGATTTACATAAATATACATGAAGAAGCGATCGAAAGAATAGGAGTTCATTGAAAGTTGAGTAACGTTACTTGCGGTTGATTGGCTAGTCAGGAACGCGGTTGTGACCCATGGCCCCACCGGAGCGGTGTTTGTTACATCTTGACTGCTTGAAGGTCCAGTGAAAAAGAGGAAATACGGAGAACAGGAAGTGGCGTAGCTAGGTCGCTCTTCTGAGTTAAAGGGCGACAATCGAGTTAGGCTGGGAGTTTTCCTTTTCAGTTCCTCTACCATTAAATACATCAACCTATACACACATGGGGACGAGGTCGTCTATCACACAGCAGACCATCCTGTCCCCAACAAACCCTCTTCCGCGTGCCTTTGCACGGGGGTAGAAGCGGCAAGGCAAGTCGCAAAAATTTTTTTCAATGACTCACATACAAGCTTCCTTTATTTTGCACACAAATTCTTGCACACTAACGACAGTCTGGGGGACAGAAATTAATTGCTACACACAGCTATACACACAAGAACAAATCAACCCGCACACATACATAATGCAACGCTGTCAAATACTCACAAACGTATATTAATTACATACCATTACCATTTTGACTGTAACTATTTACTTAGCTTTCTTTGCCACATGACTTTGCATTAATGAACATAACTTTTTTATGCCTATAGAATTAGAGATAGAAGAATGTTTTGTTATAAAAATTTCGTTTTCCCCGATTCTTCGTTTACAAAACTCTTTTCATGTTTTATGTAGCACTTGCTAACTTTTTTATGTTGGATCTATTTCCGTTTTTATATACATCCGACCTGTAACAACATGGGGATGGACTTTCTTTTTTCCCAAACGAACGCACCAGATTTATCATATACAAAATTAACTTTTTGTTGGTAACATCGGATGGAAATCACATCTGACGAGTTGATGAGAAAGAAATTTTTTATAAAAACATAAAATCATAACATTGTCATCCCATTATCGAAACGGCTGTAATTAAGAGATCCAGAATGAAATAAACAAGAGTTATATAAAAGAAAACCCCCAAGTCTTTGAATTTCAACAACATTTTGCATTCTCTCTCTCTCTCTCTCTCTCTCTCTCTATATATATATATATATATATATATATATATATATATATATATATATATATATATATATATATATACTAGCAGCCTACCGGCATTGCCTGATAGTAAATACGTTTAATTATTATATTTTGATTAATACAGATTTCGTATTTATTATTATTATTATTATTATTATTATTATTATTATTATATTGGACCCAGTATATAGTAAAGATTTAAAACGTTAAAAAAAATGTCCGTGCGCCACCACCGAGAATCAAAACCAAAACGTTTATCTTATGACTAGCTTTTTCCCTTAGCGTAATTGCCTGAGCTATGAAGACATGTTTGCTGCAAGGCTAAAAATTCAAACATGAACTAATAGCTATTACGTTATGCATGCATATTTCTAATGCCGTCGTTCGACCATCACCTGGCAAATTCAATGTCACACTTCAATTTTCACACTTTTGCACCGATTTTCTCCCACTAAAATGTTGCATGGGTTTGAATATCCTATATATTAAGTTCCATGTCTGTACACCAAAAACAGAGGAGTTTGGTAGGCATAACTTTTTAAACAAATATATATATATGCATACATAAATATCTATAGAAAGAGGTTTGTGTTTACTATAAGCTTTTTACGCAAATATTACGCAAGTATAAATTATGTAGAATATCTGCATGAATATAATTACATGTAATACTTAGCTAAAGATGATCATCCCATAAGACAACTGAAAAAGCAAATAGAGAATTAATTAAAATGAATGTTTAAAAGAATATGCAAATTAGCTAGATCGGTTGCCGATGAATGCAATTCCACGACTCATATATAGCAAAGTTGTATTTTCTTTTTAAATAAAGAGAAAAAAGGACTTTTAATATGAATATCAATACACACACAAAAAAAAAATTATAGTATAGATATATATATGTATACATAAATAATAAAAATTGCAAGGTATATATATATATATATATATATATATATATGTGCCTGAAAACTCCTAGAGTAGATGAAACGTGGAATATTTTGTGTAGCTTAATCGCCATATATATTTTATAAATTACTAACTAGCTCTACCTACGTATTGAGCACTTTTGAAGTAAATGCTTAAAGTTTACGCATAAATTTATCCTTTTGTATATTAATTTTATGTGAGTAAATGAAGTATATATATATATATATATATATATATATATATATATATATATATATATATATATATATATATCCTTTATTTTGTTCCTCCGCTAAAAGGTAAAAATTATAGGCAATTCATATTAATTGTGGGCGTGGTTCTTAGTTATACCCAAAGATGCTATCATCGCTTAAAAATGACTCGACCACGCTACACATTTGCAATCTGTATGCTCTCTGTGGACCAATGATTTCACTGCTGTTAATGTAGGGATGTTCTGCAGATATGGATGAAAGGAAAACAATCACAAGCCATATGGGAAATGTCAGATTTCTATTGTAAATCTCATCTATTCATTTTACTCCCCTAAAGGTTTACTCTTTTGGCGTGGTTCCTGGCTTTGGCAAGGGTCATTTTAGATGACAATTGTCTCGTTGTGTCTTGATAAGATCCGTACCACCATTTAATGTGAGTTGAACAGAAAAGTTATGTTTTAGCGAAGGAAGAAACATGAATATATATATATATATATATATATATATATATATATATATATATATATATATATATATATATAGTGCAACGTTTTCTTTTTTATAACCTTCGTTTATTTCCTGGATTTTTCCATTACAGCTGTTTCATTAATGAGTGGCAATTTATATATATATATATATATATATATATATATATATATATATATATATATATATATATATATATATATATATATGGGTATGGGTATACATAGAACAATGGAACATTAAGAGAAAAGAAAGGTCACCAGTTAGCAAAGGTTTTGTAGATGCAAAGATTAAGAAAAAATTAAGATTTTTATAATAAAAACTATTTATGCAAGAGATAAGAATATAAAAGTGCAAAGCTTCTTTCTTAGAACTGCACGCCTGTGGAACTCTGTTCCGTCTGCCTGCTTCCCTCCGGACTACAACTTGGATTTCTTCAAGTCTAATGTTAACAAATTTCTAATGAACCGCCCCCCTAATTAAACACTTCATAAAATCTCCTCACTAACGTGATGTACTTGCAATAACCCTTATCCCTGAGTGGCTTCCGGGCCTTGATAAGTGGTGATCACTGTGTAAAAAAAAAAAAAAAAAAAAAAGTTATTTCAATAATGAAATGTTAATGTATGCAAACTTGTGCTTGGTGAAGGAAATTGAGTTAGTCATTACAAGTCAAAATATTCACAGTGTTAATAATAATTAGGTACGGGCAAAATGAATGGCGATGCTCACGTGTTTTTTCTTCACGTGTACAATATTTTTTCCTTTAGAAAATTAACTTTAGTCTTTAATCTTTCAAATAGGTCCACCTATTTTTGCCCGCCCATTTTTGCTCGTACCTAATAATAATCGCATATACATAATATACGTATGTGCGTATTTGGCAGTGCGGCATTGTATATGTGCGTGCGTTGTTTTTATTAATGCGTGTATATCTGTGAGTAGCAATTAATTCCTGCTCGCTTATCTTTCGCTAGTCTTTCATTTTCACCTTACCTGGCTCGGCCCCAAAAGGCATGGTAGGGAGGTGTTGAGCAAACGTTATTGAGGTCCTTAGATACTACGATCGGCTTGGGAATTCTGGAGCAGACTGCTTTTTTTGACTCGGCCTCATAATAGTTTCTCAGTTTGCACTGGCGTGTTACTTTTGATTTTTGAAACGAACTATATTGGTTGAAAATACGTTTACACTTTCCTATGGAAACTTACTTGCTTTTACAAGTGATGAAGAAAGCGAATTGCACTGGACCGGAAAACGAAAGAGGTTAATCTAGTCATGTAACTTTCTGTGGGAATCGCTTTGCGATTCAGTCGCCACACTTCTTATCGGCGTTCACAAGTTGTGAGGTCTACTTCTCTTGAATACCCTGACCCATCATAAATATATATTTGTTTTACATAGTAGAATGTAAGTAATTCTCATGAAAACTTAAGTTTGTGTTTTGCTCTATAATATATTATGTCAGACCCATCCAGAGTTGTAATTTGCCTTTATATATACAATAGTATATGCGTTTATTATTGAACACATAAGCTGTTTTTTATAATGTTAGTCATGGCTTCACACCCTCCCACGATCATCAGATGTCCTTCCTGAGTTTAGACCCGAATTTATGATTTTGTTTATCATTTTGTTATTATTATTATTATTATTATTATTATTATTATTATTATTATTTTACATATGAGTCACCACTTGTCAAGGCATGGAGACCACTCGAGGATAAGGGTTAATGAGTGTACAGTAGACAATGAGATAATATCATAGTAATTGTTAGTAGTGGGAATTTGGTAAATTGGATAACTTAAGGCCACGGTTTATCAGGAATTTGCGTACATTGGACTTGACAACCACCAAATTGTATATATATATATATATATATATATATATATATATATATATATATGTGTGTGTGTGTGTGTGTGTGTGTGTGTGGATAAAAGAGAAATCGTGTTAAAAATTAATTTAAATTCTAAAAAAAACCATTAAAAACCTATAAAGAAGATATACAGAATTTTTAATTATCTGACAAGAAATACAGATGAAAGGAAAAACGTTATTCCATGGAGTTTCGAAAAAAGCCATTCTTCTTATCAGAGAAAAGAAGTTTGCAAAATATACAATAAATTTTGCAGATCAGTTCATTAAAAGAAATTACAAAGATAAATTAAATCATATTTGTATGACAAAAGCTTTTAACAGTTTGTGTAAGTTTATAAAGTTGAAGTATAAAAGGATATGGTAAAAATCCATTGAATAAGGAGATAACTCCAGGAAGGACAGGTTAAATCTAATAAAGTCCATTGAGAATCCATAAGAATTGGAAACAGAATTACAAATGCCAGGGCAAGTTCATGCTTCCGGAAAATCCATCGAATCCCGGAGACGTAAAATTCACATTTATAAAAAACAAATAATTTTAAAAAATATAATAGAAAAAGGCAATAGCAAAATCATTTCAGGCAATGTAAAAGATTAAATGAAGAAAGTAAAAAGTATTTGGACATATTCTTAAAACAAAGCTATCAAACATGTTTTTTATTTATATATTTATTCATGAAGATAGGAGACGCTAATTTAATTAATTATAATGAAACTGTCCTTCAGTTCCTAAATCATGTCAGAAAGGCTTAATGCATTAAGCAAAAGTTAGACACAATAGTAAGAAGGGTAAGGGCGCACAACCCTTTCAACAATGTTTTCGTTCTTTTCCATTTTAAATCTCATCAAAAATGATCTTAGTTAAATTTTTTATATGAATTCCTTGGATAAAAATAATAAGATACATTAAAACTTCAACACACACACACACACACACACACACACACACACACACACACACACACACACACACACACACACACACACACACACACACACACAGATATATATATATATATGTATACAACTTATAAAGTTTTTACTGTATATTTTATTAGAGTTAAGGTTTATATACATTAGATAGATAGTTAATATTGTTAGTTAAAATATATTAGTAAATAATACTGGCAACTGATGAACACTAATTAAAATTTACTTTTCTTCTTCTTATATATTTCAGATTTTCATCTGTCTTATTTATTTATTATATTTATTGACTTATTTACTTTTAATTATTTATTTTGGAGGTTGTTGCATTATAATTAATATCTGTTAGTTTTATTACTTACACACGTTTACGCCTAAAATCTTTTATTTGAAATAGTTAGGTTGAATTGAAAAGTTAGGGTTAGGAGCATGTACATAACTTGAAATTAATTTAAGTTTTATCTTATGGTTACATAAAGGAAAACGTGTACAATTAACTGACAGGTCCATTTGTTTAATCATAAGATTGCTTATAAAACCAAGGCTGTATATTAAAAAAATGGTTGAGTTAATTTACCATTTTTTAAACTTTTGTAAGGTTTTAAAAAGTAGTAATAAGTGTTAAACCGCATTAACATTTTGTAGAAAAATTTTAATATGCACGCGGAGGGAAAGTGTAAGTAGAGAATTATATATTTCCCTATACGTATGAGCACACACACACACACACACACACACACACACACACACACACACACACACACACACACACACACACACACACATATATATACATGCACGCACACACACACACACACACACACACACACACACACATATATATATCAAAATTTAGGTATTTTGATTTTATGATTTGAAAAAGTTAATCTTCAAATATAGACATTTTTATTGTTTGAAAACAAAAAATACAATAAATCTTTATTAAATTTGTTAAATTTTGTTATTTGTTTTCAAACAATAAAAAATTCTATATTTGAAGATTAACCTTTTCGAATCATAAAATTGAAATACCTAAATTTTGATTAATTTCCTCTATCCTGTATATTGAGCAAGTTTATTTAGCTGGGATTGCCTTATATAAAATATTACATCTAATAATATTTTGTAAGACCGAAAATCACTGGATTTGTATACCAGTAGATATATTTCATTTCATTATTCTGAAGTATATATATATATATATATATATATATATATATATATATATATATATATATGTCAAACAAGTATGTTGTAGAACCAAATAAGATTGGTTAATGTGTTATCGTATTATTTATATCTAAAATGAATTGAGGTTCATAATCGATAAAAATAATGATACTGGAAGGAAAATTTTGTTTCAAGCAAATTGCCTTTTCTTTATAAAATAATGTTTACATTGCCGAGAAGATGTTTTTATAATACCAACAATTTAGGAGGTTTCTTGTTGTTTTATTGAGTAACATCCCTATCTTTAAATCTCGCAATATATAATTTTTTAAGCAAGACAAAAATAACAAGGTGAGTAAAGGGAAGAACATGTTCTGGCCTTTTTCAAGATCTTCCACTTAACGATTCATGTAACTGACACACTCTGCCGTTCTTTCTCAGTTATGAAGATTATCGTAACTGAGAAGAACGGAAGAGTGTGTCAGTTACATGAACTATGCAAGTTGTCCAAAATGGTCTTTTTATAAGGTAAACATCCGATGAGTACGTAACTAAATATGCAGCAATAACATAATTTGTCAGACTTATTATTAGTCGCAATACGAAACAATATTGTAATGAATACTTTTTGAAAAATAATAAATGACCAACCGAAAAAACTTGATATTTAGAACTTGGAAAATTATTATACTACACTACTGTATTATACTGTTGTACAACCCAATGGACTTTTTCAAAATTTACAAAAGTTATATAAAAAAAGATCTTTTTTATTATAAAAAAACTTTATTTGTGAGAAAGATTTTTTTAAAAATCGATTATGATTAGTGTATACAAATCGAGTACGTTTCAAGTAAACGATTAACCTGCATATATATATATATATATATATATATATATATATATATATATATATATACATATATATATATATATATATATATATATATATATATATATATATATATGTATGTATGTGTGTGTGTGTGTGTGTGTGTGTGTGTAACTTTAGTACCAAACCATCGGCTAGTGAATTGCGATTCATTTTTATTTTTAGACTTTCACATTTACCTTTTTCTCTTTTTGTTTATTTAAATATCTACCTGTCTGCAGCCCCTTGTCCCCCTTTCCCTCTTCCTCCCTTTTGCATTTTTCTATGACTTATTTTTGTACCTACCTCCTCCCTCTCTCTTTCCCTTGTCCAAATCTCCCTTTTCTAAGTTTCTTTCTGTCTTCGTTACCTTATTCTTATATCTGACTTTTTTTTATCGTTTTTTTTGTTGTTGTTCTACTTTCTTTTTTGCATGGGATTTTTTTTTCCTTAACAAATATTCATTCATCTCTCACGTCTTCTTATTTCTTTTTTCTTTCCCAGCAAATTTTGGCTTGTCATCATAACACATTTACTCCACCCTCTTCCCGCCACTCCTCTATCTACCACCCCTTACAACTTTATCAATCCCCCATTTTGTGCTTATCAATTTCTTCGCAGAACCGTATCTTAATCTATACAATGTTGTACATTTAAGAATAAAAGAAATTTGGAAACCCACGAAGACTTTATCGAAATCCCCTAAAGCCAATATTCCCTATCTGAGCTGTGTTCCTTCAAAAATTTCCAAGATAATCTTCTCCACCCAGATTTTTATCGCAAACGAAAAAAAAAAGCAACAAACGAAAAGCAAAACAAAACAAAACAAAATATCTACATAAAAATTATTTCCATTCAGTAAAATTCAGTAAAGTAGTTACAAAAATGTAATTTGAATCATATTCGAATTTCTTAAACGGAAAATCGGAATTGTCAGGTGACACGTTTATGCCATTGCAATGAACTTTAAATGCCAGTTTTAAACCAACGTATTTCTAGTGAAAACATTATTACCTGCTTACATGCCATGTAGAAATTAGTATAAATTCCAAAAAATTACAAAAAATTATCTAATAGAAAAATAATTACAATTAAAAATAGAATCTATCGAATAATTGATTTTTTATCATCTGTTTTAATGTGAAAGAGCTATGCAACCAATTCAGTACGAAAAACTGACTTAACTCCCTTAACTTAAATTGACTTAAATTAAGGGTCCACCATTTTTAAACAGAACGAAATCGCTGGTGATTTTTTTTTATGAAATACATCTAGCATATCTTCTACCAGATCAATTTTATTTTTGGTAAATTTTGGAATTTATACTAATTTCGCCATGACATGTAAGTACGTAATAATGTTTTCACCTCAAATACGTTGGTTTTAAAGATCACCAATGCAAACAGGCATTGAAACATATATATGGAACTCGACGCCATGGGGACACTGAATAAGTGTAACAGTGTGACACACGTATGGCAGCAGCAGCAGCAGCCAACATATGCAAATAACCGAGTCGTGTGCAAGGTGACGTGACAGCGAGGAAGAAGGAAATAGGGAAGATTATAAAAAAGAAAAACGTGGCCGAGAAGGTGAGAGATAGACGTGTTACATATGTGAGCCGAGAAAGATAGGGAAAGACGTGCCCCAAACACGACCAGACAATGACAGAATATCACGTGTTCTGAACAGAAGAGCCTTGTTAAACACATTGGAGTACGAAAAGACGTTTGAACAAGCGGTAATGTATTATGCTGGAAGTACCTGTAAATAAATGTATGTTGTTTCAACAGAAAAAAAATATTTTCTTGTCTTTGTTTCCTTGCGGCTGAAAGACACTGAAAGAAAAAAAAATCTTTCTCCTTTTGTCATGTGATAACTAAAGGATGAACTAAAGGATATATAAGGGAAGCTAGAGTTATAATGCCGTCGAAATTAGATCCGAGCCACTTTCTCTTCGGCTTATATTTATTAATGTGAGTCAGATTCACTTGCATCTCAAATATTCTCATTATAATTTAATAAATTATGATGAAAAGCAAATATAGATTTACTTGAATTTTTATTGTATGCAGACGAATACAACGTGTGGGTCTCAAGTGTCGACATGTAACGACTACGTTATGTAAGGAAAAACTACACCGAAATACAATACACAAGATTTATTCACACATTAACAAAAGTAACAAAAATAACTAACAGTACAGAATATACAATAAAAGGGTTTTACTCTTGTGGTAGTCTCAAGAGTACAGAGTCACCTTAAATTTAGCCATATGGAATTCTGACAACTTTCGTGTTCTGTTGTCTCGGTTTCTCTTACTAAGGCGAAGTAACCCCAGCATATCTTGGTAACCAGTGTTCTCCTCCGTTATTTCCCTACAAATTCTAAAAATGTGTAGCAAATGTAAAAAAATATATATACATATATATAAAATTAGATGATTTCTCACGAAGCACGTATTTGTAAAACTCTTCCGACTCTATTTTCAATTTCATTCTTTATTACGTGCATAAGTAAAATTGTTTAATTATTATGAAATATTGTTTGCCCTTCTCTCTAAAAGATGTCGCTCTCAATTTAACTTTTGGCACTTATCTACAAGGGTTATACTTCCTATTTCCTCAAGTTTGAACTTTGTTTCCGGCGTTAAAATTTCCGCAAAATCTTTAATATAGTGTCTTGCAATGATACCATCTTTTTATGGAAATCGCTCCAGACACGACATAAATCCACTTCATGTAAGGAGATACAGAAAAATCAATACTACCTCAAGGAAATAAAAAGCAGCAAACAGTGAGTGTGAGATGAATAGACACCAATACAGAAAACAGCAATTCTTTCCTCTTTGTCAGAAACATCGTTTATGGAATGTGAAGATTAAAAGACGGAATAAGGTCCACTTTCTACTCTCGCAGAAATCTTCAGACAAAAAAATAATATTTATTCACAATGTAAACTGACACACAAATAATTCACAATCATAACAATGAGATTTTCAAAAAGAAATCTACCTTCAAAGTGAATATGCAGAAAAGAAAGAAATATGATTATGGCGTAAAATGTCCCATCAATTTTTTTTTCATGAAATCACTACAGGCAAGGCACGAAGCTACTTGATGCAAGGAGGTAAAATAACAACAAAATATACTATTTTAAGGTAAAAATAAAAACAGATAGTGTGAGATAAAATAGAAAGAAAAAATCTTCCTCCTTTTATCAGAAACATCGACCATGGAAAGTGAGAACTAAAGGATAAAATAAGGGAAGATAGAGTTATGATGCTGTCGACTTATATTTATTAATGTGAGTCAGATTCACTTGCGCCTCAAATATTTGTTTATAATTTAATAAATTATAATGAGAAGCAAACACAGATTTACTTGAAGTTTTATTGAATTATAAATCCAGTTTGCAATTAGATCAGTGCTTCTACTTTTACTCCTTAGTGAACAAGGGGAGACAACCGTGATTGTCTTCATCACAATGGTTGGCTTTCTTGGATTTCTGATGCTGCATCAAATCAACTGAGACTTATGAAATGCTCAGAGATTAATTTACAAATAAAATTAAAACGGAATTTCTTTGTCAGTTACAGTCGGCGTAAAAAGGTTTGCAAAACGAACTGAAGATATTTTTTTTACGATTTAACGAAAACACGCGCAAAACCAAAAAATGAAAGCAGCTGCGAATCCGTTCAATCCTTATTATTTTTATTTCCGTTTTTTTTTTTTTCTGTGAAAGAAGACTTAAAACTGAAAGAGAAAGGACTTCCGTGTAAATCTCGGATTTCCTGGCAACTTCTAATGAACAACAGAAACAACTCCTTCCACTTTCTCATCTTTTATAACTTTTTCTTAAATGTAGCACAGCGATTCTTAAACGGAGATAGGATGTGTGGTTAACCTTATTGAGATACCATGCTCAATTCAAATCCTATTGGGTCTATTCAGAAGAGTGTAACAGTCTAGAGATGCACTGATGATGCCCTATATAAAGTTAAACGTAACTCTTGTTTCGGGGTTCGAATCGTGCAACGGGCTTGAACAGTTGTCTCTACACTGATGATTCCGTAAGGATGAAATATATACATATGCAGATAATGATTAATATTTATTATTAAATAATCATACAGTTTATATATATATATATATATATATATATATATATATATATATATATATATATATACTTCGGAATAGTTTTTATTTAACAATCAGTGGTTATCTAAACGTGAGATTGTAGGTTTACAAAATATTACTGGCAGCAATATTCTATAAGTTATCCCATCTAAACAAGAATTGCTCGATATGCAAGATAGAGCAAATAAATTAAAATTGTAAATTAATGAATTTCAAAAAACTCTCATTGAAATGAAATGAAGTGGTTGAGTTTCATATCAAAGAATTGTTATTATTCTAAGCAAGACAAAGAATGCTTTAGAAAATTAATCTCCTTAACCTATAGGGTTTCGATGTCTACCATCTCATCAGAGGAGAGAAAATATTAGCAAATAGTTATAAAGGTATGTACCCTATTTGCTAAAATCAGTGAGACATGGAAAGTCAAAGTGAAAATAATACATTTATCAGAAGTCCTGTAGCAGGAGTATATGTAGAAAAAGGATATGAATGTTTTTGTTGATCCAACTTGCTTGGTAAAATCCATATTATACGTTCTTTACATCCGTTTGGTAATAATTTCCAAGATATATACTGGGTAATCCGCATAGCTGTGTATATATCCGAATCGGGCAAGTGCTTGTTTAAATTTGTTTTGGGTCCAGCCGAAAATAATTCAAAGTCTGGTGGAAACCTTTTCATTAAAAGTTTATATTATTTTTAGTGGGGCGAAGTGTTAGGGAGAGTAGGTAATGGTAAGTGGTAGGAGGTGGGGTGAGACATATGTGCATATTCATCCTAATATACACATGAACACACATATACAAACTCACACATACACACAATATACATATATAATATACATACAAATACACATACACACACATATATATAAATATACACACATATATATATATAAACATACATATACATATATATATATATATATATATATATATATATATATACACATAAACATACTTACATCTATATAAATAGATATCTCTTCAAGTAGAATCTAAGAATCATAAAGTTTGACCGGTCGGTTAATTGAGGTCAGGTCGTGTACAAGATATAGGGACTTTGGTTGGGGGGGGGAAGAAAGGAGGATGAACAAGAATAATATAGATATAAGAACAAAAACCAAAATAAACTAACAATAAAAAGATGGGCCAAATACGTAAATGGAATAATTCTTTTTTCCTGATTTTTCCTAGTTTAATTCCAAACCTCATTGTCAATTTAAATCGTATTTGTTCTGTCAACTCAAGTTATATGTACTGCCCATGGGGTTCTCTAATTATTATTAATTTTATACGTATCTATATTTCCCTTAGAAAGAGGATTGACATAAAGTTTAGAATATACTAATGTTTATTAGCTAATTGTGAAATTAATTCTAATATTATTGATGGAACGTTTTATCTTTATTTTATGGTCCTTACGGTAATAGTTCAATGCTAAATAAGTTAAAACAGAGGTAATAAAGTAATGATAATACCTTACTGAAAAAAACGTTTAAAATCAGTATATCCATAACCTTATGCTATTTAATAATATTTAATTTATTCTATATATACTTACATCTAAGCCCATATCCATAACCTTATGCTATTTAATAATATTTAACTTATTCTATATATACTTACATCTAAGCCCATATATACCCACAAATAACAGGTGTTCCATATATACACAGATATACCCTCATATATACAAAAATGTATTTAGATTAATTTTCTAAAGCATTCTTTGTCTTGCTTAGAATAATAAAAATTCTTTGATATGAAACTCAACCACTTCATTACATTTCAATGAGTTTTTTGAAATTCATTAATTTACAATTTAAATATATATATATATATATATATATATATATATATATATATATATATATATATATATATATATATATATATATATATACGTTGACTGGGTTCAAAAACAGCCTACAGAAAAAGGACTCTGATTTATGAAAGTATGATAGGTTATGAAAAGGAAGGGTTGTAAAGAGATAGTTTCAAATTTGGGGGTATCAAAACCAAAGCAAAATATGATGAAAGTAAAAATAAAATAGATAAACCCCATAATTTATTATACCATACCTGTTCACACTGAAACACTTATCACAATATTCTGTGGATCTATATTAAAAAGACCGTGTTAAACTTTGTGACATATTTCCATTCTATGGAGGTCAGGTGCGAACGAACATCCCCTAATTTTATTATACCATATTTCTTCAAACTGAAACATAATTATCAAAGTATACTTACGCAGATAGATATGAAAAGTCTTTATTAAAGTTTGTGCCTATTTCCATTCTATGGAGGCCAGGCGCGAACGCAGACCCCACAATTGTATTATACCATCCCTATTTAAGTTAAAACATACTTATCAAAGTATTCCTATGTACATCTATATCAAAAACACTTGTAAACGTTTTTTTTCAAATTTTCAATATTTTTATTTCCAAACTTTGTGGACCAGGCGCGAATGCAGACCCCACAATTTTAATGAACCACCGTTCTGCCAGATCAAACATACCCATGTCTCGATACATCTTCTATCATTATATGTAGTCAGTTTTTTAAAATAGTCAACCATATAAGAGCCTATTCGTGACCACACACACACACACACACACACACACACACACACACACACACACACACACACACATATTCAGCTTTATATTATATATTATATATATATATATATATATATATACGAGGTGTCTTCAGTAAGTTTTCAGACTGTTTTCGTATGGTCACATGAAATTTAGTCCTCTTTGAAGTAATCTCCTCCGGATGCAATGCACTTGTTGTACCGTTCCAGCAACTTCTGGAAGTCTCCTTTTGTGAGCGTGTCACTGACCCTTTTCACAACCTCTTTCATCTCCTCAATTGTCTCATAACTACTATCTCCAAGGGTTCATTGAACTTAGCGAATACCCAAAAGTCACAGGGAGCAAGGTCTAGAATATAGATTCCCACATTGACATCCATCTGTGGTGCACCTATTGTCTCTATAAACACACGACGGCCCTTACCCATGAAATTCTTTATTTGGCTAATCAATTCTGGTGTTCTGACTTCATTACCCCTGCCACAACTCTCATCATCCCTCACAGACTCCCTGGAATCGCTTATGCCACTTAAAAACTGATGCTCGATTCATCCAAGATTGTACAAAAGCAATCTGAAGCATTCAATACGTTTCTTTGGCATTTTTTTTCTAAATTTAAAACAGGAATTTATTGCATATCGTTCTTCTAAATGTCCTCACGTCCAGATTGCATTTTTTCAATTCACCAGCTACGACAACAAGGCTTTAGTAAGATGTGTTCCAATTGCTGCTGTAGCTGTTCATTTAAACTTGAAATCATAAAAATTGGTCAATCATCTCATAAGATGTATAACAATAACATACTTAATTTTTAAGAGTCTATGACAATTTTAAATGCCTGTACAAAACCCCTGGAAACTTATTGAAGGCACCCCGTATATATATATATATATATATATATATATATATATATATATATATAGAGAGAGAGAGAGAGAGAGAGAGAGAGAGAGAGAGAGAGAAATGAGTGTAGAAAACATCTCGAAACGATGATTTTTTTAGATTATCATTCAATTCTTGCAGCATCCATTTATCTAACTTTTTTGACTTCACTATTTACTTTAAATGGCAAATGACTATTGAGTGGCCGACCTCGAGTTCCACAGCAACTTCTCGTGTGGTTTTGTGAGGATTGGCTTCAATTAAGGTTTTCAAATGTTCATTATCAACTGCAGTCGGTCGACCGCGACCGTTTTCATCTTCGAGGCACTCGTCACCATTGCGAAATTTCTTGAACCACCATAGTCCACACGTTCGTTAGTGGTTCCTGGACCGAACGCATCATTGACATTATCGGCTGTCTCGCTAGATTTTTGGCCTAGTTGGAACTGGAACAAAAAATCGTGCAGATTTTAATTTTGTCTATGCTTTCGAAAATCCCGCAAAAAAATAAATGAAGAGATTGAGAACGGGAACGAATAACACGATTGGTATATATATATATTATTGGTATATATATATATTATTCCTTAATTGGAATTTTTTATTTATTTTTGAGATGAGCATTAAGGACGACAACAACTACGGATGGCAGTGATGGCTGAGAATGCAGTTAGGAGATTCGAAGTTCCTATCCGTCGCGGTTACCACCTGACGAAGGCCAGAGGAAGTTGGCCGAAACGTTGTGAACCAATAAAAACAAACAAACAACAACTAATAAAGATGAGACTAATAGTCCGAAATAAAAATAAAATAAACATAAAAATGCTCATCTCAAAAATAAAAAAAAATTCCAATTAAGGAATAATATATATATATACCAATCGGTACGGACCCGACTATGGAAGATCAGATAATGAATAAATGTGGATTTATAAGATCAAAGAATCCAACCTTGATCGCCCTTCGGGGCCCGTGGTGCAGTTGATAGAGACGTTGAATCTCTACGGTTCCAGATGAACATTGTCTGAAGATAGCGGTTTCAATCCCACCCAAAGCGTGCCAGAGGTAATTGGTCAAAAATGTGGTGAGACGACAACAACTACGGATGGCAGTGATGGCTGAGAATGCAGTTAGGAGATTCGAAGTTCCTATCCGTCACGGTTACCACCTGACGAAGGCCAGAGGAAGTTGGCCGAAACGTTGTGAACCAATAAAAACAAACAAACAACAACTAATAAAGATGAGACTAATAGTCCGAAATAAAAATAAAATAAACATAAAAATGCTCATCTCAAAAATAAAAAAAAAATTCCAATTAAGGAATAATATATATATATACCAATCGGTACGGACCCGACTATGGAAGATCAGATAATGAATAAATGTGGATTTATAAGATCAAAGAATCCAACCTTGATCGCCCTTCGGGGCCCGTGGTGCAGTTGATAGAGACGTTGAATCTCTACGGTTCCAGATGAACATTGTCTGAAGATAGCGGTTTCAATCCCACCCAAAGCGTGCCAGAGGTAATTGGTCAAAAATGTGGTGAGACGACAACAACTACGGATGGCAGTGATGGCTGAGAATGCAGTTAGGAGATTCGAAGTTCCTATCCGTCACGGTTACCACCTGACGAAGGCCAGAGGAAGTTGGCCGAAACGTTGTGAACCAATAAAAACAAACAAACAACAACTAATAAAGATGAGACTAATAGTCCGAAATAAAAATAAAATAAACAGTGTTAAGTGCATTTGGTGGGTGGAAGGTGTTAAGTCTATATGTTGAATATTTTTATGAGTTTTCCTTTTTTGATGTGTGTGTGTATCAGTGCATGCATGTGTGCATGTGTGTAAGGATGAGGGTTGTGTGTTGCGTGTGTGTATGCGTGTGCATGGGTTAAAATCTGTGATTTCTTCTTTTCACAGCACATATATACATGTAGTGGAGGCAAATTTAGAATAATGCCCATTTTCCAAACTGACACCTACTTTTACTTACTAACATAAGAAAAAACTTCATAACAAAATTCACTCTCGCATTAAACAAATCACAATAACAACACATATAAATAAGCAACACACACTTCTGCGCACGCATGCTTATGCAAGTGTGCACCACATGAATCAAGACAAGCACGGTAAGGCACACGTACACACTCATGGACACACGCACCAACATCCAATATAATACCGATTCTCCAAACTAAACAAATGACTAGAAACAAAATACACTATTCTACTCACATTCAATGAAATAAAATCTCTCTAGACTAAGGAAATTTTAATCAATATATATATATATATATATATATATATATATATATATATATATATATATGTATATATATACGCTTTATTTTTTATTACCGTATCTTTCTGTTAAGTTACATTATTGTTTCAGCTACCCGGAACAGAAAGATACGGTAAGAAAGATACGGTAATATTTGCTCTACAACAGGATTGAGCACTTTCTTCAGTTTTTATTAATTACCATTTCTACTAAATATATATATATATATATATATATATATATATATATGTTTGTGTGTGTGTATATATATGTGTGCATGTGTACGTGTGTGTATGTGCATGTATATTTATATATATGTATCTGTATGTATATGTATACTCCTATTTTTATATATTTATCACATAATTTCTATTTGATTTATATATATATAAATTTTTACATGGAGGTCACCACTTATCAAGGCCCGGAAGCCACTCGAGGATAAGGGTATTGCGTGTACAGTAATTATTGGGATAGTATCGTTGTAATCGTTAGTATTGGAGATTTGATAAAGTGTTTTACTTAAGGGGGCGATTCATCAGGAATTTGTTTATGTTGGACTTGAAAATATCCAAGTTGTAGTCAGATGAGAAACATGCAAACGGAAGAGAATTCCACAGGCGTGCACTTCTAAGAAAGAACCTTTGGTCATGGAATCTACATGTTGATTTAGGCACAGATAAAGAGTGGGGAAACTTACTATACATGTATATATATATATATATATATATATATATATATATATATATATATATATATATATATATATATACATATATGTGTGCGCGCGTGTGTGTGTGTATCTTTGTATTGGGGACTGACTTTGTACCTAACTAGGCCCTCCATCTCTCTCTCTCTCTCTCTCTCTCTCTCTCACTTTCTCTCTTACACGCACAGACACCCGCATTAATTCATATAATTTGATTTTTTAAATAAATATGTTTATTTTCGATATTTTTTTCTTATTTATCATACTAACGTAATCAGGCGTATTAAAAAATATTTGACATTACAAATGTAAAGATTTACTTGATGAAAATAATTTACGGATATTGAATTCTTATTTAGATAATGTTTCTAATAGGGTTAACAGATGACATCAGAAAAATAAGGCATTCAAAACGTTTCTCATCTTAAACATTATTGCACGATGAGTCATTTCGTGCAAAAAGTTTACCCATCGAAATTAGTAAAAATTCAACATGGCTAACTCTTGCAATTTCGTAGACAAAGAAGCAGCCTTGACCTTGTGATAAAAGTCCAAGCTCTAGTTAAAAGAATGAATCGACGGGACTTCGGTGAATCTGTTTAGTTCATATCTTTATGGATTTATGTGGAGACAGGGAATGGCTCAAATAAATTCTCCAAAAATTTATTCTCGCAAAACTGGGAAAACAAATGACTATTACTGAAATATTTTATGGCTGTAAAAAAGTATCAAGAACAATCTCTAGATGATGGATGATCCCCTTCTGTGCGACATTAAGGGTAAATGTCACATAGACAACTACACAATTCAGGTAATTATCTTTCCAACGAGCCTTCATTTGTTAAATTCTGATCAATAGTTGCTGATATTTGGAACTTATAAAATTGCCCCCAAAAAGGTGATATATATATATATATATATATATATATATATATATATATATATATATATATATATATATATACTGGTAGGTAAATTGAATATTGAAATGCTCATATCTTTGGTGCTTTTGGACAAAACTAAATGAAAATTTGCAAACTTTTTGAAGATTATAATACTATTCTCTGCTTACAATTTTATGACAATTGGTAAAAAGAACCTATATTTTAAAACACATAAAATATGCCAAAATTTGGCTACATTTGTATATATAGTGTCCTGCAAGGCAGCTTCAGTTTTGCTGCTTCGGTTGTCTCCCCTGTGGTATTGCTAGGCGACTAATATGTATCTATTATAATAAAGTTGTATTTTTGTCTGTTTGTTCACAATTTGGTTAATATATACAAAGGGTACACCGTTTAACAAACCGATTTTAATACTGAAAACGGACTCATATTTTTATTCCTGTGGGATTTCTATATATACTATTTATTCAAAAGAAATCAACATTCAAGAGGTTATCTTATTTGCATATTACATTAAAGGAAATGGTTTTAATAATTAACTCTAAATTTTTAACGGAAAATAGTAATAGAATTGGTTTAAATATTTTATTTAAAAATATTATATAAAGTTTATCTTTAATTTAATTTACATTCAAATTTATTTTTAATTATTAGTATAACCAACATCAAAACAGAAGTAAGTTTTCATCTAACCTATGAGTTATTTCCCTTTCAGCTATTTCCAAAAATCCAAAATATGTTCAACTTTCAAGAAAATCGTAAAAACTTAGGATACTTGGTGTCCTCCGCCAAACAATGTTTTTTTTCTTACCTGGCATGAACAAAGCTTCTTTCTTAGAACTGCACACCCGTGGAACTCTCTTCCATTTGCCTGCTTTCCGGCTGACTATAATATGGTCGTCTTCAAGTCTAACATAAACAAGTTCTTGGTGAGCCGTTCCCCTTAAGTAATCCAATTTA
Organism: Euprymna scolopes; assembly: GCF_053919585.1. Taxonomy (NCBI): domain Eukaryota; kingdom Metazoa; phylum Mollusca; class Cephalopoda; order Sepiida; family Sepiolidae; genus Euprymna; species Euprymna scolopes. Next base: position 77,302,736 of record NC_136495.1, read on the forward strand.
CCAAATTTCCCCTACTAATAATTACTATGACATTGTCCCATTGACCACTGTACACTTATTAACTCCTATTCACTCTTATCCTCGAGTGGTCTCTGGTGACTCCTTTGTAAAAAAACAAAACAAACAAAAAAAAACGCCGGGTATGTACAATTAGTATATAGATAAAGACACAGAAAGTGCGATTGACAGTTAATTACGCTGTTAGGTTGTGTGCATGAGTATACTGCCACAAACAATCTACTCTAGTCAGGTGCCAGGCAGTACTGTGGCAACGGGGGCGGGTGTGATTCGCCCCGGGTGGCACGTGCCAGGAGGTAACATTTTTTTAATGATTTGACTTAAACGTTTTTGTTTTGAAAAAATCTTTGCTTTTCTTTGAAGACGATTATATATGTGTACAAGTATTGTAATAAGACGATTATATATGTGTACAAGTATTGTAATAAGACGATTATATATGTGTACAAGTATTGTAATAAGACGATTATATATGTGTACAAGTATTGTAATAAGACGATTATATATGTGTACAAGTATTGTAATAAGACGATTATATATGTGTACAAGTATTGTAATAAGACGATTATATATGTGTACAAGTATTGTAATAAGACGATTATATATGTGTACAAGTATTGTAATAAGACGATTATATATGTGTACAAGTATTGTAATAAGACGATTATATATGTGTACAAGTATTGTAATAAGACGATTATATATGTGTACAAGTATTGTAATAAGACGATTATATATGTGTACAAGTATTGTAATAAGACGATTATATATGTGTACAAGTATTGTAATAAGACGATTATATATGTGTACAAGTATTGTAATAAGACGATTATATATGTGTACAAGTATTGTAATAAGACGATTATATATGTGTACAAGTATTGTAATAAGACGATTATATATGTGTACAAGTATTGTAATAAGACGATTATATATGTGTACAAGTATTGTAATAAGACGATTATATATGTGTACAAGTATTGTAATAAGATGAAAGTCTAGGACTAATGACAGCAGTCTAAAATTAGATCCTGGATTGTAATTCCACGAAAATAAATATTTCGAGAACTGTCTGGAATTTTGAAGGTTAACGAATTATCAACGGCCAGTGGGGGCCGAAAGTGGGGGCAAATCTTACGACCGCCCCGGGTGGCAAAAATAGTTGCTACGATACTAGTGCCTGGCTTAACGTAACTTTGTTCATTTGTGAACAGTGTTTGCTTCATTTGTTTTCTTTCAGTTCTCGTTGTTGTCTTTTTTTTCTTTTCATTTTATTGACTTTAGATTTATGATAAATTACTTACGGCATCAACAGTCGTCTTGCATTCTTTGTTTCGAACAAAGATATTTCTGGGCAGAATTTTGCAGGTGTACTTTGGCATTCATTTACAACGTGAATTATCAGAAGTGTTGGAATGAAAACGGCCGTATTTACAAATATCAACAGCTAAGGATGGTGACGATCAGTATTTACGACTCTCCCACCATAAGAGGATGTGGCACAAGGTCGGAAGCGGGGAAATGGGCCAGCGCTCCAAGAGGAGGAGCACTTTGGCCCTGAAAAATAGGTCTGAGTAGCCCCGTCGACATTCCTTGCTGAGGGCGCCTCAGATAATAAGCGATAAACGTGCTCCTTCCGAAAGCTAGGAGGCAAGGTCTGGGAAGGTGGAAGCCCTAGGGCTACACAGAAAATTTTGGATTAATCCAACAGCATCGAAATGGCCTAGGATGACGTACTGTTGCCACATCTGGTTAGGAGCTGCTAGAAGCAGTTTATCCTGCCTTGACAGAGTTCAAATTAGACTTCGTAGCCCAGTGTGGGATGCCCTTTTCTCTTCCCTGCAATCTATTTCCCAGAGAAGAGACGTTGCGAGCCTGACTCTGCTTTATCGTTATTTTCATAGCAAATGCTCGTCTGAGTTCCAATCTATGGTTTCCCCTAGCGTGCCTTTCACGAAAAAAACTCGTCTAGTTAAAACCGCTATCAATAATTTTCCCCACTCTTTATCTGTGTCTAAACCTAAACGTAGATTCCATGAAGAAAGCTTCCTTCTTAGAACTGCGCGCCTGTGGAACTCTGTTCCGATTTCCGGCTTTCAAACTGACTATAATATGGTTGTCTTCAAGTCCAATGTAAACAAGTTCTTCATGAGTCGTCCCCTTAAATAATCCAATTTACCAAATTTACGCTACTAACAATTACTATGATATTGTCCCATCGTCTTTCATTCATTAGCCCTTATCCTCGAGTGGCCCCCGGACCTTAAGTAGTGACTCATTTGTAAAAAAATAAAATAAAAAAAGAAGTAAACCCAAGATTCACTTTCTACTCTCCTGATGGTGATTATGTAGAAAAATAAATCCACAAAATTTCGCTCGTTTTAATGGGTACGACCTCCGTCTTTACGTTTAGAACAACCTTCGTAAGACAAAGCGCGCTCTGGACGCCCATGCACAGCCATCGTTCATCGCTAGCAAAAGTACATTAAGAATAATAGTGACTAGCTAGAAAAATAAATTCTGGAGCACTAAAGGATGCTCATTTTAATAGTACCACCCCTGTCTTCGTAGCTCTTCAACTTTTTAAGTTTAAAAATAGGAAGCTTTACTTTCGAAATGACCCTCGTAATAACTCGATCTTTTCCCGTTCATGTTTAAGTATCTTATGTGTACTTTTGAGTAGTGTTCCTCTCTGTATGTTCTATCATAAAAACATATGCATAAAAAACAACAACACAAAAGAGATATCTTTGAAAGAACATTTATGATGAACTTCCGAAGGTTCGTTCTCAGTTGTATTGCGTGCAGGTCCCTGAATGTCTGAGGAGAATGTGCGCAAGTATGTGTACAGAGGTTGAGGGAAAGTGTCTCACATATCTTGGATTTTGTAGATGTGTTACGTGCACGGGTTAAGGACAGGCAAGGAAGAGAAAAAAGGGAATCACTTTGAGTTTCCGCGTTATAGTACCGTCCCAGCACGCTTTATAGTGGTGAAGAAACGGATAATTATATTTGACCGCCCTCTAGTGTATGAGTGTGTGAAAAAGGTAGGTAATGTCAGATTTACTAGTGCTTTACTACCAAATGTTAATTTATAGATAAAACAAACAGAAACTAATCTCGTTTGTATAATCAATTATATTTCCAATGATTGTTAAAAGAATTATAAAAATTGAAACGTCTTCAGAACGGTTCTGAATTTTTTTAGATTAGGATTGATTTTGGATTCTACGGACTAGCTTGAGTGTCATTTTCACACCGCTTCTGCAAGGTCCCGTAGCACAGTGTATAGAGTACTTGGTAAAATTCGGTTGTTAAAGTTACATATTTCTAGAGGTTGAAGGTCCAATCCTCAGTGCGGGGTTACACCCCAAAACAATCGCGAATTACTTAGAATTTCTACTCGATCATGGTTGATGGGACGAGAGCAATGTTACCCACACCGTAGATGAAATAAAGTGCTCTTTTCGAAAATTCCGTCCAGATTCCAGAGTTCGACAGAAAGATTTTATAGTTCGGCAGAAAGATTGCCAAGTTCGATTAGATACACCTAAAAAAATCGGAGGTTACATCGACCGAAACGTTGTGAAAATTACACTCAAGATGCCAACAGCAGTCCGAAGAATCCAAATAATACGAATGTCTTCAGAATTCCATGTTTTTCAAATCAAATTATCAAAAAATGGCGGTCGTCAAGTAATTTTTGTTGTTAAATATAAAGATGTCCATGCTTGATCATAGTGACTTTAGGGCTGACATCTTTTTAGTACTTATGCAGAGAATGACCTGTTTTTTTTCCATAAATGTTGCCTCGGCATGTTCCGGCAGCTTATATAAACCGCCGGAATATAGGGAAACGCTCGGCCAATACAGCTCACGACAGAATAAATTGAAAGAAAACATTAGTTTTAATCATACAAAAAAATTAAATCGTTAAAAATAAATAATTTCAGTAAAGCTTAGTGAATTATTATACGATAAATTCTTTCTGTCTTGATATTTCCTTTTATTCTGTCGTTTTAGAATTTGATCAGCGCTGGGCATATTCCGGCAGTTTACTGAAGTTGCTGGAATATGCTGACGCATCATCCACGGAAAAACGAGTCATTCTTTGCATAAGTACCCTCTTTTTCACATATGAAAAAAGAGGCTGCCTTTTACGACCCATTTAGACAGCATAAAAATGAATAAGAAAACGCTATTTCATACATCGATCTGCGCTGTGATTTATTCGAATATGAGATAAAAAGCCTAACCCATTTCTGTATGAAAGAATTGCATATTATATTTCACTTTCCCTGCATGTTTTTATTTTTATTTTTTGGTGTTCATCAAATCCAGTGCAATATTATACTGCATTCTTTTTTTTTTTTTTTAACCATCAAGATATTTCGGCATTTGGGATAATTGTGTTCTTGCGTATCCATTTTTTTGTCAATCTCTTATTTGTCTCACAAAAAAAAAAGAAAGAAGCTTTTCTCATATTACAATTGGAAAAGTAATAGTGCCGTTTTGCTATCGTCTCCATTCATTGAAAGGTACACCTACTAAAATCGCACAGCGCCCCCCCCCAAAAAAAACAGGTGCAATTTCATCCCGAATTCCACTTGTCATCTCTTTGATAATCGCGTTCTTCCCCCCCCCCCGATGAACCAAGAACTTTAGTCGATAAACCCTGTCTCATCATCGTCGTCCTCCATACGTAGTCTGAAGAAGTAAAAAAAAAAAAATGGCTGATAATAATTCTCTTAATAGCAGATTATTATCTTCATTTCTTTGTGATTTTTTCAAATAGAAAAGCACTTTTAGCTGAAAAGTGGCCAACATTGGCACCAAAACAATTAGCCCAACCATTTTATTTATTTCCAAATCAAAGAATTTACTTCACGAATTATTTTTTATTCTAATTTAAACAGCATTTTTTGCACAGTTTGTCTTAAATGAATAATGTCTAAATTCTGAAAAAAAAAAAAAAAAAAAATCACCATCACCACAATCATCATCATTTTTAATTACTAGAAGTTAAATTATTACCACACATTTTGTATCGGCAAATTCTTCTTCTTCTTCTTCTTCTTCTTCTTCTTCTTCTTCTTCTTCTTCTTCTTCTTCTTCTCCTCATCATCATCATCATCATCATCATCATCATCATCATCATCATCATCATCATCATTATTATTATTATTATTTAATAATAATAATAATAATAATAATAATTATTATATAATATATAATATAATTATTATTATTATTGTTATTATTATTATTATTATTATTATTTTTATCATCATCATCATCATCATCATCATCATCATCATCATCATCATCATCATCATCATCATCATCATCATCATCATCATCATCATCATCATCATCATCATTATTATTATTATTATTATTATTATTATTATTATTATTATTATTATTATTATTATTATTATTATTATTGACGACCATCCTCACTTACTTGGTGTGACACCAATTTATGGTGATATACGCATTTAAAAACGTGAGGCAGAAGCAGGGTGCAAAGGGGGTTAACTTATCTATATACTAATACGATAGCGTGTGTGTTCTTTTGTGTGGCACGCTTTCATCCGGGTCGTTTAATTGTTATGAAATTCCATCCATTAAAACAAAGAAAAAAATTGGTGTCGCTGTTGAGGCAAATCTTATAAAAATGATTAGTTCTTTTGGCCAAGATCAAAATGTAGAGTCTGTTCTTCAGACGCTACATTTAAATTTCTTCTGTCTCAGTGGAGGAGAAATCCGGTACGACTAAGACAATTTTTTGTTCCTTTTCTCCATGTTAAAAAATAACCCTGGTGTCAAAATCTGTCCCGTGGGAAGGTATTGTAAATAGGTACTACGTTTAATATAACAAAGTTTTAATATTACAAAAGTAACTGGGAAAAGTAATTTCTGATTTAATTACAAAATGCTCTGGATATGTCTCTTCTGATTAATTATAAAGATATGAAAAATATCCCTTCTGATTATTTTTTTTTGTTTACTTACCTCCCCACAAGGATAGAGTTGGGCATGAGGACGGTTAAATTTTTTTTGGGAAACCAGCTCCCCAAAAGGGGCACTCTGGTCAGTAACAAAAATAAAAATTGTATCAGTAATGAAGGATTTCTCCTCCATTAACCAAGACCAAAAAAGAGGGGGATTTAAGTCACTAGATTGTTGAGACTGATACTACACTCAGAAATTCATGTTGAAGCAATGGTTGCCTAATCTCTAACCGTGTAAATGTTTTTATGTATTAATTTCCAAAAGCTGCTGAAAAAGTTAATGATTTAGACCTTACTTTATTTCAAGTATATTTTAAACACTGGTGTAGAGATATGAATTCACTCCTGGAAATTACTTAAACCGTTTACGATTTAAACATGACTTTATTTTATGTATATTTTAAACAGTAGTGTGGGGGATATGAAATCAGTCCCGGAAATGGCTGAAATCGTTTACACATTAAACATTACTTTATTTAGTGTATATTTATAACAGTGGGGTGTGGGATATGAAGTCAGTCCCGGAAAGGGCTGAAACAGTTTACTATTTAGATATTACATTATTTCATGTATATTTTTAGCAGTGGGTTTCGGATATAAAGTCAGTCCCCAAAATGGCTGAAGCAGTTTACGATTTAAACATTACTTTATTTCATGTATATTTTTAATAGTGGGGTGGCGGACAAGAAGTCAGTCCCGGGTTTGAATGAGATAAGTGCAAATATATACTAGCAGAAAGCGTCGCCCAGTATTGAATGAGATAGGTGGAAAACATATACTAGCAGATTACCCAGTGTTGCTCCGAATCGAATGAGATAGATGAAAGATATATACTAGCTGAATATGCGGCATTACCTGGGATTGGATAAGATAGGTGGAACATATATACTATGAGAGTACCCAAAATTAATTGATGTGTTTGTAATGAAATAATCAATCCAGGCAATATATCAAAGTTATCATTTTAGTAAGGGGGAGTGACATAGTGGGTTAAAATTATGAAAATTATTGTCAAAATTAGTACCATATCCAAGAATTATGAAAAATGATGAAATGTGAGTTACTTGATTGGTGTGTTTGTAATGAAATAATAAGCCCAGACAATATATCAAAGTTATTATTTTAGTAAGGGGGAGGCTGTAAGGTGTGTTAAACTTATGAAAAATGATTGCCGAAATTTATAACATATCGAATAATTATGAAAAATGATTAAATGTAAGTTAATTGATTGGTGTGTTTGTAATGAAATAATCAGCCCAGGCAATATATAAAAATTATTATTTTAGTAAGAGAGCGCGATAAGTTGTATTTAAATTATAAAAAATTATTGTTGAAATTAGTAACATATCCAAGAATTACGAAAAATTATGAAATGTGAGTTAATTGATTGGTGTGTTTATAATAAAATAATCAGCCTAGGCAATATATCAAAGTTATTATGTTAGTAAAAGAGGGCGATAAGGATGGTTTAAATTATGAAAAATGATTGTCGAAATTATTAACATATCCAAAGATTATGAAAAATGATAATATGTGATTTAATTCATTAGTGTGTTTGCAATGAAATAATCAGCACAGACAATATATCAAAGTTATTATTTTAGTAAAGGGGGCGATGATGTGGGTTAAAATTATGAAAAATGATTGTCGACATTAGTAACACATCCAAGAATTATGAAAAATGATGAAATGTGAGTTAATTGATTGGTGTACTTGAAATGAAATAATCAGCCCAGATAATATATCAAAGTTATTATTTTAGTAGTGGGTGGTTAATAATGTGGGTTAAACATATAAAGTGATTGTCCAAATTAGTAACATATCCGAAAATTATAAAAATTGATGAAATGTGAGTTAATAGATAGTTGTGTTTTTTATGAAATAATCAGCCAAGAAAATATATCAAAGTAAATTTTAGTAAAAGAGGGCGAAAAGAATGGTTTAAATTATAAAAAAACTATTGTCGAAATCAGTAACATATCCAAGACTTACGATAAATGATGAAATATGAGTTAATTGATTGGTGTGTTTATAATAAAATAATCAGCCCAGACAATATATCAAATTTATTATGTTAGCAAGAGAGGGCGATAAGGATAGTCTAAATTATGAAAAATGATTGTCGAAATTAGTAACATATCAAAGAATTATGAAAAATGATATGTGATTTAATAAATTAGTGTGTTTGCAATGAAATAATTAGCCCAGACAATATATCAAAGTTATTATTTTAGTAAAGGAGAGCGCTGGGGATGGTTTTAATTTAAAAAAAATGTGGTCAAAATGAGTAACATATCCAAGAATTACGAAAATTGATGAAATGTGAGTTTATTGATTGGTGTGTTTATAATAAATTAATCAGTCCAGACAATATATCAAAGTTATTATGTTAGTAAGAGAGGGCGATAAGGATGGTTTAAATTATGAAAAATGATTGTCGAAATTAGCAACATATCCAAGAATTATGAAAAATGATGAAATGTGAGTTAATTGATTGGTTTGTTTGTAATGAAATAATCTGCCTAGACAATATATCAATGTTAATATTTTAGTAAGGTGTGCGATATGGTAAGTTTAAATGATGAAAAATTATTGTCGAAATTAGTACCATATCCAAGAATTATGAAATATGATGAAATGTGAGTTAATTGATAGTTGTTTTCTTTAATAAAATAATCAGCCCATACAATATATCTAATTTTTTATTATAGTCAGGGGAGAGGCGATAATGTGGGTTAAAATTATAATAAATTATTGTCGAACATAGTAAAATATTTCAATAATTATGAGAAATGATGATATGTGAGCAAATTGACCGGTGTGTTTGTAATGAAATAATCAGCTAAGGAAATATATCAAAGTTATTATTTTAGTAAGGGGGCGATGCAGTTTTAATAAAAGGGCTAGAATAATATGTGTCTTCCTTCATGCTGAACAGAACGCTTACAGAATGGCCAGCAACAATATATTACATATGAAAAATGCCACTGTGGAATTTCCACAGGTCATTCTAGATCATCCAAATTCCGACCAAAGTAGGGTAGAAAAAATGCTCAGTCAACATATTAATGTGCTTTGGTCGAATTAATTCGATCTTGCAAGCGAACTATAGGCCCTGGACCATTGGTACTAATAATGCCCCACACCAAACTGAACCTCCACCACCTTGCAGCGTTGAAACTGAGCACCTAGGATTAAATTCTTCGTCTTTCCTGCGACTGACGTACTGCCTAGCCTATTGAACTTGCTTTCGTCGCTAAAAAGCACTAAAAAGAGTCACAATCTTCATTGCATTTGACGAAGTCCAGACGGCACTTTCTGTTCTTTACAGAAATCATTGGCTTGCGTCTTGCAACATATCCTCACAAATTAAATTCCTTTAATCTGTTCGTGGCAGTAGAAAGAGAGCACTTTTTAACAAGATTGCACTGTTCTTGGATTTGGGGAGCCGTTTCAAATCTGTTTCTTAGGCTGCGGATCTTGATAGCATTGTTTTCCCTGTTAGAATTCCAGATTTAGGGGCATCACGCACACTGCCGGTGTTTTGGTGCTTTTTCAGTGTTTCGTACCGTTTTCTCATCACATTTCAATCTGCATCCGATTTCTTGATTGGATAAACCAGAAAGGTGGAGATTAATGAGCTCTTGACGATCACTGAGAGAAAGTCGTGGCATATGGACTAAATGTTACGTTGTATAACCTGGAACAACAACAATTATGATTAGAGATGCTTTGTTGCCTGTTGGTGGATATTTTAAACTGATGTAGGGGCGATAATTTAAGTTGGTTTTAAGCGAATTTGTTGTTGCTGACTTTCTTTTTGTCTCCTCAATTTGAAGTTATTTTTTTAAATTGATGTGAACACTTGAATATTTCGATTAAAAGTCAAATATGAACAGGTAAAATTATAGAGGAATAAAAGGCGAATCAAATGAGGTCTAGGTTGTTTAAACAGTTACATTCAATTAATTTTAAATTTGTAGTTTTTGAAAATATTACAAGTGCGAACTTTCTTTTTGCCGGCACTGTATATTTTTCAGTCAACGTAATAAATGAGGTGACGAACAAATAAAACTAAGAAGATCTACAGTGCAATGCTGAAGCAATACTGTCTTAGAATAATTAGCAGGCTCCCAACCTCTGTACATGAAACTGAAAATGTTAAAAATTCAAGCAATGTCTAGTAATTTCTATTAAAAAAAAAAAGAAACTAAAAAGTAAAATATGGTAATCGAAGTATAAATTGACAAGAGTTACTTCTCTTCTCAAAGGTTATCTCAACTCGATTGTAACTCTCTAATTATAGACTGTCATTATAAACTGACCATCTTTCAAGTTCAGTCTTTTAAAGCTGAATAAGTGACATTAATTACGATGATGTAAGTAATTATATGTGTCTGATATTTTCGATTCGTTTCTACTTTTTTCTCTGCTTTTTAATTTCTTAGAATCATTTTATATCAGATGTATCTGCCTGGCGTTGTTCGGGATCCTTTTTACTTCATAATTCTTTCTTTGTTTACCAATAGTGATAGTGGTGGCATCATCATCATCATCATCATCATCATCATCATCATCATCATCATCACCATCACCATCACCATCATCATCATCATCATCATCTATTTATTGTCTTTCATATTAGTCTCAACTTTTGGATGTTTTAGTTGGATTTTTTTTCTTTGAACATCAGGTCGATTTGACTTTAGATATTCAAGCTCTATCTTAAAACTTTTGTTTTTCCTAACAGGCAAATTTTTCTTTGCAAAATTGGAAAAGTATTTGTCTCATCAGTCTGATTAAGCCATTTATGGTGGCTTTCGGTTATGGTCCTAAGCATTCCAATTTCAATGGGAATTACCTTGACTTCTTTACATTTTCATAGTCTAATTCCCATTTCAGATCTTCATATTTATTTATTTATTTTTCATGTTCTTTCTCTTGTACTCTGGTATGGAAAGGTCAGGCTATGTCAGCGATTGAACAAGCTTTCCTGTTTTTGTTTAGAAAATAACGTAAGGTTTGGAATATTCACGGCCCTTTTCAGTTTGTATGCGTATGTCTCAAAGAATTATGACATTGTTGCTTTCCTGTACCATGATATGCTCATATCACTTCTCATTGTGGTCTAATGCATATAGTTTACATATATTCCAGTGTAGAATCTAAGCAACTTTGTTGTGTCTCCATTTTTCATATTGATGTTGAGCTAGCATAGAGCATTCTGATATAATATGCACAAATGTTTTCCTTTTTATTACACAATCTGCACTTCTGTAATGCTGCAATTTTGTTTATGTAGTGTTTGATGGACCTAGTGTGAGAGCCTTATTCCTAGTCTACCATTAAAGTCTTCTCAGTAGATCTTTTAAGATCACCCCTGATCAAACACTTCCAGCTGTCATTTTCTCTGAATATAGTCTTGAATACATTGTGTAGCTACTAATCTGATACTTAGATCATATATTGTGTTCCAACTTTGAAGTCGCGATTTAATAATAACCTTTGACCTTCTGTTGTGACCAGGTTTTTCATTTCCATGCGTTTAATCTTATCGGCTTTCAAAATCCCCAAATAGTTATGAGCTCTCTTGCTGTCAATATTCTTTATTAGATCTGTTGTGGGTGAAGAGCTGGAAGGCTTTTGAACAAATATCCGTCGACTCCAACAGACCAATTTGAAAGCTTTTTAATCTTCACCTCCAATATCTCAACGGTGACTGTTATGTTCATTTGTCCCTCTATTCTAGAGTACATCTCCCTTTACCATATTTGATTCAGTCTGAATCATCTTGGTGTTTTACTTATTTTCCCAAATGCTTTTCCATCAGCGTCTCTCCCTCTTTCAATTCCTGTTGATTAAAAAGAAGTTTCTAGTTATTCTCGAACGGTCTGTTCTGACGATATCGCTCAATTCTGTCACTATAACATTTAACTTTGACAGTTTTAGTTGTGATATGCAGTTGCCAGAAGTGGATGAAGAGCAGGAAAGTTTTTAAACCAGTATCCTTGGATATCGTCAGGTCTAGGCGCTTTCCGATTTGAAAGCTTTTTAACCTTCACCTTCAGCATCTCCACAGTGACTGTTACACTCATTTGTCGACCTATTCTAGGAGACGGCTCCCTTTCAATATCTTTGATCCATTCTGAATCATCTTGATGTTTTGTTTTCTTTTCCCAAGTGCCTTTCCAGGATACATGAGTGATCAGCATCAGGTATAACGTCTTTCTCTCTTTCAATTCCTTCTAGTTGATTAAAACGAAGTTACTGGTTATTCTTGAATAATCTATTCTGACGATATTGTTCAATTCTATCATTGTATAACGTTTAACTTTGGCAGTTTCAGTTCTTCAATTACATATTTGAAACCTTTTTGGTGCATATCAAGTTTATGAATTAGCCTTTCATAAGCACTTTGACTTTTGAGTTTGCCATTTCTGACCGCTTGTACTTTACTTAAATCCTTTATAAGCTGTTTTACTTTAACGTATTTCGCCACCACGGCTGTTCCTTTACTTCTTTTATTCGAGTAGCTTTGATTCTGAGTAGCTTTGATAGAGTATTAATAGCAATTTTTATAACTTTAATGCACTGATCTAAATTATTTACCCCCCTCCCCCCCCCAAAAAAATGGCAAGACTTCATTCACTTTGATAGTGACAGTTTAAAGTCTTTCTCTACTGACAAATCGGATATTCAGCGGCTGTTTCAAATTGCCAGCTCTTACATTCTCGTCTAACAATTTAAAAATATCAATATCAGATTTTGTCTTTCCATATTCAATCAAACGGTGTACGATTGCTTCTGTGAAAAGAGTCTGGTTGTCATAAGTACACTATTTTCGTTTACAGACAGTTGTTCTTTCTACTCTCGACACTTCGTCAACTTCATCAAGTTTATTGCTGTCTACACTGTCATATAAGTCTTCTTTCTCAAGTTCTCTTTTTAGTTCTTCAATTTCAATAGCAAATAACCATTCATTCGTTCTTATCACTCGGGCTTGTGCTGCAAGTTTTGCTTTATTAATTCAAGCAGTCCATTCCGTCTTTGACGCTTTTGCTTTCTATATCGTCTCTTAGAGAGATCACTTTTCAAATAACATTCAATCACAATTATATTTAAGGCCTTAGTCCAATTTGTTTTAGCGATGGCGTTTCGAGGGTTTCTCTGAATGACGACCTGAGAAACCTCGTTCTTCCTTCTATCAAACATCAGACCTGCACTTGATGTTCCAGTCCCACTTAGGTCGTTTTTAGTTTGATAGTTTTGAACACTCATATTGGAATAATACAAGGAATGGTCTGTGTAAGGTTTTCCTTCACTGGCATTTTTTATTGAGATACCATCTCAGAATTGCTTACACAAGCTAAAGACCCAATTGTGACCATGAAACGCTGTTAAGTCCCATCAGATGTCAGCCTGGTATTTAAAGCAGCTGTTGCTTAGCATCAAGTATTTAATATCCTCTCAGATGTTGTCTCCAATATGGTTTACTTGAGACTTTCTAGCATTTATGCCGTTTGACCTATGGCTGGAGTTGTTATTATAATCATAAGCATTATAACCGTTATTTTTATTATTGGCTCGCAAGGAGCTTTCACACAGGTCATCAAAGATCTCTCCTTGAAAACAGCCTGTGGTGTTCCCTAAAAGCTAAGCGACAACAAGTCTCCCTAGGTTTCCAGTACTCTCCACCTCTGTCGATAACATCTGCAAATAAATTTGCATTATCGCAACGGCTGCTTGCCATTGATTTCTCGTTGGCACCGGCTATTGGTCTTCACTGAAATTTGAGTTGCAATAAGCCTCCCCAAGGTCCCAGTTCTCTTCGCACTTATCCAGTGGAAACCTGGTCAGTTCCTCGGTCTTTCCTTCCTCCTTGACTACTTGGTTATTTGGTCTTGGGGGGGTGCAGCGATGTGGAAATGGGAGAATAGGGGTGGGGTTAGAGAACTTATAGATATGCGGCTTCAGTGTTCTTGGTTCCATGTAGTGTTTCATGTTTTGCCTTTGTAGCAGTTTGTCTGGCCCGCACTTGTTGCTCCTGTATGCTAGTTTCCACATTCAAGGGGGTTTCTTAATATTTCAGCTGTTTTCATTATTGTTATTTGTTGTATTTTTCTAGTCATTCCTTTGATTCCAATTTCTCCCATTCTTTTTCAAAGTTTTCGGGGTTGTTCCTAGTGCTCCTACTATTATAGGTATGATTTTGATTTTCTTCATCTTCCATATCCCTTTCAGCTCTCTGACTAGCTCTGTGTATTTGCTCCGTTTCCCCTTTTCTTTGATATTCATCCTGTGGTCAGCTGGGTCAGCAAGGTTTATGATTTGACAGGACTTTTCTTTCTTGTTAATTATTACGGCATCCAGTCTTCTTTCTTGGATGGGTATAGCTTTGAATCTAGTGGCAGACGCCTTGACCATCTACTGTTTATGGATGATTTGAAGATATTTGGTAGAAATGAGAAGGAAACGAAGAAACGTAGAGCTCATAGGGACATACTCGGAAGACGTCGGGATGGAATTTAGAATTAGTAACTGTGCGGTGTTGGTGATAAAAAGAGGAGTAAAGGTACATTCAAATGGAATAGTGTTGCCAAATGGAGAAGTTATGAAAGAAATAGAAGAAAGCTGTGAATGCATCGGTAATCAGTGTTTTGAGATACAGTGCGGGGATTTTAGAATGGGCTGACAAGGAGTTGCATGCCATGGATACCAAAACAAGAAAAGTTTTAGCAATGTTTGGTATATTCCACCTTAGAAGGAGCGTAGCTAGGCTGTATCAAAAGAGGAAAAATGATGGAAAAGGATTGATAAGTGCGAAAGATTGTGTTAGAGCTGACGAGATGTTGTTGAAAGAGCCTGTAGTTAGAAGTCAGGAGTGGATGCCCAAGGTTGTGGCTAATGAAGTGGAGGTATGTGAGACCAAAGCTAAGTATGTGAAACGTATGGACAGAGAAAGGGCAGAGGAACTGGCTGCGAAGAAAATGCATGGAAGGTTCTTCCAGAATGTAGCAGATGTGGTTGATGAAAGATCACGGCAATGACTTAGAGCTGGGTATCTGGCTAAGAGTACTGAAGCTTTTGTTTATACAGCACAAGAGCCGGTATTAGGAAGGCGACTGTTCAAAAAAGTGGTTCTAGCAGAGGATGTTACTGCAGAATGCCGGATTTGTGGGAAGGTCTCAGAGTCAATTGTGCACCTTACAGCAGGGTGTAGTGGACTGGCCCAGAAAGAGTACCGCAAAAGACATGATCGCATGGGGTTCCGGATATACTGGGAGGTTTGTAAGAAGGTTGGTGTGAAGTGTGCTGGAAAGTGGTTCGAGGAAGTGCCTGATGAAGTGAGAACAAGTGAGGATGGCAATATACAGGTATGGTGGGATAAAAATGTCATGACGACCGAGTAATTGGAACATAATCGTCTGGATTTGGTCGTCATTGACAACGTCTCAAAAAACCGGCAAATTGTAGATTTCTCAGTACACTGGAGTAGGAAGATGAGAAAGAAGGAGAATGAGAAGTGGAGCAATTATGCTCGGTTGGCCTTGGAGATAAAGCGTATACACAGGTTTAAACTCATGTATACGCTTTATCACAAACAATCCCGGTTGTAGTTGGTACGCTAGGAGTAGTATCGTCGTCTGGAAGGACATTTGAAAAAACTACGAATCCCCAATGTTTTGGGCAACCTTCAGACCTCTGCTATTGAAGATACCACCAATATCTTTCACAAAACCCTTGATCTTTGAAGCTCCTGATTTAGAGTCAGGATTGAGGGAAGTCCTCTGAAAATGAATCCCATCTCCTTTCAGGTAGACGTTGGTAAACAAAAATAGAATTATTATTATTATTATTATTATTATTATTATTATTATTATTATTATTATGTTCATTAACTTCAGAAAGTGTTGTAATGTATTACACCGTTTTTTTTTCTTTACAGTCAAGAGCGGGCTTTTACACCAAAGCTAGTGAGCATATTACTAAGAGTCAGTTAGATGGAAAGCACCTGGCGTAGAATGTTCACTGTGTACAGCAGAACTGACTGCTGGAATACAGAAATGTTGTACTTGATTCTCAAGTAATTCAACTGTTTCTCAAGATCATCTGAAATAGAATACAGCGCACATATGATGGTTGGCACGATAGAAGTTTTCTTATTCCACAACCTAGCAATCTCTACTCTTAGTTTCTGATAGTTCCCTAGTTTCTCATTCTTTTTTCCTGCCCAGTTGATATCATTTGTCTAAGCCGTATCAATAATTTGACATTCAATGGTCTTTTTGTTCACAACTACAATATTCCGATGGGTTATCTCTCAGTCACACTGAACGATGTAATCCCAGAGATGATGATGATGATGATGATGATGATGATCATCATCATCATCATCATCAAATATATATATATATATATATATATATATATATATATATATATATATATATATATATACTGTTTTAACAAAAACCAAGATTTCAAAGAATGGGTTGATAGCAACAAAAAGTGTATTTCATTGTTAGTTACAATTGTTTCAAGACCATTTGGACAAATTCAAACATTATGTCGTTTGAAAATTTTCACAAGAACAACCTTTCTACAGACTTATTGAATAAAAACACTTTAACTATAAAACATTAGGGAGAAACTTTTCCTTTATAAGGAAAAGAAAACAAGCGAAACTATTTTACTTCTATCGCATTCTTACAAAAATATTTTGCAAATTCAAGCACAATTATAAACAACGTGGGGTTTTCTATAATGTATCGATATTAATAAGTAAACTCCTATTGCAATTTTATAGACAGCGTTCTCATTTCGTTCTTTCTGTTGACCCCATCAAAGTGCCAAACAAATAAAAGAAATACCTTGAACTCACTTTTTTTTTTTAAGAAAAACTTTTATTTCTTGTCCGTGCTTTCCATTTTACATAACAAATTTCTACATGGCTGTGACCGACTAGCGGGAATTCATTGTCGTCTGCTCTCCTTCTACCTGCTGTTCATGCCGTCACGGCTCTCCCACTCCACTCTCCCTGTCTTACTGGCCTCGCTGCTGTCTCCACGTGTCACCAGTCCTGCTACCTCCTACTGCTCCTCTTTCTATTTTACTGCAGCGACTGCTGTCTACGTTACGTCGCAGCACATTATGGTACACTATTAAAAGAACATAATTTAATTTTATACATAGGTTAACTCTCTCACACTATAGAAAACACTACCTATAACAGTTAATACATATAATCAGTCAATAAATCACATCTTTCTAAATATATTAACGGCTATATGACGTTATAAAAAACTCCTACTCTCTGTCCCTCCCTTTTTTGAATTTCCAACGACGTTTTTTCGTTTCTGAAATGGAACAAGGTCACACATTTCATTAAACCAAAAATATATTTTCAAATATTTTTATATGTAAAATTTGGTAGATATACTGTTGGAAAGAATGAACAAACTTCACTTATGGAAATAAATAAAGTATTATTTTTTAGGAAGGTAATATTTTACAATTATTTGACACTTAAAAAACTTCCCATATTAAATTAAACTGCCAAATTAAATGGAAACTTGGCCAAATACATCAGTCATTGGATAAGAGTTCTCAGTTCAATCTTGGAAATAATTTTGATGTAGATTCGAACCTTTGAATGCTTGAAGGATTCTTCAGCTTCAATATTATGATATGTATTCAGTATTTGTGTAATACGGTGTGGACACGCCTATGGCGTCATCATCAACAGCAGTAGCAGCAGCAGCTGTATGACAGTCATATACAAATGACCGAGCCCTGTGTGAGGTAACGTCACAATGAGGAAGAAGGAAAGAAAAAGATTATAAACCAAGAAAAACGTGACCCAAAACAGGACAGAAATAGACGTGTTACACACATGGTCTGAGAACGACAGGGAAAGACGTGATCTAAACATGCCAGGACAAAGACAATACCACGTGTTTGACACAGCAGAGTTTTGTTAAACAAGTTGGAGTACGAGAAAACTTTTGAACAAGAAATAACGCGTGATTCTGGAAGTACCTGTAAATAAAGGTCTATTGTTCTAACTGGAAAAAGGGAGTCGAATTCTTTCCTTGTCTTTGTTCCCTTGCGACTGTCTGCATACAACGTGTGGGTCCCGAGTGTTAACATGTAACGACTACGTTACATTTGTGGTAAATCGTAAAGAATATATAAAAATCCAGAAGTCTGATATATTTGCGTTGGTGGAACACTGCATGTCGTTTTTATCATCTAAATTCTTACCAATGAGAAAACCTAGCACCAAACTCTAAAATCTATTTTGTCTGAGTAGAAAATAAGTTTTTGTAAGAAACATTCAATTTTCTACCAAAACCGTTGTTAAAATGACAAACTATCCTTGGTTCAATCACAAGACAATTAGAGATAGAATTATCTTTTGAGGACGAAGCAGAAATGGTAAAACTCGTGCCAGAGGTATCTCTTTCTTCTCCAAGAGTTGGTTAGACATTTTTCTCCTATATTTTCGCTTTTCTAAGAATTCTTTTCGCTGTCCTTTCTTGATTGATAATCGAGATAAAAAAAAAAACAACGCGTCTTCAAAAGATGTTCGCAAGGCTTTCACAGCTGCACATGAATTGGCGACGAGACGAACTCGGCGGCAGCTTGTATTTTGTTAAAGACTGAACAATTCTTGAATGACGCAACAGAATGGTGGAATTTATCATTCCCCAACTTGCAATGCTGCCGAACATTTCCAGTGAAATAATTTAATTTTATCTTTCGGCGGGGAAAAAATAATTTTATTACCTGTTGAAATGGGACTGCCGTTGAGTCACTAATGTCGTTAAAGCTTTTAAAATTATTATCCAAAAAAGTTTTTCTAGGCATGTTATTTTCTACTTCTTAATCATAATTGTTATCATTCTTAGTCGTGGTGGTGGTGGTCCTGGCAGTGGTGATGTAGGTTGCATGAGTATGAGTTGTAATAGCAACAGCAGCAATAGCAGCAACAGTAGTAGTAGTAGTAGTAGTAGTAGTAGTAGTAGTGGTAGTGCATTTTGATTCGAATTTGTATGATTTGGATAGGATATTTTGTGTATCTTCAATTGTATGTGATTAAACCCTCCACCCGAATATATATTTCCACCTATCAATGCCGGGTATATACAGCTAGTATAATATATATATATATATATATATATATATATATATATATATATATGATATCCTTATAAATATCCTATCTTGTTACGATTATCCTGAAAGTGGATCACATGTTGAATATATGGAAGCGTAAAACATATCAATTTTCATCTATGAAAAATCAAATGGTAAAGAGGAAATAACTCTCATAGTTTAAATAAATAATGTTTACTTTGGTTTTCAAACGCTTTTGATATCGGTTTTAGCAAATAATTACCAATAATTTGGCTTAAAAATAGATTAAATAAATCAACTTTAAATAATATTCATAAACATAACAATTAAAACAATTCTATTACTAAAACACCATTAATAACATAGAACGAATTATCAGGACACATTTTCATTAATGTAATTTGTAAACGAAGTTACTACTTCCATGTATATTTCGTATGAATAAAAGGCATATCTAGAAATGTTGATAGAGATGAAAGTGCATGTTTTTGGTATGTAAATTTGTGAAACAGTGTACCTTTTGAACAGATGAAACGAATTGTGAAAATAACTAACAAAGTGACAAGAATACGAATATATATATATATATATATATATATATATATATATAGTGTTTATTATACAAACATTATTGGCTACATATGTGTATACATATTTTAGTAGAATCCCAATTCAAGGATAATACTTCATCATACCAAAAAAGAATCGATATTGAAACGGGAGTCAAAATCACATTAGTTTTTATAAGGTGTGGTTTACGTCCAGGAAGAAAATGGGGTGTATACTTTGTAGAATGTGAGCAGTAGTGGTTTTGGAGAGAGGTGTGGTGAAGGAAGTTAGTAGGGTGAGAAGGAGGGTGGAATATAATTTCAGGAGGCTAAGCTGTCGCAGTGGAGGGGTGTTGGTATTCTTTTAACTTGGCGATTGTTTATTGGTCTTAGTTTTCGCTTTGATCTGAAGTTATATTATACTCTTATCGTCGCTACTTCCCTATCTTAGGTTTTTATGGTTCTTTTATCTTTTCTGTTGGCGACTTCATTTTCCTATTGACAAGTTTTGTTCATTTATTTATTTTAATTTAATTTATTTATTTATTTATTATAATCATTTATTAATTTATTTCTTATTCTATTAATCGCTTTTTTATCCGTTCATTTGTTTCTAGTTTTCAAATTCTTTATTTGTTTGTTTGTTTGTTTATTTATAAGATATATGTCCATATGGTCAAATTAAAATTAGTTGAACAGGTATATGTGCTTATTTGTATGATTTAAATAAAGGTGGTATACCGGTAGTTATATTGTCCCCTCTACCGCTGTGTTTGAGGTAATTATCGTGGCAAAGGTTTTTATACGATTATTACCATAAACACTGCGGTATATATATTATTTCAACTTGTCGACATATTTGTATTAGTTTGCGCATGGGTAAACTAATCATAGCTAAATGTGGTTTAATTTTAAAAGTTTCTTATCTGTCTTTAAGGTTAGTTCCAGCGGTAAGAAACGCGTCTGGAGCAGTAAATAAGAGAATGCGTCTGCAATGCTAAATGTTTTGATTTCGAATCTAGGTGATGGCACTCAAGTCATTTTTTTTTTAAATTTGAAATTAATACTATATATTAGGTACAATATAATATTCAATAGAGAATTGTCTCAGTCATAATAAATACGAAATTTGCATGAATTAAAATATATTTAAACATATTTTACGACCAGTATGGCTGGACGCTCTCCTCATTGCTATTTTTTTTTACATAGGAGTCACCACTTATCAAGGCCCGAAGGCCACTCAAGGATAAGGGTTAATGACTGTACAGTAGTCAGTGGGACAATATCGTTGTAATCGTAAGTAGTGAAAATTAGGTAAATTGGATTACTTAAGGGGACGGCTCATCAAGAATTTGTTTACATTGGACTTGAAGAAGACCACATTGTAATCAAGTGGATGCAGGCAAACGGAAGAAACTTCCATAGGCGTGCAGTTCTAAGAGAGAAGCTTTGTTCGTGGAATCTACGTTTAGGTTTAGGCACTGATAAAGAGTGGGGAAAATCATTGATAGTGGTTTCAGCTAGACGAGCGTTTTTTATGAAAGTTTGGCGAGGGGGGGGGGGGACCATAGATTGAGTCTCAGATGAGCACTTGTTCAGGAAAATAACGATAAAGCTAAGACAGGCTCGCCACATCTCTTCTGTGGAAAGAGGTTGCAGGGAAGAGAAAACGGGCATCCCCCACTAGGCTATGAAGTCTATTTTGAACTCTGTCAAGGTAGGTTTCTCCTTTCCAGATGTAGCAACAGTACTCCATCCTAAGACATACCTGGCTCTTATATATGTAGAGAATTGTATCATCAGTGAGATATCTACTGGAGCGGTAGAAGGATCCCACCATTTTTCCAGCGACCTTGCCAACAGATTTAATGTATGTGTTCAATTTCAGATCAGGAGTAAATGTCAAGCCCAGAAGCTTGTCAAAACATGGAGCCTCCCCAAGACGAGAGCCATTCATTTTGATTGCTGCTAGATGGAGATCAGAGCGTTGATAGATAGAAGCTTGGTTTTAGATGCATTAAAAGTAACCAGCCACCTCTTTCCCCATTGTACCACATGCTCAAGATCAGAGGAGAGAAAATCAAAGAGAACTTGGTGATTTATGGCCTTTGATGTGTTGCCATAGATGGTAGTGTCGTCAGCATAAATGTCTATAAATGATGTTAGGATGTCATTTGGAAGATCATT
Source organism: Euprymna scolopes (assembly GCF_053919585.1). NCBI lineage: Eukaryota > Metazoa > Mollusca > Cephalopoda > Sepiida > Sepiolidae > Euprymna > Euprymna scolopes. The sequence goes on from NC_136495.1 coordinate 77,324,649, forward strand.
GATGTAGATCAGGAAGAGAGTTGAACCAGGAGGGACCCCTGAGGGACTCCAGCATTAATACTGTGAGTTTCTGATTTTTGCCCATCAATCATTACTATTATGAATCTATCAAAGAGAAATGATTTAATAATTGAGAAGACATTTCCAGCTAAATAATAGCTAGAGATCTTGTGAAGTAGACCTTTATGCCATATCCTATCAAACTCCTTTGATATGTCAAGAGCAATTGCCCTAGAAAGGAAGCCTCCATCAAGACATTCGTTAATCCTATGAGATATTACCGTTAGCGCATCTGCTGTAGATCTAGCAGAACAGAAACCATATTGCATGTAACTAAGAAGTATTTTTTTGCTGAGGTGGTTGACTACTTCTATACTCAACACAGATTGCAGCAACTTACTCATGACGCACAGGAGACCTATTGGTCTGTACTGAGAGGGTGATGACCAGTCACCTGAATTCTTAAATACAGGGCATACTGATGAGGTTTTTCAGGGTGTTGGGAAGCAATTCTCTTTAAGACAATGGTTAAACAGCTTTGTAACTATGGGAGCTTGTTCTGGTTGAAGTTTTTTGAGCACTATAATAGGAATGCTGTTCGGGCCAGTGCCTTACTGGAATCAAGGTTTTTGATTAGCTTGGCAGCATCACACACAGATATTTGTATGTCACATAACATGTTTTCTGATTCTTGGCAGCCTTGGTTGCATAGGTTAGAATTAGCTGCAAAGTTCTTGGCAAAGAGTCTGGCTTTGTCTGATGCTGACAAGATTACCTCAGGTCCATTGATGATGGTTGGGATAGAGCACACACTTCTGTTCAGGATCCTGGTTGTTATTTGCCAAAATTGGTGGGAACCAAGCCGCTGCTCAGCCACTTTGAACTTAATGAACGTAGCATGCAACTCTCCCACATTCTTTATTACTCTACTTATTTTACTGTTATAGACGCGCATGAGTGGGTTTAGTAAACTATTTAATTTTGATTCACCCCTACTGGTTACATTTAATATGTGCATTTACAAGTGGCATTCAATAGGCAATGCTGCTGATTCACTTTTCATAGCGGTAGAGCAACGAAACTTGGTACAGTTATTATTTTTTTCTCGGCATAGAAATCACCTAGATTTACGCATTTCTCACATTCGTTAATGCAGTTTTGTAAAAAACACCAGGTTGGTCCTCTAACCGTGATATGACTTCGAAAATCAAGGCTGCATCATTTGAGAAATGCTTTTCTTTGAAAAATAATCTTTTGCATGTATTATTTGTGCTTTGGCTGGGAAGAGGTGAAAGACACAAAGTGCAAGGTTAGGGGAGAAGGGAATATGGGGGAGAATTTCATAGCCACACGCCTGTGCATCTGAACATGCATATGGACTGGAACATTGTTGAATTGTTGATCTGCCTATTGATTTTGATAGCGTCTCTTGATTTTCTAAAAAAGTGAAGCATAATATGCTTCTATAATTATTGGTGCTTTGTCAAAAAATACGTTCTCATTATTCTGTCCTAGTTTCCTTGCCAGCGGAAGGCTGCACACTTGCTTTCTTTGGAGGTGGTGATAAAGTACTTCCACTGCATTGACTCGGCTTTAGTCTCTGGGTCATAGTACTGTGTAATCCGTCTTTTAAAAAACTTTGACTCATCTTTTTGGCATATCTACAAATTCATCCCCAAGCACTCGACGTGTTCTCACTTCTGTAAACGGTGTTAGCAAGTTGGGAATCTATCTAGCAGACATCTTATGCATATGCAAATGGTCATGAATAATAGTTTTTACAGACCCTGCACTAATCTCGATCTCTTGGACCATTTGGCGAATAGTTACGCATTGATTTACCAAAATGTCAGTCTTAACTTGACTGACAAATGCTCAATACAGAAAAGGGCAACAATTTTATTCCATGTCTTAAAGTAAAGCAAATGCTTTAAAAAAAAAAAGAACATTTATCTTAAAGACCCCAACTTTAAATTCTACCAAAGGAAATTTCATTCCGTATTCATTCACCTAAAAATTGCAGAAAGAAATTGGAAGTTTTCAGTTTCGTTTCCGAAAACGTCAAATGTTCCGAAAACGGTTGACTTGATCAATAAAATTCAGAAGGGAGGAATACTTATATTTTATTTAGCTGTACGTATTATTTGTGTGTTTTGTATGTATTATTTGTGTTTTTGTATGTATTATTTGTGTTTATTGTATGTATTATTTGTATTTTGTATGTATTATCTGTGTTTTTAATGCTTTATTTGTGTTACTTTGTATGTATTCTTTGTGTTTTGTATGTATTATTTTGATTTTTAATGTTTTAATTGTATGTTTTGCTGTATTATCTATGCTTTTAAAATGTTTTATTCGTGTGTTTTGTATGTACGTTTGTGTTTTATTGTAAGTATTACTTGTATTTTTGTATGTATTTTGGTGTTTTGGTATGTATTATTTATGTTTGTTAATGCCTTATTTGTGTTTTTGTATGTATTATTTGAGTTGTTTTAATATTTAATTGTGTTTTGTATTAATATTTATGTTTATAAGTGTTTTATTCGTGTGTTTTGTATGTATTTTTTGTGTTTTTTATATGTATAATTTGTATTTTTTTAAATTTATTATTTGCGTTTTTGTATATAATATTTCTGTTTTTATAATGTTTTATTTGCGTTTTTTGTATGCATTATTTGTTTTTAATGTATGTATTATTTGTGTTTTTTAAATGTTTCTTTGTGCTTTTTATGTATTATTTGTGTTCTTTATATATATTATTCGTCTTTTTTAATGTTTTATTTGTATGTTTTGTATGTATTATTTTATTTTTGTTTCTGTATGAATCATTTGTTCCAATCTTTTTGTGTGTTTTATGTGTATTATTTTTGTTATTTGCATGTATAATTTGTGTTTTTTTTGCATTATTTGTTTTTACATATTCTTTTTTAATGTTTTATTTGTGCTTTTTGTATGAATCATTTGTTCCAATCTTTTTGTGTGTTTTATATGTATTATTTTTGTTATTTGCATGTATAATTTGTGTTTTTTTTGTATTATTTGTTTTTACATATTCTTTTTTAATGTTTTATTTGTGCTTTTTGTATGAATTATTTGCGTATTTTGTATGTATTATTTTTGTTTTTGTATATATTGTTTGTAATTTTTATGTAATATTTGTGTTTCTAATGTTTTGTAGTATTATTTGTGATTTATAAATGTTGCATGCATTTTTTTTACAGATCTTTTGTAATTTTGTGTGTATTATTTGTGTTTTTGTATGTATTATTTGTGTATTTCTATGTATTATTTGTGTTTTTAATGTTTTATTTGTGTTCTGTATTATTGTTTGTGTTTTTGAAATGTTTTCTAGGTATTTTGTGTTGTTTTGTATGTATTATTTGTATTATTGGTCTCGGTTTCGATTATAGCTGATGGCACTCCAGTAATCTATTTTTTTTATAAATAATTTTATCAAGAATACTTCATAAGTTTTGGTTTTGGTTTCGATTATAGCTGAAGGAACTCAAGTTACATATATATAAATATATTTTTTTCATAAGTTTGGTTTCGATTTAAGCCGATGCATCCAAGTCATATGGATATATATTTTTTATTCTTGAAATCGCAACTTTAAAATATATAAAAAACGCTAGGACATTAACTCTATAATAAAATATACAAAATTTGCAAGAATTAAAATATCATATTTAAGCGTACTTTATGATTGGGCTACGCCAGGCATCCCTGCTAGCTTAGATAATTTTTTTAATTGTTTTAACAAAAGAGCTACAATAATATCAAAGCATCTCCATTTACACTGAATATCTACAGAATGCAAGCATCAATATATTACATATGAATGAGTCCCCTGTGGAATTTCCAAAGGCCCTGCTAATATATATATATATATATATATATATATATATATATATATATATATATATATATATATATATATATATATATATATTCTTAGAACCTCTGGCCTTGATGGAGGGGGAGACTAAAACTTGCTGCTATGATTTTAAATAATCTGAAATAACAGTAAAGGGAGACTTGATTCCAAAAATTTTCATATGTTATATCTCTCCCATTTTCGAAATAGAGTACGATTATGAATATCTCTAGTATCAAATAATCTTTATGTCAACTTTACTTTATGTATGACAACCAAAGAGGGAAGATATAACATGAGAAATATTTGGAATCAAGTCTCCCCTTGCTGTTATTTTAGATCATTTGAAACCATAGCAGCAAGTTTTAGTCTCCTTTCCATCAAGGCTAAAGGTTTTGTGGAAATATCAGATATTTTGTAATTCATATGTAAAACTGGGAAACAAATGATTATGAGTAAAACATTTTATGGCTGTAAAAAAGTGTCAAAAATCGGCTCTGGATGATGGATTATCCCCTTAATGTGCGACCTTAAAGGCAAATGTCACATAACCCACTACATAAGACAAGTCATTAGCTTTCTAACGAGCTTTCATTTTTTAAATTCTGAACAATAGTCGCTGAGATTTGGAACTTATAAATTTGCCAAATATATATTTGAGAACCCCAAAAAAGTGAAACAAAGAACAAATCCTAACATACATTTCCACACACAACGCAAACAACCCAGAACTTTTCACAGAGATAACAAAAAACCTTGTCCTACTTAACCAAAACAGAAAACTAAAAGACTTCCCTAAAACAACAAAAATAATAAAAAGCAAACGCTAACCCAAAAATCTAAAACGCATTCTGACTTCATCCAAACTCAATCAACACACAACACAAGGAGTCACAAAATGAAACAAACAACGATGGGAAGTTTGCCACATAATATTAGAGGGAAACACATACACATTCATAAACCCTACACAAACATTCAAAATAAAAAAAAGACCTAGACTGCATCTCCAAAATGCGGTCTATGTAATGAAATGTTCAACATGCGAGAAATCCTACATAGGCGCCATCAAAAACCTCAGTAATAGAGTAGCCTTGCATCGATCCAACATTAAAGTCGCAGATAATAGACACCTGCATGTTTCACAGTACATACATGCATGCAGTGGAGGCAAATTTAGGATACTGACAACTACTTCTATTTACTAACACAGGAAAAAACTTTATAACAAAATTCAATCCCGCATTGAACAAATCGCAATAACATCACATATAAATAAGCACAACACAAAATACACTAACGCACATACATGCAATATAATACCAATTTTAATCAATGTATATATATATATATATATATATATATATATATATATGTATCTGTGTATGTGTGTGTGCTTGTGTGTATATGCATATATATGTATATATGTGCATGTAGTTGTGTGTGTGTATATGTATATGTATGTGCATACTCCTATTTTTATATATTTATCATTTATTTTCCATTTTACTTATATATGTGCATGTGTACATATGTATGTATATGTACGTGTCTGTGTAGATATATGCATATATGTATGTATGTTTATATTGGCGACCGACCTTATACCTAACTAAGCCTTCTGACTCGACTTCTTTCTTTCCCTCTTGCACACACGGGTGCGTACGTGGGAGCATGCATGCACATGCAGGCATACACAAACATGTGAAAAGAAAAAAATCACAGATTTTAATCCATATGCACACATATGCACACATACACATGCACACGAAAACCTACATCCAATATAATCTCGATTTCCCAAACAAAACAAATGACTAGAAACAAAATACACTATTCCACCCACATTCAGTGAAAGAAAATCTCTCTAGACCAAGACAATTTTAATCAATATATATATATATATATATATATATATATATATATATATATATATATATATGTGTGTGTGTGTGTGTGTGTGTGTGTATATATATGGTCCTGGATATGACCTTAAACTATATCCGGTGGTGAGGCCCCAGCTTACGGGGTTTTGGGAGTGTGGAGCCACCCTTTAATTGCCATTGCTCCCAGGTCCACTCTGACCCGGACTAGTAGTACCTGTTAGGGTCCCAACTATGGGTTAAATAGAAACCGACTTAAAAAAACCCAAATATACTCTATTAAAAAATTGTTCTTCAAAATAACTGGATTCGGCATTAAATAACCTGAAAAGGTTGATATGCCATAAAACAAAAACAACCAACCAACAACCAACGTATATATATGCATATGTCTGTGTATATATATGCATATCCATATATGTGTGTGGATGTGTGTATATGTACATACGTGTTTCCATTTTACTGATATATGTGCATGTTTATATGTATATGTGTGTATGTGTGTATATATGTATATATTTGGGTATGCGGGTAACCTACAACCTCAGGGAGATGAACGCCTCTGCCTTGTATAGTTTCAGGTCACCCTTGGGCAAGGTGTAGTATCTGTTAGCCTCCCTCTCAAGTTCTGGAGGGTTACTATATTGTGAGAACTAGGGATATATAAATACATATGCATGTTTGCTTGTTTATGTGTATGTGTGTGTGTATGTCCAGCTGCCGTGATAATAAAACATGCACACTATGCCACTGCTCAGTCATCTCACTATATCAGTTTGTCACTGTGAAACCAGTGGTAGAGTGCGAGAGGGTACAATATGTGTAGCACAAGCATGTTGTGTCGCGATCTTTATGTGCAGATATCTTTCGAAGAAAAAAAAAAGTCCTATTGCGATAGGTGAGTGGTAACATGCACAGGCTTAGTGATTTATCTAACATCATCAACTAAATCGCTTGCAGGGTGGAAGCAACTTCGGTGGATGATCTGGCGGCTGAGCAGCCTTTTCTAGGGATACACTGCTCACCCATAAATTTGGGAAGGGTCTAGAAAAGGTGACCTAAAAATTGTCTACCCTTGTATTAGCTGGTCCATTTCCTGCGGTCGGCGGCTGCTGTATATTTGCAGGAGAAACAAGATAAAGTTGAAGAAAAATAATAAACAAGGAAAGTCAAAATTTTACCAGGAGAGGAATAACCTAACTTTTGTTACGTGGAATGTGAGAACTTTGCTAGATGTCCTGGATAATGAAAGAACTGAGCATAGGACAGCTATTGTTGCAAGAGAGCTCGCTAGGTACAGCATAGACATTGCAGCATTGTCTGAAACACAATTGAGTGCTGAAGATCAATTGGTGGAAGTGGGCTCGGGATACACCTTTTTTTGGAAAGGAAAACCATCGGGGCTGAGACGAGTGGGTGGAATTGGCTTTGCAGTGCGTTCTGATTTGGTGAAGAGGATTGAACAGCCAATCTGTGTAAGTGACAGAATTATGATGATGCACTTCCCTCTTGCACACAGTAGGTATATGACGATTTTATCTGCGTATGCCCCTACCATGGGTCATGATGAAGACACCATCACAGTGTTTTACCAAGATCTTAGTCATACCATTTCCTCTATCCCTTTATCTGAGAAGATTTTACTCATGGGTGATCTAAATGCAAGGATTGGCAAGGATCATCACACCTGGGACTCACTCGGCCGGTTTGGTGTGGGTAGGGTCAACAGTAATGGTGTGCATCTTCTCCATCTATGCACTCAGTTTGACCTTGCTATCTGTAACACTTTCTTCAGCCACAAAGAGGTCCATAGGTTTACCTGGACCCATCCTCGTTCAAAACAAGGTCACTTGATCGATTACATTATTTGCAGGAAGGCAGATTTGCGGGGCATATGTAGTGTGCATGTTATGCGTGGAGCTGAATGCGGCACAGATCACTTTTTGGTACGTGGGAAGTTGAAGGTCTGTATAAGGAGGAAGTGTAGGTTGGGTGGTGTTAGAATTCCTGGGCGGGTTGATGTGTCCAGGCTGGATGATCCAAGTGTACGTGAAAAAGCTTCGTTCCGTAGTTAATTCTGCTTATTTTGATCGGTCGTGGGCGCATTTTAAAAAGACAATCTATGAAATAAGTGTAGATGTTCTTGGCTTCCGCAAATCTAAACATCATGATTGGTTTGATGATAATGATTTTGAAATTACTCAACTCTTAAGTGCTAAAAATGAGTTGCATCATAAGATGTTGTCTGCCTCTCATGAAGGTCGAGAGTCCCTCCGACAGTCACTTAAAGCAAACAAGGGTATTCTCCAAAAGCGACTCCGCCAAATGAAGAATCAGTGGTGGGCTAAACTCGCCAACCAAATCCAGATGGCTTTTGATTGTAAAGACCTCAAACGCATGTACCATTTGCTTAAAAAAGCTTTTAGTCCTCAAACACTATCTACATCTCCCTTACTCTCAAGTGATGGAATTGCCCTTATAAAGGATCCTAACAAGATTCTCCTTCGTTGGATGAGCATTATTCTGATCTCTTTAACAACCCCTCTAATGTTGATGACGACGTCATCAATGAATTTTTATCACAACAGAAGCTTATCCATGAAATGTCCGTGTTCCCATCTGAGAATGAAATTAGAGATGCAATCAAGGAAGTGAACGTTGGGAGAGCTCCAGGGCTTGATGGTATTCCTGTGGAAGTCCTCTTACATGGGGGTGATAAACTTGTTCATGAAATTCTTCATCTTATCACTGATGTCTGGAGGGGTGTTCCCGTCCATCAGGATTGGGTTGATGCAATTCTTATATCACTGTACAAGGGAAAGGGGCCCAGGACCGACTGTGGAAGTTATCGTGGGATAAGTTTGTTGGAAGCAGTAGGCAAAGTATTTTCCAGAGTTCTACTTAATAGATTGTTAAAGTATATTTGTCCATCCGTCATTCCAGAAAGCCAAAGTGGCTTTCGTCTGGGCAGAGGAACCACGGATATGATCTTCTCTGCTCGGCAGTTGCAGGAGAAATGTACTGAACACTGCGTTCCGCTTTATCAGGTTTTTGTTGATTTGACTAAGGCTTTTGATATGGTGAACAGAAGTGCCCTATGGATAATTCTGGGGAGGTTGGGATGCCCACCTCAATTTCTACGATTACTCAGGGAGCTCCACACTAATATGAAGGCTCGACTGAACTTAAACGGATGCCTCTCGGAACCCATATCGGTTGACAATGGTGTGAAGCAGGGTGATATCCTAGCACCTACACTTTTTTCAATTTATTTTGCAACTATGTTATCGTATGCCTTTAGGGACTGTTCTCTAGGTGTTTGTTTGCGTTTCAGAACCACAGGTAGGGTCTTTGATCTTCGTCGTTTTCATGCTTCTACAAGGACCTTTCAGCACCTGGTTCATGAATTGCTTTATGCGGATGATGCCGATCTCATGGCCTATGGTGAGAGGGATATTTTTCATATCAGGTCTGTTGGAGGATTTCATGCAGAACCACACCTGTGATTTATGCGGTAAAATGACTTTATCCGGAGCTGGCCTGGCTAGCCACAAGCGTTCACATGGAGATCAATCTTTCTTTGATGGGGAAAACTTTGCAGGGCACAGATGTTCTGTTTACTCTGTGGTCTGTAAATCGAGTGGAGGCCTAAAGCGTCATATGAGCGTCCACAGTAGAGCAGCACCAGTTGGCATCCCTCAATTTCAGTTTAAGTGTGACCTTTGCAACAGACTGTGTAAGAGCAGGGCTGGTCTGAAGAGCCACCTTCGTTCGCACAGAAAATAGGAATTGATGCATTCTTGATTACATCTCCACATGTATATATGTGTGTGTGTATAAGTGTATATATGTGTACACAATTATAATTTATAAATATATATATATCATTCAATAAAATAAAAAGCTATAGCAAACATCTAAATGACTACTTTAAATACAGTTCCTGATTTCAAAAAAAGAAAAACTAAAAGATTCATCTGCCTTACTTTTAATGCTAGGTTTATTTTTGGTGTCTTTTCAATTCAATAGAAATCCTCCTAAATTTGCTGATGAGGAGACCGTGCTTACCAAAAAAACTATGTATAATTGTTCTACGTGACTTCATGTATACCACAAATAAAAAGCACGGATTTCCGAAACGATCGTACAGATAATTGACTTTGTTGTTGTTCCTTCTTATGAAATTGATTTTTAATTTAATTAAAATTTGATTTTTAAATTAAAAAAAATTTTTTTTTAAATTTTTAAATTATAAATCACATTACTTAATATATATATATATATATATATATATATATATATATATATATGTTTTCAAAAATACATGAAAATAATTGAGTAATCAACAATAAAGTAAGGGAAAGATGGTCTTCTTCTGTCAAGAAGTGACAATCACCATGTATATATATATGTATATGTATATATATGTATATGTGTGTGCAGGTGTGTGCATATATATGTATATATGCACATATATGTGTGTGGGTGTGGGTGTATATGTGCATGTACGTGTATACTCCTATTTTTATATATTTATCATTTATTTTCCATTTTACTTATATATGTGCATGTATATATGTATGTGTGTGTATGTATGTATATGTGTATGCATATTTATATTGGGGTTGACCTTGTACCTAACTAAACCTTCTGTCTCTACCTCTCTCTTTCCCTCTTACATGCAAGTGTGCGCACACAGGCATACGCACGCAAACATGTGAAAAGAAAAAGTCATAGATTTTTGCATGCATGCACACGGCGTACAATCCTCACTCTTACACACACACACACACACACACACACACACACACACACACACACACACACACACATGAACACATAAAAATGGAAAGAAATCATAAAAATATCCACCAAATAGACCTCACACCCACCAAATGGATTAAACATTGACTACTTAAACTTTTAACCTGTCCCACTGGAGGCAAAATGTCTCATATCGGCATTCCCTTCAAAAAACACATTCTTACTAGAAAAACTAAAATGTTTTTCAAAGAAAAATCCGTAAACTTTTAATCATGAACTTTAAAAAGCTTTTAACTAAAAAACTTTTAACTAAATAATATCTGAACAGAGCTAAAACAAGGCTTGAAACGCATATAAAATATTTAAAAATATTAAAAAATGACAAAAGTCTTAAAAAAATCTACAATTGTTGCTTTTAAATATATATATATATATATATATATATATATATATATATATATATATATATATATATATATTTAAAAGCAACAATTGTGTATATATATATATAAATAATTAAGATTTATATATATATATATATATATATATATATACATATAATTAAGATTTTGTTGTTGGCATTTTTAGCGATATTAACAATTTGAAACACTGTTATTTTTATTTTTTTCGCTAGCGGTTTTTATGAGCTATAAGCTCTTATTGTTATTCATATATCTATATGAATGATCGCCCTTATTTTTTATGGGACGTATTTATTTATTTATATAATTAAATATTATTTTACGTGCATAAAATTATGCATGTAAAGTAATATATATATATATATATATATATATATATATATATATATATATATATATATATATATATATATACATATATATATATATACTCATAGCCAAATGTAATATTGAAATGCTTATATCTTTGGTTCTATTGGATGAAACTACATGAAAATTTGCAGGATTTTTGAAGATTATGATACTATTCTATTGTTAAAATTTTTGACAACTGGTAAAAAGGAACCTATGTTTTCAAACTAATAAAATATGCTCAAATTTGCCGACATTTGTATATATAATGTCCTGGCAGACCAGCTTTAGTTTTGCTACTTTGGGATGAATTTTGCTTAGGGTTATTTTGCTTGGTTGTTTCGTCTGTAGCTTGCCAGACCATTAATATATAGCTATCAATATACAGACTGTTTTTATGTATCACAGCTGAGATTAAAGCGCGAACGTCGAGCTGACAATTGGCAATTCTAACCTCTACACTGTCATCCGACACCTGCTCAATAGAAGCGAAACCTCGATGTAAACATTATCAAATGCTGAAGAGTTCGAATTGTTTTTACCTGAGCAATGCCTTAATAGTTAGTGACAGTTGACAATTCCTTTACAAGAGCTCTACCCAAGAAAGGGAGTATAAACAAGGTGCCTACAATAAGTTTCCAGACTTTTTGTGTATGGCCACTTTTATTAATAGTACACATATGAAACTCTAACCCACTTTGAAGTAATCTCCTCTGACTGCAATGCACTTGTTTACCGTTCCAACAACTTCTGGAAGGCTCCATGGAAGTCCACTTTTGTGAACATGACAATGACCCTTGCCTCTTTCATCTTCTCAATTGTTTCATAACGATAGCCTCTAAGGTTTTCTTGAGCTTAAGGAATAACCAAAACTCATAAGGAGCAAGGTCTAGATTATAAGGAGAGTGAGGAACTGTCTTGATGCCCATCTTGATCAAATAGTCTGTGACAAAGATGAAGTTGTGGACTGATGCATTGCTCTGGTGGAAATATCACTGATCTGGTTTGAAGAGTGCTGGCCTCTTCCGAGAGAATCTCTTCTTGAACTCCCTTAAAATCTCAACATAGTATTTCTTGAGGACTGTCTCTCCTGTGGTAACCTACTACATGTAAATCATGCTTGTGCTGTCAAAAAAAAAAAAGGATCATCTGTCTGGGATCCTTGTGTCTGGGAGAGTCAGTATGCTTCCACTTGAAACTCTGTCTCTTAGTCTCTGGGTCATAGCAGTAGAGCTTTCATCACAGGTCAGCAGAGCATCAAGAACTGCAAAATCTGAATTGATCACCATCTCCCTGCTATCATGACAACGTCCTTCTTTCTGATCTTCTCAGAGCACCCTTGGGACAAACTTTTCAAATCTTAAGTTTCTCACGAATAATTGGGTGTACAGTTTCCACACTGATGTTGTTGACAGTCCTTATCCATGAAATTCTTTATTTGGCCAATCAACTCTGGTGTTCTGACTTCCTTCATCCCTTGCAGACTACCTAACTTTCTTGAATCTCTTATGATACTCAAAAACCGATACTCAATTCATGCAAGATGATCCAAAAGCAGTCTGAAGCATTCCATACGTTTCTGTGGCATTTTTTCCGAGTTTAAAACAGAATTTTATTCCATATTGTTTTTCTAAAGTATCCTCAAGTCCAGATTGCATTTTTGAAATTCACCAGCTGCGACAATCAGGCTTTAGTAAGAGATATTCCAATTCCTGTTTTAGCTGTTCATTTGAACCTGAAATCATAAAAATTAGTCAGTCATCTCATAAGATGTATAGCAATAACATACTGAATTTTCAAGAGTCTACAAAAATTTTAAATGCTGTACAAAAAACATTTGGAAACTTATTAAAAATACCCCATAGTCATCCACAGACAGATGGTTTCACTGTATCACAGTTCTTCAGTGTGGATATATATATATGTATATATATATATATATATATATATATATATATATAATTATTTTCTACTATAATATATATATATATATATATATATATATATAAAATAAAAATAAACATTTTATTTTATTTTTATTTTATATTTTATATTTAACTTTATCATCATTTTTTTTCTCTTTCTCTTCCCTGATCTTTTTTATTTATGTTTATGTCTCGGAAGTAGAGTGAAATGCATATCTTATTTTCCTGTTATTAATATTATTGGAATCTTTTCTTTTTCCTTGTGCACATTTTTGTGATTTATTCCATGGATTTCTGCCTTTGGATTATTATGGACCATCTTCTTCCAATTACGGGATTTCCTTGGATTTTACTTGTACAAATGGAAATTCTTTTAACTTTCTTAGAGTTTTACATTTGGATTTTATCATCACTGGATTTTTTATTTTCCACCAGACTATCCATTCATGTGTAATCACCTTTTTCTTTACCATATTCCCTCTGCTTCACTTTTTCAAGTAAGATCTTTGACTTACTTGTTGTTTCATCAAATACTTCTGCATGCAAAATCCGATCCCGCATTTTGCTAATTCCTACCCTCTGATGAGAAGGAAAGTATTTCTTCGAAACTCCGCGGATTAAGGACTATCCATTTATCTAGTGTTTCCTTTTTAGATTAAATATGTGTTTAACTCATTTCAAAGTGTTTTTAACATATTTTATTAACTGTTTGCTCATATATATATATATATATATATATATATATATATATATATATATATATATATTCCTTCAGCCATGACAGACTATGGATATCCACTGTAAGGGTGTCTGTGTGTGGAATTTGTGTGGCAAGAGTTGTGCAGTCTCCAACCACACGTCCCCTGAGTCAACATTGTTGCATACCAGTGGGAAGTGAAGGTACAGGACGACTGGAAACAATGCCCAGATGAGCGGAGAGCACATACAGCGCCGAGAATTCCCAAATGGTCACCCATTTGGTACTAGCCAGGCTCAACATTGCTAAACTTCGGTGATCTGGCGAGAACCGGTGTGTCAACATGATTATGTCATACATATGTGTGTGTGTGTGTGTGTGTGTGTGTTAATTGTAAAGTTAAGCTATATCAAAAGTGATTTATTTACATATAAATAAATGTTGTAAATAATTTAATTTTAGAATAAATAAATTCACACACACAAGCACGCACATATATGTGTGTGTGTGTGTGTGTGTGTTTGTGTGTGTGTTTGTGTGTGTGTGTAATTTATTCTTTGCACATTTGAAAAGATGAGTTAATATATTCCGATCGATTTTCGCTGTTACAATTTGTAATATAAATATGACCAAAGTGATATTCACACACAAATATATTCTTCTCAAAAGATTGAAACAAATTTCCAGTCTGTAGCCCGGAAGATAATAAAACAATCAGATGCGAATCTAATACACTGCCGTTTCTTTTATTCCTTCCAGAGAATAAAACAAGACTCTTGCATTTATGCATGAGGCGTTTGCAAATGCGATTTCAAAGCAATGCATCATACTTGACCAACAATACATACAAAACACTTACATACGATTGAATCGCATTGGACTGGCAATTGGAGGTTCTTTTTTTTCAGGAGAAAACTTTTGAAAAGATCTAAATATTTTATTAGAAAAATAGTAAAATAAAAGATATAATACAACTTTCAATTTGATTGTTATTGTGGCCCTGGAAGGGTCGTTAAGGAAAACACGGACATAAGATCATGAGAAAAGGTAAAATATATTGAAACGAAAAACAGCATATATTTAAAGTGGACTTAAAAGTCTACTGAGTCTGAAACCAGTGCTGTATTTATAATACCGGATGATGGCCGGTTTTCCACTGTTTCTGACCCATCTCGTCAATCATCCCATATTCTCTACGTGCCCCTTCCGACTTTATGACTGCAACACCGGTGTTTTGTGATCACTTGTCAGGAAAGCTCTGTGTAGTTGTGAGTTAGTCCTCGCATTTGTAGGGATAATGGTCTTGGTGGTCGTGTTACTCTCACGCTACATCATGGGATCAGATTCATTGGTTTATGCCTAATCAGATCTTGGTTATCCACCTCCATCACCTGCATCAGATATGTCGTCTGCCATCACTACGTCATCATCTGTCTTTTCCACATCTTGTGTATGTCACATGAGGATACACTTTCCTTCATTTTTTGTCACTAGGGAGGTGTGCAACAATTATTGAAAGGGGAAAATATGAACCAGTCCAAACCACGATCTGTCATTTTTTAGTTGGCTTTACACCATCATTAGTTATTAAAAAGCTGGCAAATTTGACTTTGTCACCTGCAAATTGAAACTTATCGGGATTGAAGCCGATTACATTTTTGCCCCAAATGGATGATATAGTGCACTGTGTGCCAGAAAGGAGATTCCATAGTTTTATCCCAAAGAAATGAATCGTCGATGCAACGAGTCTTTTGGGGTATATCTACTGTAATGTAGTTGAACTGGCCAGTGTATCTGTCTCCAGAGACGTGGAAACCTTGGGGTGCTCTAAGGTACTGATAACGGCCCCACTCTGTTATAAATGTGGTTGCGTCTTGGACCATTAGGGGGAGAGCATAAACTGTAATATCCGTTCTATGCATCCAGATCTGTTTTTCTTTCAACAAACACTTGGTTAAATGGGGATGGAGTGTGATGGATTTCCCTCATCGTTGCGGCATTCAATTCTTGTAGGTCCACCGTCCTTCTTAGTGATTCCTCCTTCTTTGGTGCACCCACCATCCTCGAACACCAGACACTGGTTCGATAATGCCTAATGCAACATTCCTTTCTAAATTTTCGTTCACCTTCTTTTTCCAATGATGAGGAATAGGTGTATGCTGATGGTTTCACTTCCGGCGTGAACATTATGTATTCCTGACATCACTTGTAACGGTTGATGGGAGAGATATTAAATACACTTTATTTGAAGTGCTCCTGTAACCATTGTTCCGAATGTTCCCTATTATTTTCAATAGGAGTAAATGGGATCCTAATAGGTTTGTTCGGGACTGTTTTTCTTTGGGGATTTGGGGACATCCACATGGTGCTATCCCGTTATTCAAGATTGACATGTCAGCTTTCGATATCTGATGTGAGAAGTTGCAAGAAATTAACTCAAAGCCTTTCAGTGCCGACTCAGATAAGTAAAATCCTGACATTTTCTCTAATACATAAACGACTTGTCTGGTTTATTTAAGTCTAACTTTAATGTGCATAAAGATTATTCCCTTAATGTGTAGTAGGTCGTCGATGATTCCACATATCACATAGTTGGTATTAGTCCGATGCTAGTGCATGCACTAGTGCATCCTAATACTTTCAGTATTTCAGGGCCACTCAAACATGTTTGATCACCAGTACCCGCAATGGCCTGGATATGATGTATTCAACGGCAAGTCTCTTTATTTAAGGTGCACTAAAATTCGTCATGGGACTCCGGTATCAAAGATAATTTAACTTTTATTGAGGGTGGTGGTTCAGTAGGCTTCTTTTGAATCTACGTCTGCTCCATGCCAGATGTATTCTCTCACAAAATGCTATTTTTTACTGTTGTGTTTAATTACTCAGTGACTCCGTTGTTGACCTCTTTTCATAAGTGTCCAGTAATTCCACAATAATGGCATCTGAATTCCCTCGTCGGACAGTTCTTCTGTCCTTTTAGCCTGTTGGGGGTGTGATGTCTCAACTTTCCGATGCCAACGAACATCACCAGCGTCAGATCATGGTTATAACTGGTTCACATTTTCCCCATTTTTAATAATTGTTGCACACAAACTCAACCACCACACCTGTCACACAGTTTATTTCAAGGGGTTCGGGTACTTTCCTCCCAAGATGGGTTTTTCTCAGACCTTATTGAACCAAACGTTAAACGCTCATTTAGACTGGTTTATAACCAGTCTGTGAAATTTCTATTTCACTATTGTTAAAATAATGGCTTCGACCAACAGTTTGCACATGTATTTTGTATTTGCAAGTCTAGCTCAAAGTTGACCAGTCACTATGTCTTCTGAATAGTTTATACTCTGTTGGCAGCTCTCATTAAGACACTGGACAGTAAAATTGTAAAACCTTGCTTGGGATTGATGCTTTGCTAAAAACTGTGTGGAACCCTCCCCTTCATGCTACCTTATAATGTGGAATCTATGCCTATGCACCTCCTGATGTAGACCTTTCATTGCAATTAGTCGTATATATATCATAGGAGCTGTTCTTCTGTGGCTATATTAAGAACTTCGGCCCCTATTAGCTTGAACAAGTTTGTTTATCTCATTTGAGCCAGCCATTCTTAACTCGTTGCGCATTTTTGGTCAAACTGCATATTTGTTGTACCAGGTTCATATATCGATGAATAATGCCTAGTCTCTGTTAATCACAGATCTGCCCATTTTTTTTTTAGTGTGGCGCCGGTGCGACAAATTTTTCCTGCCAGTGTGAAGCTTTTTTTCTTTTTGTAAATTTATCATCACGTTGCCCTGACGCCATTACTATGCAAATTTCAGTAAAAAAAAATAATCCTGTAAAAATAAATCCTGTTCATATAAAGTGGACTTAAATGTAACACCAATACATACAAAGAGCAACCATCGTAGTAAGTACTGCCAAGATGGTGAAGAACGAAAGTACACTGACCAGTATTTACCACTCTCCTATCACGAGATGATGTGCCATAAGGTCAATAAATGGGAAAATAAGCCAGCACCCCAAGAGGAAGAGCACTCTGGCCCTGCAAAAATAAGTCTGGGTAGCCCCGTTGGCATTCCTTGGTGAAGGCGCCCCAGACAACAAACAATAAACTTTCTTCTCCTGAAAGCCGGGAGGGTGAACCTACATAGAACACTTTGCATCAGTGTAGCAGCAAAATGGCCACCGAAATAGCTTGTTGTTGTGGTTGGAACCTTGACTTACATGTATTACGAAAGTACACTGACCTAACAGAGTTACGAGTCTTAGTTAATTTATACAGTTCTGAAGAGTTCATATCTTGTGCATGGGGAAGTCCCCATAACAATCGTCTAATTATATGTTTCATAAGTAGTGAGGAGAGGAGAGACCGACAATCGAGGGAGAAGGGGGAGCACAGATGTCATAGTGCTGCAACAGAGCTCTCGCATCCCGACGCCATCTACATCTGTGGCAGAGCCTGTCAATCCAGGACAGGCTTGCACAGTTATAACCGATGCTGCAAATCAGCAATAAACTGATCGAGAGTTCAACATTCAAACACCCAAGTGTAACATTCTTAGGCAACATGAATTGGAATAAACATAGAAGATACTGCCAAGTCTACTGCAAGGAAGTTATGCTCCCTCTACTGGGCCAGTATCTTATATGGGGAACGTTCCAAAAGTAATGCCATCAATTTTTTTATTCCACCTAAATGGATCAGAGAGGATTGCAAATTGCATTGTTATGATGATTGAATTCATGCATTCATAACCTGAAAGTTTTGTCTCTCTGTTGCAAATATTGATTCCAAGAAATCAACCACTGTCATCGACATGCATCAGAATCAGAGATATGTTATTGAATTCCTCCATGCAGAAAATATTGAAGCGATCAACATTCACCGACGCCTGTTGAATGCTTACAAAGTCAATGCAGTTAGTATCAGCAATGCCTCCATTTTTTTTTTATTCCACCCGAAATTGCATTGCTATAATGACTGAACTTATGCATTCATGACCTAAAAGTTTCCGCTCTCTGTTGCAGACATCGACAGTGTGAGGCTCTAAAAAAGCAACCACTGTCATTGACGTGCATCAGAAGCAGACATGTGTCATTGAATTTTTTCATGCAGAAAAAATTGAACTGATCAACATTCATCAGCACCTGTTTAACGCTTACAAAGCCAATGCAGTTGATATCAACACAGTTAGGAGATGGGTTCGTCGATTTCAAAGTGGTAACAGAGATGTGAGTGACAAAGCACCTGCTGAACTTTTACAACTGGAGCATTGTTCATTGTTGGTAAAAGTACATTGACTATATAGATAAATAAATTCTGGAGCACAAAAGGTTACTCATTTTAATGGTAGCACTCCTGTCGTCATAGCTCTTTAACGTTTTAGTTTTTTGGTTAAAAAATAGGAGGCCTTACTTTTGGAACAACCCTTATATCTTTGTAAAGCCATCATTCGCTAGTGCATGGAGTATTGTTGTCACATTTGGGCTGGTGCATAAACCAATAACCTCTTTCTCTTGGACTAAATGCAATAGATCTCACATTGTCTGCAAAATTTCAGTCCCTGCCACATCCTCATAGTGTTGCAGTTCTGTGCTTGTTTTACAAGTACTTCCACGGAACATGCTTTGATGAACTGATTGCACTTGTGCCCCCTCAACAAAGATATCTCCGACCCATCCAACTAGCAATAAAATCCTATTCATTCACTGGAGAGATTCATAGATGGAGAAAAATTTTCTACGCTAATAACTTCTTTCCTCAGACAATTTGCTTTTAGAATTTCTTCTATGTTTCCTGTTTCTTCAACAGTGCCAACA
Organism: Euprymna scolopes; assembly: GCF_053919585.1. Lineage (NCBI taxonomy): Eukaryota > Metazoa > Mollusca > Cephalopoda > Sepiida > Sepiolidae > Euprymna > Euprymna scolopes. Next base: position 77,344,394 of record NC_136495.1, read on the forward strand.
TGCAGAAATTTAAATGTAAAGTAAACAAACATCTTGCTGGATATTTGTTGGTTTATAAATGTCAGTTTTACAATATGACATTGCAGATTCTTTTTTATAAATACTATTTGGTATGTGTTTTTCAAAATTGTCTGATCTATTCTCTGCTTTCGTTTCATTTCGTTTGACTCGTTGGTCTAGTGGTCTCCATCAATTCGATGTTTTTGATACCTCATTTCAATACAGCTTCCTATTCCAGTAGCTTCTTTTTAAGGACTGCAAGGTTGTGGAACTCTCTTCTTGCTCACTGTTTTCCTTCTACCTATAGGTTTGATCTTTTCAAGACTAAGGTCAATAGTTCAGAAAGTCCCAAGAACTATCTGATGAAAGGAAAATTGTTTTGTGTATGAGCAGAAGTTTAGTACATGTTTCCTTCGGTTGACGTCATATTTTATGTGTGTAAATAGAAATGTTTGGTGATGTGTGTTTGTACATCAACGTGCCTGTTATTTTTTTATTGAGAGAATATGCATGTTCATTTTGGCTGGTGCGATGTGCGTTTCCATGTGCCTATGTACGAACTGTGTATATGTGTTCAGTGAACATCATGTGTCATGTTCCACTGGGCATACAAAAGTTTATGTGTGTCTCTTGTTGCTTTTATTGAGGCCCTGTATCTCAAGCGATTTCCATAGAAAAAAAGAACTGTCTGTGGAACAAGATACTGTGTAGTTGCTTCCCAGCTGACTATAACTTGGTCATTTTCAAGTCCAATGTAAATAAGTTTTTGTTGACCCATTCCTGCCTTGACAAGGGACAAAACCATCTTTGAAATTTAATGGATGATGACCTTTTCATCTCGCTCCTTCCACTTTCTCATAGATGAGATGATGCTCTATTGTTACTTTTATGGTAGATGCTTGACTGAACTCCAATCTGTGGCCCTTCCCTATAAAGGTTCACAACAAATACTCGCCTAGCTGCAACAACCGTAAACAACTTCTCTCGCCCTCTATCTATACCATGTTCCACTAACAGAAGACAAAAGTCTTATCAAAATCAAGGCTCATGTCTTTGTGATAATCAGCTTTTGTTCTTATTAAATAGTTATGTCAGATAATAACATGGTTAAAAGTTAAATTAGTTATTATCTATTTGTGTATCTATCTATTTATCTATCTATCCAGTAATATTGTTAAAGTATTATTAAATATTGGAAGTTATTTATTGTTTAGAGAATAGAATTGCTCTGGAATGTAACAGTGGGTTTTAACTGAAGATGTTTACAGAAATTAGCTAAGTTAAAAATAAACAAAATGATCTTCCACAGTTGCGTACGTGACAGAGGGCACACGTTAGGAGATGTGTGCTTTTGTTGATGATGTAACGGAACTGACAGGTCAAGAAGTCAAAACGATTAGATTGGGGAGTTTGAGTTTGTTTACGAAAGGGAGAAGACGTGCTTCAAAGCTAGGAAGCGGGGCTGGAAGGAACTAGCATGTAGACACGTAAGCAGACTCCTGGTGGAGATCACCGAGACACTGAAATAAACTTATATTTTTTAAAATATAAACTCGTCGTCGTTTCTGTAGGTTCATAAAAGAAGAAAAAACAGGTGTCTCAATCGGTTATGGTGTTGGTCGTTGCATGTTTCATCACAGAGCTCAGCAGTGAAGACAGAAAAATTCCTGGATAAAGAAAAAGTATGAAGCAAATCCTTCTAATATATCCACCTTTTGTGCAAATATGAACATTTGAGATAAACTCTTTATACAACATACGTCTTGTGATATCCCGCTATGCAACAGTTACATTAGGAGGTTTCATGTCTGCAGCGATTCCCACAAAAAATTGTCATGTCAGTTCAGAAGTATGGGGTTTTGATTATCATACTAATAATCCGACATTCGTTTATGAATGGTTATATTAACTGGATTTTCAAATTAAATCTAAGCAGTAGCTGTTTTTACCAATTGTGCAACATGATTATAAAGATTATCTTGCCAATTTTAAAACACGCTTTTTGCGAGTACCATACTAATTTTGCAAGATGTCGTTAGCGATGTCTGGCAATTCTGTGATGCTGTAAAACTAGCAAAAGAATTCCCAAAAATCATCTCACAGAATCGACAAGGTAATGTTTAAGATTATTTTGGCAATTCTTCGATATTTTTTTCTTACATTTTCACCCCAAACAAGGCACAGTGTCACTTTGATGTAGGGGGCTACTATCTGAGGCATAAGTTGCAGGGATACTATGTAGGGAGTTGAGCAGTAAGATGTTTGTTTACATTACATTTGAATTTTTGCATATAAGTAGAGTCAGGGAAGCAGGGACCCGGAAGGGAATTCCAAAGTCTAGCAGTTTGAGAGAAGAAACTATTAAAGTAGAAAGTTTTCTGGCATCTAGGGATCTAGAGTGGGATTTAGCTGCTTGTTGGCTTTGTTGGAAATATTTAGGACGAGGCGATGCAAGGGCTTGAATTTCGTCGAAGCACCGTTTTGTAAAACAGTCAGAGGAATGCAACATTCCATCGATGGGACAGAGGTTGAAACCTTTAGTGCGGACCTATTTTCTTCTTTGATTTTCTTTTCTCTTTTTGTAATTAAAATGTATCTTATTAATTTCGAATCGTAGAAAATCCATCATCAAAGACTGAAAGGTCTTTTTTGTTGTTGTTCTTTTTTTTTGTAAGTTAAATATTTGTGCCCGCGTGTTGGTATGTTTTTAAAGATTATTGTGTCAATTCTACAACATGTTTTTTTTGGATTGGTTCGCCAATTCTGTCATATCTCTTTGCAGAATCTTGCCAATCCTGCAAGAGTACTTTGGGGACAATCTTTGATGATTTATTTCCAATTCTGCAAAACGGCGTGAATGTTTTGTTAGGTGGTTTTGGAGATTGTCATGGAAACGCTATAATAATTTGTGGAGATTGTCATAACAATGTTCAAAATGGTTTGGAGGATTTTTATGTCAATTTTATAGTGTCAAGACATTGCCATCTGATTGCCATTAATATTTCTGATTATAAATTACAAGGTTCTTCAAAATTCCCAATAAATTATTTTTTTTTAAAAGTTTAAAATAAACAGAGAAACTGTTAAAAAAAACACTTGAAGATGCAAACATTATTGAATGAGAAAAACAAAAATAAAAAGAGAAAAATAATTCGATTTTCCTGAAATTTTTCGACATCTTTGTTTTTATTTTTTATTAAAAATTAAGGAAATTCTATTAAAAATGAAAGAATTAAAAATATTTAAATTTGTAATCGCAAAATAATTGAGCATTAGTTTGATAAAAAGAAAAAAGAAATGAAAGAAAAGATAAATAAGAACGAAAGTATGTCAAAAAGTTGTTTAATTTAATCTAAGCTTATTCATTCGACCAGGGAAAAGTTTTCGCTTGGTATTCTGCGGCTAAGTGTGTAGACGGGCACGTGTTACAATTGAACACATTCACACCATTAAGTTATGCCTGTGCTACCTGATGTGTGAAATTCTCTAACGTACTTATTGAAGAAAAGCTGCACACTGCGTTTGTTAATTTAGGCGTCAAACACATTCAATACGTAAATATAAAAATACACGACGTTGAATCTGGTCAGTACTAAAATCGGTGAACATTTGGTAATACCAGGTGCTGCATGTGTTTCGCATTGTGTCGATGTCACATCAACCATTTTGATAGTGTTTATAGAACTTTAACCAAATGTCCCTTTTACACTCTGCTCTTGTACCCCTTGGCCATGTCCCCAAGTGGTTTGTGTCCTGCTGTTCATCGTATCTGGAATAAAAGTTCTCCCAATGCATAGCAACAGATGCCAGTCATTTCTTTCTGGGAAAATCAGTTTTATTCAGTTAACATAGTTTCCCACGATCAAAGTCGCGTCGTTGTTTCTCATCCTTAGAAGGAGGGTGGAGCTCTTTATTTTGCTATACTTTTAGCTAACATTTATTTCTATCTAATAAGCTCCACGTGATCTCTGTTGATCCATTCTCTCGGGGAATCATACAAAGACTTTTTCCGATTTACTCTCTTTGATTCCCCTAAACAGACATTTTCTAACCCATATTACTCTTCCCCCAACGTTGCAGTTCACAAATATGACGTGGCGATCCACATCACGCCATGTTAATAACCACTTTGCCTATTCGATCTTCTTAATTTTGTTATGACACTTTTTTTTATAAATAAACAACCTGCATGTGCTAATAACTTTTAATCTAAAACAATGAGCTCCAATTTCTAATTCTACACATTGCACTATCCACAACTCTCAGTCCGTCTATGATCAGCTTATTATACAGCAAAAGTATTCACGAAAAAGAAAAGAAAACGAAACAAGACGCCCCCCCCCGAAAACTTATATACACCATTTTTGAGCAAAATAGTAAATAAATTATTTTAAAAAATAGAAAAAAAACAAAACTGACTGTCTAATCAGTGATGTAATTTTAAAGTCGGGTTCAAGACTCAAATACAATGAGTCTATATTAGCGTGCAAGTACATACAACAGATCCAGTCGGAATTGAACTCAGCTTGCCATTTTCATAGTCAATATCGGTAGCGAACACAACAACTTCTGCCGCAATTTTTCGATGGAAGCGATTGTAGTTAATATATAGCATCCAAAATATTGATATTTGTTCAACGAACGAAGTCTGGTCTTTATTTATTTCGACAGTTATTCGTTTTTTGGTTGTTATTTTTTTATATTTGTGCTTTATTTTCGTTTTGTGTTGTCGTTGTCCTCGATTGGGCGTTCGGACTGACAGCAAAACAAAACTTTCATAACAAGGAAAAGATAAGAATGTTATGCAAATATCTGTCGTCATCAAAACCTGCAATATTCAAAGGGGAAGAAAGATCAAGAAAACATATTCTTCTTCTTCTTCTTCTTCTTCTTCTTCTTCTTCTTCTTCTTCTTCTTCTTCATCATCATCACCATTTGTTGCACAATCAAACCAAAAGATTATCAAAAAACAAAAAAACAAAAAAAAAAAAACAAAAAAAAAATACTGACGTTATAAAAAAAATCACTTAAAAAATAAAATGGCGACTCATTTCAGATTCTAAATTTGGGTAAGAAATAACAAACTGGATTTTGGGGAAAATATTTACTATTTTTGTCAAGTCACTTGGTTTAACATTTAAATCTATTTTTTTTGTAGAACTTTTGTGTCTAGATTCTTGCAAGTTATTATTATTACTATTATTACTATTATTATTATTATTATTATTATTATTATTATTATTATCATTATTATTATTATTATTATTATTATTATTATTATTATTATTATTATTATTATCATCATGATCCTGTGGAAATTCTACAGTGTTTCAACATAAATCTTATAATAGATAGGTGGGGCGTTCAATAACTTTTCATTGTAGTAGAGCAACGAAACTTGGAACAGTTATTTTTAATCGTTTAATGCAGCTCTGTAAAATACTCCAGATTATTCCTCCAATCACAACGTGACTTTGGAAATCTAGGCTGCATCATCTGGGAAGTAATGTTTTTTTAAAAACAACAGGGTGCAAGGTCAGAGGATGCAAAGCCAGGAAGTAGTGGAGAGGAAAGAGGACTTTATAACCACACGCCCATGCTTCAGATACACCGACATGTGCATTGTGGATCAGAAGAAAGATACCTATGTGAATCTTGCTCCACCTCTTGATTTTATAGTACCCTATGACAGAAAATCTGTCATCACTACTCTATCCTGGTCCTAGAAGATTGTGAACATAACGTTTCCAGTGGAGGACTGTCCCCTTGTCTTATTTAGAGATGGTGAGTCAAAGAGCTTCCACTGCAGACTGGTCTTCGGTCTCTGGATCATAGTGATAGATCCAGGTTTCAACCTATTTTACTAGTCTTTTGAAAAACTTTAACTCATTTTCTTGGCACATCTCTAAATTCATTCTTGAACACTTGATACGTTCTCGCTTGTGGAAAGCTGTCAGCAACCTAAGAATCCATCTGGCAGACACCTTATGCATATGATACCATATACTAATCTTGACCTTTTTAAGCTATTTGGCGAATAGCCATGCGTCAATCTTCCAAAATGGTAGCCTTAATTTGACTGATAGATGCCTTATCAATGACAGAAAGCAGGTGGGGCGAGCAGGTTTTAAATTCACAGCGTTTTTCACGGTCATATTTAATTTAAATCTATGAAAGATCGTGTAGAAGAATGGGAAGAAGATTGAGCAGATGATTATTAATAATAATAATAATAATAATAATAATAATAATAATATTACTAACAAGAAGAAGAAGAAGAAGAAGAAGAAGAAGCCGAGTACGGCCAAGGATGGAATACTGTTGCCATATCTGGGCAGGAGCTGCCAAAAACAGCCTATCATGCCTTGACAGAGTACAAAATAGACTTCGTGGTTTAGTGGGGGATGCCCTTTTCTCTACCCTGCAACCCCTCTCCCACAGAAGAGACGTTGCGAGCCTATCCTTGTTTTATCGTTATTTTCATGGCAGATGCTCGTCTGAACTCCAATCCCTGGTCCCCCCTCGCCAAACTTTCACGAAAAACACCCGTCTAGCTGAATCCACTGTGAAAAATTTCCCCCACTCTATATCTGTGCCTAAATCAAAACGCGGATTTCATGAGCAAAGCTTCTTTCTTAGAACTGAACGCCTGTGGAACTCTGTTCCGTCTGCCTGCTTCCCTCCGGACTACAACTTGGATGTCTTCAAGTCTAATGTTAACAAATTCCTAATGAACCGCCCCCCTAATTAAACACTTCATCAAATCTCCTCACTAACGTGATGTACTTGCAATAACCCTTATCCCTGAGTGGCTTCCGGGCCTTGATAAGTGGTGATCACTGTGTAAAAAAAAAAAAAAAAAAAAAAATGTAGAGTACTCCTCTACGAGTGAAAACTTTACTTTTACCATGACTAATTTTTGTGCAAAATTTCAAAAAAATTCCCGAGCGTGGTTATAGTTATTGAGAAAAGTGTGAACAAACAAACAGACGAACGAAAGGGAATTATTGGAGAACTAATAATAAGAATAATAATAAGAAGAACAAGAAGATGAAAAAAAGATGCTGAAGAAGATATGTAACAGAAGCGCTGACGCTGGAAACAGCAGCCATATAAAGATATGTAAATGATCAAGCCAGCTGTGCTAAGTGACGTCATAGCAGAGACAAAAAGACAGGTGTTCAGAAAAGCATGTGTTCGAGACATGTTCAGAGAAATCTGATTGTCTTCAAGTCCAACGTAAACAAGTTCTTGATGAATCACCCCCCACCAAGTAATCCAATTTACAAAATTCCCCCTACTTATGTTTACTGTGCTATAATTACATTGACTAATGTATACCCATTAACCCTTATCCTCGAGTCGCCTCCGGGCCTTGATAAGTGGTGATTCCTGTGTAAAAAAAAGAGAGGTGTTCAGGATATGATGAGAGAAGCATGTGTTCGAGACACGTAGGTTACGTCACACCATGGATGAAAAGTCACCTGGGACTGAAGAAAGAGAAATGAACTGTTTAAATATTTAGAAAAAAATGCGTTGTTGAAAATACCAGATATAAAAGTTTTTGTTTAAAAACAAAGTGAGTCAAGATTTTCCTTTCTTGTGTTTCTGCGACGGAGTCTACAACGTGTTGGATTCGTTAAAATTTAATGATGCCATTAAAAAAGGTGTACAACATTATAGATAGAGTAGATGGAAAAAGAGAAGGGATTAGAAGATGAAAGGAAAGTAAATTCGTATGATCAACGTTTCCTGTGGAAAGCCAATGTACACTTGAAGTTCTGTTGCTCGTTGTAATTGACTAGCGACACCAGTTTGGAAATGTTCCGTATCGATACAGTACCACTAGCAGTAGCTAGTGTTATTATAGTTTTCCTTCTAGATTACTTATCCTACCTAGGCTTCATAGTAGTTATTCCACAATTTCACCCATAGATGGAAAAATAATATCGGTATTCATGCCTTTGTAATGCATATTAACTAAATCGGTGAACAAAACTGGAACACGACAATTCTACACTTTGTGATGGTAAACCTTGCATCACCGCCATTTTTAATAATCTGTGTATTTAGGAAATTGAAAATATTCGCCTTGAAATAATAACCAACATGACTGGATAAAAATAAAGTCAGATACTATGCCCTTTGCAAGACATTCAGGTCAATTGATACTTTTAATCAAAAGTTTTCAAGAAAAAGAAAGCAAGGATGAATATGCTGATGGAAAAGTACAAACCAGGTAATTTAAGTATTGGAAAACTAAATAAGTTGATATCAGGAGAATACAAGTGATTAAATGGAAGGAATTTAGATAAGTTAGTTTTATTCTATACTAGCGGGAATACCCGGCATTGCGTGAGTGTGTCAAGTAAGGGAGCCCCCCCCCTCCAAAAAAAAGTACACAGCCCGGGTGGAGAGAGGTGTTAACAAAAAATTGGTAGTAGGCAGGCTGGCTCGAACCCATAATGTGAAAGAGTAAAAGAAGGTTAAAAAAAATACAAAATAAAAAACGATGCCTCCATGGCAAAACCGGAAGTCGCAAACAGTGAAATTAAAGCTATTCAATCAAAAGGAGGCGATGACTGACGAAAATATCGGCAAAAAAGCGACCCCTCCTGGTAGAAAAGTGCCTAGTTGAGGGTGAAGGAATTAATGTTTTTGGCCAATTTTTCAATATTTAGCATCTGAAGGATCCAGCTTCAAAACAATACCAATTTGGTGAAAATCTGTCGCCTCTGTCGAAAGTTTTAGGTAGACATACATACAGTTAAACAGACAGGTGAGATTTATATTATAGAAGACTAGCCTAGGTGTCCGGCGTTGCTCGGGTGTTTCTAGGTGTGCGTTGAGCAAATAAGAAAAAAGTTGTAGTAGGAAGGCAGGCCCATGACGCAAAAGCGAAAAAGAAAGTGGAGGAGTATGTAAGGGTGTTAGTTGAGCCCCCCCCCAAAAAAAGAAGTAAACTTGCGAGCGCAAAAAAACAAAAAAAAAACAAAAAAAAGTGACATGTTAACTGTTGCACCCATTGCCAAACTGAAAGTGACGTAGGTTTAAATTAAGGCTAGACAATCAAGAAGAGGCGATGACTTTCGAAAATATCGGAAAAAGCGACCCCTCCCTGTAGAATAGTGCCCAGTCTATGATGAAGAAATTAAAGTTTTTGACCAATTTTTCGATATTTGTCGTCTGAAGGGTCGGGCTTCAAAATGATACCAATCTCATGAAAATCCGTTGCCTCTGTCGAAAATTTTCTTTTCGATTGACTACTCTTAATTTAAACCTCCGCCACTTCCGGTTTGGCGATGGACGCAACAGCAAAGATGTCACGTTTTTTTCACATTGTTTTCCTCCTCAGCGGTACGGGTTCAAGCCTGCCTGCCTACTACCACTGTTTTTTTTCTCAACACACACCTCCAAACACCCGGGCAACGCCGGGCACCCAGGCTAGTATCATATAAATACCATAGATACTTAACCGTTTTAGTAAAGTGATTATGATTTTTTATTCAATAGAAACTTTGTCTTCTCAGTTATTATGGGATAAGCTGAGATACCTACTTCAGTAATAATGGACTTATCCGGAGATTATAGATATACACTGTGTATCAAATTATTAACGAGTTTACATTTTTTAGTATTTAAGGAACAAGTGAACAAAAATCCATGAAACTTTGAGCTATTCCAGTCCGAAAATAAAAGTATTTAAAGCAGTATTAGCGAAACTGTGGCAGAAGATAGGAATATCTGTTTATTTCAGTGTCAAGTTATTAACGAGGTTGAGAAAAAACACAATATACCCATAACTTGTTTATTGAAATAATATTACAAACATTACTTAAACTAGGAAAAATCCTTAGAACACAATAATTACATAGCAATTTCTACGTTGACATAATTAGTAGGGGTATATGATCCTTTTTTATGAATGACTTGTAAAATAATTAGTCAAATTTGTGATTTCGTCAACAGTTATTCCTCGCGATATGTTTTAGAGAGCATCCCACAACTCATCTTTGCTCTTAAATTGGCGTCCACTTGCAAAGAGGCGTTACTTCATGATACTCCAAAGGTTCTCAATTGGGTTCAAATCTGGTGAATTTACAGGCCATTCGATCTTCCGTAGCCCAGAGAACCCCAGTTGTTGCAAACACTCTTTGCTTTTGTTTGCTGCATGCGAGGGAGCATTATCCTGCATAAAAATAATGGTTCTTCTGAAGTCAACCTTTGCTTCTTCAGCTATTGGTCAAAGTGCTACTTCAGAAAAGCTATGTAAGCATTTGACATCATTTTTACGCCTTCTGGGACTCTCCATGGACCAACTAAAGTATCTCCAATAATCCCAGCTCAAATCATTATCCAACCACCACCTTTTTGGTGCTTTAAACGCTAATGATGATGTCGCCCATCCCTTGCTTCAGCCATCTGGGCCATCAAGAGTGATACGCAATTCATCCGTGAACAAAACTTTGGAAAAATCCGTTTTCATGTTGTCCTCTGCCCATTTCAATCGGTTTTGTATGTGATGTTGCTTTAATGGAGGCTTTTTCACAGGCTTAACAGACTTTGCCAATTATTTCAGAAGGCAACATTGAGTACTTTTTGAGACATTCTTTAATCCGGCTTGGTCAAACTTCTCGACTTATCTGCCCAGGGTTCTTAACGACTCCACGTTTAATTTGGAGTAGAGAACGGCGTGAAACAACTCTAGATTTACCTTTATCAGCTCTCTTACATACCTTTGTAGGGTCCTTGACAAAGTTCTTCACGGTTTGATGGTACCTTCCTATCATTTTCAATATTTCGAGGGTAGTTTTACCTTTTGCTAGTTGTTTTGTAATAGGACTCTTTTCAGAACTACTCAATCCACCTTTATGATCCATTTTATTAACAAAACAAACTGTCTTGTTAATAATTTGACAAACCTCAAATAACGTGGATTCAGCAATTATGATGGCAAGTTGTTTACATTGTGCGGAACAGTACGAAAGTTTCACAGTACGTGCAGCTCAGCATTGCCAACGTTTCCGAAGCTTTTGATACGAAACTACCGGTAAGTTTTTGAAACTGGTAAAAAAATGTTTTTTTTTGAAAGTGGTAAAAAAATGTTATTTTTTGAAACTGGTAAAAAAATGTTATTTTTTGAAACTGGTAAAAAATGTTATTTTTTGAAATTGGTAAAAAAATGTTATCTCGTTAATAATTTGACACGCAATGTAGTTACATTTAACGTGGTATTGAATAGTGATCCTCTCCATTCATTTGGTTTTTGGTTGTGCTTGTGATCAGGTAGTCAAAAACTGGACCATTTTGGTGGCCTTCTTTTCATAGTTCTGGGTAGTTCTGGTAGTATGGACCTTCAAGCAGGATGCCAACGATAGCATCTAAGCAAGCATTCGTTTGTAGCATTTTTACTTTCATTTTTATTTTTTTGATTTTTGGAAATCTGCACTTTTTCCCCCAAATAATTATTACTTGTTTTAAATAGGATTTACAAAGTGTTATGGGGTAATCTGATCTACCTGTTTCAGGAATAATGGACTTACCCAGAGACTATAAATATAATTACATCTAAGACGTTATTGAGTTGCAATTCATTTGGCGTTGGGTTGCGCTCACAATCACTTGCCGTTTAGGTTTTGATCTCAACAATCAGTCTGGCAGAAATTGGGTCTTTTCAGTGGCCTTTTATCTGGCGGGCTGAGGCATTCATTCTTGGTATTTCCAGGGTTCCCACCTTCCTAGGCCTTGCTTCCCATCTTTTGGGTAGAGTAAGTTTATTGTCTGAAGCATCCTTATTGGGAATGCCGATGGGACTACTCAGACAAGAGTGCTCCTCATTTAGGTGCGCTAGCTTGACCATTTTTTCCCGTCCCTTTTCTTTCGTAAATCAGAGACATCTACTGTTAAGAGACACGATTGTCTAATCCTTTTTCTAGAATACAAACGACTGAGGATCACATGCAAAACATTTATTTCTTCATTCTCTATTGCATCTCTTTTTTTCTCAGAAACAAAGTCATAAACTCGACTTGAAAAGTGACAGTTCATTATCTATATAAATGAAACAGTAGATGTATGTATGTGTGTCTGTTTGTGAGCAAATATTTAACCGAAAACTCTTAAACTGCTGATCACATGAAACAAAAATTAACAGGAAATAGTAATCATACACAAAGGATAGTTTATAACGAATAAAATTTTTATTTGAATGGATGAATAACGCGTACAGACATATATATTTGGCAACTTGAAATATAAAGTGTCTATTTCAATTTTCCGAAATAGTTTTACTTCTTTCTGCGCATGCCCAAATTGAAGTCATTTTTTCAAGTTGTTTAATATTAAATTTTTCTTACCTATCTCTCGATAGGTACTGTAGTAGGAGATGCAGCTGGAACACTAAATGTTTTGGTTTCAAATCTAGCTGATGGTACCCAAGTCACTTAAAAATGTAAAGTACTATATATTATGTACAAAATAATATTCAATAGAGGATTGACTCTGTGATAATAAATACGAAATCTGCCTGAATTAAATCTGCTAGCCCACGAATGATGACTACCTGAAGTTTTCTATATTCTTCTTTGTATCTCTATGTGTGGAATCATTTGTCATGACTGCATGGTGTGAGCCATCAGACGATACCTTGAACTATCAAAATCTCGTCATTTGTTGTAATATTCTTCATCATCAACATCATGAAGGTGATAGTGGTTAAGTAATTAATGATGGCGACTGACAATCTGAGTGTACCAAGTTCAAATCTAGTTTGTTCCGCAGAAACGCTTTCATTTAGGGATGTTGGCAACCTTACATTGTCACTTTCACAAGTACCCAATATCTTTCTAAGAAGATATCAGGGAAATGAATGCCGACAATAATAATCTGATTCATTTAAAATGAATGAATACTGTTCATTTTCATCACTTCCATCTCTCTCTCTCTCTCTCTCCCTTTAAAGAATAAACTCATTTATCAAAACATGTTACTCTATGCAAAATATGCGTACGTCTCTTCATGCACAATACATTTGGTATCGACTAACTACTCTCAATGTTCTATTTCATATCCATATTAAATATACTATTTTGGTTCTGTTTGGAGCCAATTCTGTAATTGATTTTACCGTTTGAAAGCCTATCTAAAAGAATAATTCAGAGAGCGTATTTCATACAACCAATGTTTGCGGCCCTGTCGATGGGGCATTAGAATACACCGACTGCCCCTCTGCAAAGGGTAAAAGTCCCTCAATGGGGGTCCTGGATATGACCTTAAACTAAATCCAGTGGTGAGGCCCCAGCTTGCGGGCTTTGGGGAGTGTGGAGCCACCCTTTAATTACCATTGCTCCCAGGTCCACTCTGACCCGAAGTGATAGTACCTGTTAGGGTTCCAACTATGGATTAAATAGAAACCGACTTGAAAACAACAAATATATTCTATTAAAAAAATTTTCTTCAAAATCTTTGGATTTGGCATTAAATAACCCGAAAAGGGTTGATATGCCGTAAAACAAAAACAACCAACCAACTAATGTTTGCCTACGGCAGCCATTCGCAACCTTTCCTCCATCATTGATCCCTTTGGCTTTATGTATTTCTCGATTTACTCCCTACTCTTATGCAAAAAATTCATAGCCATCATAAAGTGACAGAAAAACAAGAAGGTCAAAAAGAACCTTTTTGTTATTGTTTAGGACTTTTTGTATAAAAATATTATACATTCATATCACAAAAATAAAAAAAAATCAAACTTTTTTCTAAATAGAAAATTATGAAGTTAATTTTTATTACATTTCTTAGACATGATACAATCTCAACAGAAATAATTATTTTTTAATTATCAAGTACTTCACTTATTTACCCCCGACTATATAATTTTTACACCCTAGTGGTAAATTTACCCCAGGTTGAGAACCTCTGGTATAGGGCTGTATTTTTTAGTGCTGAGATTTTTCTCATCACATTTAATACATAATTTGTTGTGCCATTTGCTATAAAAGTTTCAAATCTTCAACAATTTAACTTTAAAATTAAAACAGAAGCAATGAAAACAAAAAGATAAATCAGTCGTGAGGCTGCATACCCTTACCTGACAACGTAAGGATGGGTTGAAGTCTTACGTTTTTCATATTGTATGATTTCATTTTCATATTCATACAACCATAACAACAATGAGGATCTTCATTATTTTCTTCAAAATTGGAAATCTTTTCTAAATTTTCACCAGCTGAAGGAGTAAACTCTGACAAAAACTCCAGTTTGGAGTCACGATAGGCAGATGGTGAACACCTTTCCGACAACTCTTTCAGCTGCACTGGCTCTGATCGTATTGACTTGCCTTTCCGGTGGATTTTGTCTGCAATGCTTAAAAGGGACCCTGGTAATTGGGCAAACTTATGTCTCCTTATCACTCGCCCAGGCCTACATCTGGAGATCTAACTTCAGCTTCGAACAGCAGATGCTGTAGTGCACCAGACTAGATGCAGAATTCCATTGTCGCATTAGACAGAAGGTTGAAATCATATCATTGTATGATGTATTCCCAAAGTCATCTCATGCAAACTTTGGCAACTCAAAAACTATTTATCTCATTAGGTTGAAATTTTACATGCTGGTTATTGTTATCAATGAGCATCAGATCCAAACATTAAATTTGCGAAAATCAAAAGTTGACATTACATCAAAATTTGACTAATGACACTTTTCAAAGTTGAAGGTTAAGATCATATCAGATGCAGGATTTTATTGACTAAAATTTGGGACTACCAAATGTGACTGTCGGAGATACCGGCTTCTTGACCTAAAATGCACCAAACATTGTTAATGTTTTTTCCTTTTCCTTTGCAAAATTCAATCATGTTATGGAAAGTCAAAAATAAGAACAAATTTTGTCTACAAAACAATCAAATCAAACCAAACACCAAGAATAAATATTTGAAGATATAAAGAACTTGTAGCATAAAACGTTTTACCACAATACTTGAATCTGGCATTAAATAACCCATAATGGGTTGATATGCCATAAAATAAAACGACCAAACCATTGGCTACGAAAGAGAGAGAGAGAGAGAGAGAGAGAGAGAGAGAGAGAGAGTTTTATGTGTTTAGGCTTCACTTGAACTTATATCATGTTCAAATTCTGCATGGGCTGTTGCATCATTTTCATTAATAATTTTGCAAAGATATGAACAACTAGAGTTAAATTTTGTGGTAGACGATACTCTCACGCATTCATGGAGCAACTAGTCCTGGAGAAAGAAAAATCCAAAATAATTCCATAACTTTCTTGTTATTCTAGTATTAATTTGAGTTGTTTTTGTTTCCAGTTTGTCACAATGTCAGTCCCGGAGTAGTGCTGTAAGAGATTGCGCAACATTTGCTTCACTATAAGCTTCTCGTCGTGTAGGCACCTTTCCAAAGATTCTAAAATCAACATTGTCAGTCAATGAATGGCTAACTTTAGACTTTACTCAAAATTAGTAGAGACATATGTTCGACTTTATTTTGTCAATTTAAGTAGACAGTCATATTTTGTTTTCATTCCTTGAAAGTTCTACCCCCAACCTTCCCCACAAAAAAAGAAAACGAAGCCCCCAAAATATTGGCCCCATCTCCATCTTCCTCATCCCCCAAAATTGAAAGAACGCATTTATACTCAATTTGGATTTTTTAATTTCTCAATTTCATCTTTTTTGTTGAACAGATTATCATTATTTTTAATTGTGAGTTATCCAAGCACAATGTACGCAATCAAGCTAAAATCTATAAGAGCTTATATTTTAAAACTGTTAGTCATCTAATGTTATGTGTACTTTAATGGACAGCGCTTTCTGTCTTAGCAATTGCAACAATAATAGTAGTGTTATTAATTATGAGGGTTGTCTTGATTTTCTCTGTATTAGATCCTATTATATGTTGTTTTAAGTTTGGTACTGTAGAAAAAGAATTCAGTTTGAAGCCAGCAAATGTTGTTTAAAGGTATCGATTTTCACTTGGGCAAAATGTTAATGAACATCATCTTTAAACCAATAAGAAGCGCAGAACTAATCGTTTCCACATATTACAATATTTTGCACAAAATATATTAACGAAATATATATCACTTGTCTGTCTTACTTTTCCAATTTCTTTGAAGCTTAACACACGTAAGCTCATCACTATACCAGCCTCGGCCACTAGCTGAGGGCAAGCAGCACGTACAACAAAAAACTTCTGCAAACTACTGAACACACAGAACAGCATATATACACAGCTTACCGAACTCAATTACATACACGTTCATCCACATACACACTGACTAAATATAGGCAGGCATGTATATAAACATTGCTCACACAATCTACTAAAGTTACACACTGTCCCATACGCACTTGCATGATGACATGAAAATAAACATGTCTGCTTATAACTTATAAATTAAACAATTTTTTCTTCACTTGAAACGTTTTAAGAAACTCTAAATTCTCAATCTAGATTAACACTTTATGTTGGTTGTTATAATAAGTTGACGATATAAACTGATATTTTTGTATTGATAGACATTGTCATTCTTTCTTTTGATATTGCTTTTCTGTGGATAATTTTGAGCTCCTCGTGTTTAAAAAAACCTTGACCAGTATTTTCTGGTTACCAAGATGAGACAAGTAAAATTAAGTCAGTGCAGTTTTACATCTCAGTACCAAATCAAATTGGTTCTGATTGACATGTTGGAAAGTCACGGTGGTTCAGCGGTTAACGACATGAAACGATTACCTGGGTGTCCCAAGATCGAATCCAGTTTGTTTCACTTAGGACGCTGGCAACCTTCATGTGGTCTCTCCTGTAGGTACCGCATGTATGTCTAGAAATAATTCTGACTAGAAAAATATCGGAGAAGCCAACGGTAGAATCTTCCGATTCAGATGATGATGATGATGATGATGATGGTAACACGTTATTTATAAACAAAGACTGTCTAAAAGTCAAATTAAGTTAGATGGCATGAAAACATTATAAATATAATAAAAAATATAGCTTTGGTCTCTCTCTCTCTCTCTCTCTCTCTCTCTCTCTCTCTCTCTATATATATATATATATATATATATATATATATATATATATATATATATATTTGATGAAGGAATAATTATAATTCAGTTAAAGCCTGCGTACCGTCGCAGACGGTGGCAAAATGTTGGAATCCCAACTCTAGAGTCAAAAATACCCCTTCAATTGTTGAAATAAATAAAATTCTATTTTTATATTTTAAAATAACATGTTTTGTTCGCAATTTCATACGGCATTCAGTTCAGTTTCAGCCGAATGGTCCCTTCCATTAATCATGGTGAAAACACTGTCACTAACGACGTCACAAAACGCCCCCCCCCCAAAAAAAAGAACTTTAGAGAAGACCCACCAACAGATGTGACCGACGTCATATTAATCCTTTAAACTAAAGGGGGGGGTGTCTATCGTTTGATCGTATCTAACACCCGGAGAGCTGGTTGCCGTGCTCAGGACGTAACAACTGTTTCAGAAATGTCCCCAGGACACACCAAGAAACTCTTCCCAGCAAACGATCGGGCTACATTGTCATTCTTTCTTTTTCGTCTACAAATATTGGTTTTCGTCTACAAAGTTGGTGATCTCAACGTGTCCGCTAGAGAGTGCTGGTGATTTTCATAATTTAGCAACTAAATTCTGCCATTGTAATAATCAGATGCAGTTTAATGTAAGTTTACCAATTATGACACTAGTCTTGCTGACTCTTGTTATATAAGCTTCTCAGTGGATGAGGAGACTGGAGATGAGAAGGAGGGCGAGGATGCGGGCATATAAAAGAAAACACTAAGGAAACGAACATTCAGGCGGAAGAGTGGATAATTAATATTTAAAATCTATGCATAAAAAAATGTAGAATTAGTTTAATGGAAATGTCTCAAAATGTTTGCTGAGAATATTTAATGAAAAATTATTGCTTTCTTTTTAGTGTACAATGCAATCACACGTTTAACAGACATCCACATATGGTGACATACCAATACACACACACACACGCGCGCACACACATGCACACATACTCGAAGATATGGCAACAGAAAAAGAAAGACTAAAAGAACAATGAAATAACATTCAAACATTGGTATCATAGACGTTCTATTTAAAATATAAGTTCCATCTTAATTACGCACACACACACGCACGCACGCGCGCGCGCACACACACACACACACACACACACACACACACACACACACACACACACACACACATGTATACAAGAATTTTCCAAACGTGAAAGATGATATAATTATTTTCAATCATATATATATAAACAGTGTTTCATGGTAAACAACTGATGATCCCTTGAAAAATAAATTATTGGTATTATAGTAAATTCGAGAGCGAGTTGATGCAGTGATTGCAGGTGATTAAATGACTTACTGACTAGATGGTTTTCTAACGAATGATAAAAAATATTTTTTTGTATAGTTTTAAAGGTTAAAAACTTCCAAGACTATATATATATATATATATATATATATATATATATATATATATATATATGAAAAAAAGAGCTCCTTCAGTCTTTGACAGATCTGGATACCTATAATGGGGTGCCTGTGCGTGAAATTTTTGTGGCAGGAGGTGCGCAATCTCCAACCACACGTCTCCTGGGTAGACATTGTAAAATATCAGTGGCAAGTGAAAGTGTATATAGAGGATGACTGGAAACAAATGCCGAGATAAGCGGAGATAACATATCTCGTATATAATCATTCATTATACCTACAGACACTAGTGTTTCATGCTTACGCACTCATCACTATAGGGTGACAATTCCTACCGGTCATGAGATTCGCATCCAGCCACAAAGCCACCTTTTGCTCCATTTGTTAAGCCCCTTCCCCAGGGCCAGCAAACAATTGCCACGGGAATGAAGAAAATTAAGAACTATTAAAGTGTGAGTACATTTGACAATCCAAAGTGTTCATACGAACGGAAGTCGTTAACATTGCATAAGACATAGCGTAACAAAAGTCAGAAGACGAAATAGCTGAATGTGTCATCCAAGATATCACGACTTGTGTTAACAAGTAAGAATAAAAATAGTGAACGTGACAATAATACAAAGGGAGACAATTCGTCTGTAACAAAAATGCTTTTATTTTCTGGGATAAAATACAACTCGTGATTGGATGTTAAGCGATGATCGCTTTCATGAATCGTGTTGGATCGTATTGATGGAGTTGTTTGGGATCGTGTCGGGTCATATGGATGGAGCTGTTCGGGATCGTGTGTGTGTGTGTGTGTGTGCGCGTGTGTGTGTGTGGGTCGTGTTGATAGAGTTATTCCAAATTGTTTTGGGTTGTGTTGACGGAGCTGTTCGAGATCGTGTTATATTATATTGACAGAATTTAAGACTTTGCTAGATCATATTGACAGAATTGTTTGAATCGTGTTGGGTCATGTTGATGGAACTGTTCGAGATCGTGTGACGGTCGTGTTAATAGTTATTTCGAATCGTTTTGGGTTGTGTTAACGGAGCTGTTCTGGATCGTACTATGTTATAATATTTATAATATATATAATTATATTATAATATTTATAATATAATATAATTGACAGAATTCCTTGTCACTTTGTCAAATCATATTGACAGAATTGTTTGCATCGTGTCGTGTCATATTGACAGAGTTGTTCGGGATCGTGTCGGGTCATGTCGATGGAATCGTTTGGGACCGTACCAAGACGTATCAACACAATTCTTTGGATCGTGCTAGGTCATGTCGACGGAAGTGTTTGGTACCGTGTCGGGTCACATCCACGGTATTGTTTGTGGTGAGTCACGTAGACGGAAGCGTTCGGTTTCCGTTTGTTATTCAGTTGACTTGACGGTTGTCGTAGTCGTACTGTCGTGTTTGATAACACTATATGTATATATATATATGTTTTGGCGTCCGTCTTTCTCTTCCCTCGTAAAGTTAACATTCAGTAGATCAACAATTCGCCATTTTGTTTTGATTCATGTCTTATTTGGTCAAATCTTAACTAACTATTAGATTTAAAAACTTTGAATAAACAAACTGTTTTGAAAACACGTTAAGATGCAAATATTTTATTAAAAGAAAATAAATATTATTCTATTTTTTTTTAAGATTAAAACATTTCTTATTAATTTCAGGTATCTTCACTAGAAAGATTTCTTTTGTTGTTGTTTTTTTTCCTCTGTCATTCTCTGATTAGTATCTGAAAATATTTTTTTCTTTTAATAAAATCATTCGAACTTAACGAGTTTTCAAAACTGCTTGTTTATTCACAGTTTTTAAATGTTAATTTTGATGATACTTATATAAGCTTTATCAATGTTCATAATTATTGGATATTTTTACGTAAATGTTTCTTGAAAAGATACAAAAAAGTAAATAAATCTTTTCTGCTATATTGTTTTTTTTGTATATTGATGTTCATATTAAAACCCCTTGTGTTTATTTATTTAAAAAGAAAATGAAACTTTGTTATATATAGTTCGTAGAATTACACTCTAAAGACCTAACTAATTTCCATATTCTTTAAACATCCATTTTAATTAATTCCCTATTAGTTAATCTAGTTTTCTTAGGGGATGATCATCTTTAGTTAATTACGTGTAATTATATTAATGCAGATATTCTACATGATTTATACTTGCGTAATAGTTGCGAAAAAATTTATAGTAAACACAAAACTCTTTCTATATATATTTATGTATGCGGATACATTTTTGTTTAAAAAGTTTTGCCTACCAAACTCCTCATAGAGTTTTTGGTCTACATACATAAAACTTCATATATAAGGTATTTGAACCCATGCAAAACTTTATATTTGGGTTTTAACCCGGGAAAATCGGCACAAAAGTGTGAAAATTTAAAAAAAAAACGAAATTTGCCAGGTGAAGGTCGAACGCTGGCATTACGAATATGCATGCATAACGTAGTAGCTATTGATTCATGTTTTAATTTTTAGCTTTACAGCAAACATGTCGTCATGTAACGTAATAGAAGGCATTTTCATCTGTAGACCCCATCGAAGTGCCAAACAAAATAAATACTTTGAACTCACTTTTCTTTTGAGAGACACTTTTATTTCCTGTCCGGGCTTTCCATTTTACATAAATTTTTACAGAGCTGTCAATGGCTGGCGGAAATTTTCTGTCCTCTGCTCTCTTTCTGCCTGTTGTTCATACAGTCACGTCTGCACCACTCCACTCTGTCTGTCTTACTGCTGCTGCTACCTCTGCGTGACGTAACCAGTCCTGCTACTTCCTACTGCTCCTCTCTCTATTTCACAGCAGCTACTGCTGTCTACGCGACGTTGCCGCACATTATGGAACATTCGTAGCTCAGTCATTAACGCCAGAGGAAAAAATAAATCATAAGCTTAACATTTTAGTTTCGATTCCATGTAGTGGCGGATGAGTCATTTAAAAAAAAAAAAACACTTTTAAATCATTACTACGTATTACGTCCAATATAATCTATCGATCTATATATCTATAAAAGTGAACGTGTCTGTGTGTGTGTCTGTGTACATTTACTTATGCAGTAACTGTGTCAATTTTAAGTCTACAGACTCGAAATTTGATATACAGGGTACTGAGATCTGGGAAAATCTTTGTAATCCGTTTTCGGCCAGAAATTTGGCTCTTAACGGGTCAAAGTTCAACGATTTGACCTTTGAGAACTGTACCAAACTCCTCCACCAATTTTGGGTATAAACACTTGAAATTTAAGATATAGGTTCCTTGGACATAGATCTAACTTAATAACGTGATTTGAGCCCAAAACAATAAATGTTCAGGGGTCATAATAGGGGTCAAAGTTTAAAAAAAATTGACCTCTGCGGTTTCTACCAAATTACTCAGATAATTTCTGGTCTAAACATTTGAAATTTGACATAAAGGACATTCAGAGATTGGGCAAGCGTTTTAATCGATTTGGGTCGAAAATTTTTAGTTACCAATATATAAATGTATGTATGTATGTTTGCATGTTTGCCGAAAACTTTCGACAGGGGCGATGGATTTTACCAAGATCAGTATCATTTTGAAGTTCAACTTTTCGGACGACAAATATCGAAAATTGGCTAAAAACATTAATATCTTCACCTTCAACTGGTCACTTTTCTATAGCAGGAGGGGGAGGGCTTCTTTGGCTGATATTTTTGAAAGTTATCCTCTCCCTTCGATTGTCTAGCCTTAATTAAAACCTATATCACTTCCGGTTTGCCGGTGGTCGTAACAGCAAAGACGTCACGTTTTTTTCACGTTCTTTTCCTCTTTCGTGATACGGGTTCGAGCCTGCCTTCCTACTACGACTATTTTTTTTTTGCTCAACATACACATCCAAACACCCGGGCAACGCCGGGCTGAAATGCTAATGTATCTATAAAAGTGAAAATGTCTCTCTGTGTACATTTCCCTAACAAATAACTCTCAATTCTCGGTGAACAGACTCGAGATTTGACATAAGGTGGTATCGAGTTTTGGGAAAATCGTTTTAATCCGTTTTCGGCCAGAAATTTGGCTGTCAAGGGGTCAAAGTTCGACGATTTGACCTTTGAAAACTCTACCAAAATCCTCCGTCAATTTTGGGTCTAAACACTTGACATTTTAGATGTAGTTTACTTGGACATGGATCTAACTTTATAATTTGATTGAGCCCCAAAAATGTGAAGAGTTCAAAATTGTGGTCAAAGTTATAAAAAAAAAATAATTGACTTTTACGGTGTATACAAAATTACTGAGCAAATTTCTGGTCTAAACATTTGAAATTTTACATAAAGGGTATTCAGAGATAGGGCAAGCTTTTCAATCAGTTTGAGTAGAAAATTTGAGCTACCAAGGGATCAGAGTTCAAAAGATTTTACCTTTGCGGTGCCCAGCAAACCACTCAGCAAATTTTGGATCTAAACATTTGAAATTGTATATAACGGGTATTCAGACATGCAGCAAGTATTTTAATATGTTTTAGGTCAAGGATTTGGCTGCCAAAAGGTCAAAGTTGAAAGAGTTGATCTTTACAGATTTTACCAAACTCCTCTGCCAATTTTGAATCTTAAGACTTGAAATCTTAAATGTAGGTAACTTGGACATGGGTCAAACAATTTATTTTGATTTGAAACCAAAACAATAAATGTTAAGGAGTCAAAATCGGGGTTAAGTTTTTAAAAAAATTACCTCTGCTGTCTCTATGAAATTACTCAGACAATTTTTGGTCTAAACATTTGAAATTTTACGTTAAAGTATATTCGCACATAGGGCAAGTTATGAACAGTATAAAGGGCTCGAGCAAAGCTGGGCAGAAATGCTAGTAAATAAGGTTGTAAATTAATAGCAAATAATTTTGGGTTTGAGATTAATACTGAATTAAAAGTAATTAACTTTAGAGTAATAGTAAATAAGTAGCAAATAATTTTGGGTTTGAGATTGAATTTTAGGTTTGAGTGAATTAATAGTAAATAAATTTGGAGTTGGGAAAATCGTAAATAAATAGCAAGTAATGTTGGGTTTGAGATTAATAGTGAATTAATAGTAAATAAGTTTGGATTTGAAAACAATAGTAAATTAATATCAAATAATTTTGGGTTTGAGATTAATAGTGAATTAATAGTAAATAAGTTTGGTGTTGAGAAAATAGTAAATTAATAGCAAATAATTTTTGGTTTGAGATTAATAGTGAATCTATCTATCTATCTATCTATCTATCTATCTATCTATCTATCTATCTATCTATCTATCTATAAGAGTGAAAAAGTCTGTCCGTGTCTGTGTCTGTATGTATGTCTGTGTACATTTCCCTACCAAATATCTCTGTCAATTTTCGGTCTAGAGATTCGAGATTTGACATAAGAAGTATTAAGATTTGGGAAAATCTTTTTAATCTGTTTTCAGCCAGAAATTTGGCTGTCGAAGGGTCAAAGTTCCACGATTTGATCTTTGAAAACACTGCCAAACCCCTCCATTAATTTTGGGTTTAAACACTTGAAATTTAAAATGTAGGTTACTTGCACATGGATCTAACTTTTTAATTTGATAAATGTTAAGGGGTCAAAATTGGGGTCAAATTAAAAAAAAAATTAATCTCTGCGGCCTCTACCAAATTACTCAGCAAATTTCTGGTCTAAACATTTGAAATTTTACATAAAGGATGTTCAGAAATAGGGCAAGCTTTTTAATCGGTTTGGGTTGAAAATATGAGCTGCCAAAGGGTCAAAATCCAAAAGATTTTACCTTTGCCGTGTCTAACAAACTATTCAGCCAATTTTGTGTCTAAACATTTGAAATTCATACATATAGAGTATTCAGACATGCGGCAAGCATTTTTTGGGCAAGGATTTGGCTGCCAAAAGGTCAAAGTTGAAAGAGTTGACCTTTGCAGATTCTACCAAAATGCTCTGCCAATTTTGGGTCTAAAGACTTGAAATTTAAAATGTAGGTAACTTGGATATGAGTAAAACTTTCTGTTTTGATTTGAGACCATAATAATAAATGTTAAGAGGTCAAAATATGGGTCGAATGTAAAATAAATCGCCTTCTGCTGTCTCTACGAAATTACTCAGACAAATTTTGGTTTAAACATTTGAAATTTTACATAAAGTGTACTCACAGGCAGGGCAAGTTATGGAGAGTACATAGGGCTCGAGCAAAGCCGGGCAGAAATGTAAGTAGTAGTGTAAGTTTGGTTTTGAGAGTAATAGTAAATTAATAGCATATAATTTTAGGTTTGAGATTAATTGGGAATTACTAATAAATAAGTTTTGTAGTTGAGAACAATGGTAAATTAGTAGCAAATAATTTTGTGTTTGAGATTAATACTGAATTGATATTAAATAGGTTTTGAGTTTAGAGTAATAGTAATTTAATAGCAAATAATTTTGAGTTTGAGATTAATAGTGAATTATTAGTTAATAAGCATGGACTTGAGAACATTTAATAGCAAATAATTTTCGGTTTGAAATTAATAGTGAATTATTAGTAAATAAGTATGGACTTGAAAACAATTAATAGCAAATAATTTTCGGTTTGAGATCAGTAGTGAATTAATAGTAAATAAATTTTGATTTAAGAGTAATAGTAAATTTTTATCAAATAATTTTAGCTTTCAGATTAATGGTGAATTTTTGGTAAATAAGTTTGGAGTTGGAAACAATAGTAAATTAATATTTAATAAGTGTGGAGTTGTAAATTAATAGCAAATAATTTTGGGTTTGAGATTAATAGTAAAATGTTTGGAGTTGAGAAAATAGTAAATTTGTATCGAATAATTTTGGGTGCGAGATTAATAGTGAATAAAGAGTAAATATTATGTAATGGTGTTATTATTAGAAGGTACTAAATATGGAC
Source organism: Euprymna scolopes (assembly GCF_053919585.1). Lineage (NCBI taxonomy): Eukaryota > Metazoa > Mollusca > Cephalopoda > Sepiida > Sepiolidae > Euprymna > Euprymna scolopes. The sequence goes on from NC_136495.1 coordinate 77,369,757, forward strand.
ATGTTTTATACTGGTAGTATTATTAAGATGACGTATATTATGTATTGTTGTTGTTGTTGTTCGTCTTAGGAGAGTCTTAGTGAGAGATTAGTCTTAGGAGTGTTCATGTGTTGAGTGTTCATATGTCTTAAGATATTCATGTTGTAAGAAATAGCATATTGGAGACATAAATAGTTATTTATAAAGAGAGAGACAGTTCTGTATGAACGGGAGTGTTTCTATAAATATTGATACATATATTTCTTACCTATTTTTGAGATGATGATTTTCACAAAATTCTTATAATATAAATGGACAATACCTTTTCTGTTGAATAACAACACGGAGACGCAGATACAAAACACATGTTGACGTCCTTTATTTCATCTTCGACCGGTCGGACATGATTTTATCTCAAGGATTCAAAGTTGTTACATGGTTATTTCTAAAACCCTCTCACTTCTAGGGGGTTCCATGATTCTAATGGAGAATCGGTCTGAACCTCTCTGCTTCTCTCCGACTCTTCTCCCAGACTGCATCTAAAACTCTACCTATATGGAGAACTCGTCACGTCATCGCATGATTAAACATGTCCTCATCAAGCACGTTGCCTTGACATGCATCACGTTGCCAAACTTGACATGACCCCGAGTTCAGTAACCTATTTTTTGAATAACCTCTTTACAAAATATGTTTACAATTTCAATTGACGATTAAATTCCTTATTTTAATTTTCACAGAAACAAATTTCATTATTACATTCCTTTTCCAATAACAGATATGTAACTATTTTGTGTGGGCTAAACAATTGCGATTCCACATTCTTTATTGCAATAACATTCTGTATTTATTTTAACTTATGATTGGAATTTTCAATTCCAAATCTAGCTTCGCAAGTTCGAATCCTTGACTATCCTATTCCATATTTACATTTAACTAATTCCCTATTTTTTTTTACTTACATGAAAAGGGGACAGCCATTTATCATGTAACATGAATAGGTTTGGAGATGAGAGCAATAGTAAATTAATAGTAAATAATTTTGGGTTGATATTATTAGTGAATTATTAGTAAATAAGTTTAGGTTTAAGAATAATAGTAGATTGGTACCAAATAATTTTGGGTTTGAGATTAATTGTGAATTAATCTATCTATTATATCTATTAAAGTAATATTGTCTGTGTGTGTGTGTGCACATTTCCCGTGCATACTACTCTGTCAATTTTTAATCTACAGACTCGAGATTTTACAAAAGGGTTATTAAGATTTGAAAAAATCTTTTGAATCGGATTTAGGCCGGAAATTTTGTTGTTATGGAGTCAAAATTCAACGATTTGAGCTTTGAAAACTTTACCAAACTCCTCCGCCAATTTTTGGTACAAACACTAGAAATTTTAAGAAAATATAAGAATCGCCCATAAGTTTATGTATTCCCGTTTCCGGAATTACTGCTAACCCTCTAAATTAGATGACACATAATAATAGAATACAATTCAAATAATCAAATAACAAGCAAAAATATATTAAACAAGGGATGTAAAGATAACAATGTTAACTTACTCGAGCATGGCCTACGTAAATAGAAGACCGCTCCACTAAAGTCATGTTAATTGTTGAAGTTGCGGAATACAATACAATGGACATAGATGACAAATGCCCATTACAAGGGCAGACATTTTTTATTTGAATTCTCAACGAGATTGGTGAGGGATTCATAAAACTGGTTCAAAGTGATTGTTTCTGGCAATCACGCATATTAACCAACTTGAGCCTGGTTCTATGTTTACGTCGTGACATCCTATAGGAAATAGAGGATATCAGCTGTATTATCAAAATAAAAAAAGGTCAGTAAATAAAGAAGGATCGCAAAAAAAGTCTAATTTAAAAATATTTTAAAACAGGTGCATTTTAAAATTAATAATTAAATACACTTACAACAAAAATAAAACGTGGTGAGACGACAACAACTATGGAAGGCAGTAAGACAAAAATAATATCCATGATCGCCCTTTGAGGCCCGTGACACAGTGGATAGATACGTTGAATTTCTACGGTTCCAGGTGAGAATTGTCTGAAGATAGCGATTTCAATCCTAGCCAAAGCCGGTCAGAGGCTTACTTGGCCAAAACGTAGTGAGACGACAACAACTATGAAGGGCAGTAACTGCTAAGGATGCAGTTAGGAGATTCGAAGTTCCTATCCTGTCACGGTAACCATCTGATGAATGCAAGAGGAACAGCTGGCCGAAACGTCTTGAAACAACAACTAAAGATGAGGATAATAGTTCGCAATAAGTAAATGAAAATATAAAGCTTTACTACATAATTTTCCCAGCACTCAGATAATGCTGCAGAACTTCACGCATGTGGAACTCTCTTCCGAATGCCTGCTTTCCAGCTGACAGCAATCTGATTGTCTTCAAGTCCAACGTAAACAAGTTCTTGATGAACTGTCCCCCTAAGTAATCCAATTTACAAAATTCCCACTACTTATGTTTACTACGCTGTAATCATCACATTGACTAATGTATACTCATTAACCCTTATCCTCGAGTAGCCCAGGGCCTAGATAAGTGGTGATTCCTGTGTGAAAAAAAATAATATTAATATAATAACAGTCGTTTGAATATCAAAACCTAAAAAGAAAAAAACTTTTAATTCACTCTAATAATACTATATTTAATACAGAAATGTTATACTTTTTCATGCAGTGAAGCGAAAAAAATAATAACTAAATATTTGACATTTGTATTTAAAACGAATTTGGTTTAATGTTTCATTTTAAGCTCAGTTTAAACAAATTTCTTTTGTTTATCCTCCATTATGTTTTTCTTTTCGAATTTTCTATTCATAAACTCATTTTAATCAATTTTGCATCATTTTTTTCATCATCGTTTGTTAATTAACATTTCGTGGTATTTCAGTGGAAAATGGCGTTAAATGAAAAAAAGAAATATGGAGATTTCTCGCAGGTGACATGCTTCAAAGATCCATGCAAAAACTTATTCAAGCACACGCAGTAGCGGCGCTGACCAAAAAGGTGATAGATGAAAAACAGAACGTTAAATCAATCTTAATGCAGTTTTTGAAATCAAGAATATAATGATTGTCAAAGACAAAAGGTTACTTGAACGTTATCAACAACATTTGAACCATAGTTGAAGTGAGATTTGACATAAGGGGTATTAAGATTTGGGAAAATCTTTTTAATCGGTTTTCGGTCAGAAAGTTAGCTGTTAAGAGCTCAAAGGTCAACGATTTGACCTTTGAAAACTCTACCAATATGCTACGTTAATTTTGGGTCTAAGCATTTGAAATTTTAGATGTAGGTTACTTGGACATGAATCAAACTTTTTCATTTGTTTTGAGCCCAAAACAATAAATTTTAAGGGGTTAAAATAGGGATCAAAGTTTAAAAAATTTGATCTCTGCAGTCTCTACCAAATTACTCAGCCAATTTTTAGACTAAAAATTTGAAATTTTATATAAAGTGTATTCAAACATAGGGCAAGCTTTTTAATCGGTTTTGATCGAAAATTAGGTTGCCAAAGGCTTCAAGAGATTTGACCTTTGCGATATCTAGCAAACTATTCAACAAATTTTGGGTCTAAATATTTGAAATTTTACATAAAGGGTATTCAGATATGCAGCAAGCTTTTTAATCAGTTTTTGGACAAAAATTTGGCTACCAAGAGGTCAAAGTTGAACGAGTTGACCCTTTCAAACTCTACCAAACTCCTCCGCCAATTTGGGGTCTAAAAACTTGAAATTTTAGAACTAGGTTACCTTGACATGAGTCAAACTTTTAATGTATACATACATATGTACATAAAGTTATGAACAATACACAGGGCCGAGCAAAGCCGGGCTGAACTGCTAGTATATATATATATATATATATATATATATATATATATATATATATATATATATATATATATATAAATATATATTATAAAACTCAAATCGTCTTGCTTGGTCGTTGAAGCCGTGTATCCGGTTTACAATTTCTGGCTTGAAAAATTCTGCACATTAACTAAAAATAAAGCCATGAAACCCTTTTTTCAATCGACATTTTTTTGGCGTTTAAAATATTCAAATAAAAATAAAATTAAATCCATTCTACATTTTTTCATTTTACGAATTTATTTGTATTTTCGTTGCAAGTTACAATCGTTTTCAAGCAATTAATTTTTAGTTCAAAGAAGAACGTTTATAACATTAGGTAAAAGTGCCCCAGAAGACCAACTAAAGACTTGCCTTATAAAACTTGATTTGTGGATGCTATTCTACTTTGTGGATGCTATTCTAATTGTGGATGCTATTCAAATTTGTGGATGCTATTCTAATTGTGGATGCTATTCTAATGTTATAAACTTTCATTGCAAGTGTCTAAACTTGTGCATCGCCTAGTGGTATAAATGTTCTAATGAATGTGTGTATACAGAGTGTATATATGTCACAGTCATCGTGTGTTCGTCTGTCTAGTTTTTCTACTATTCGTTAAATTGATGCGCGTATAACACTTATGACAGTGTTGATATATTAATAGATACAGTTTAACAACGAACATGTAACATTTACAAGCGAAAGGGACAAATAACAGTTTCTGGTGTTATAACATCGGGTCAATCGGAGAAACATACCTGGTCCGTCTTTGATCTTAGTTGACGGATCCTCGGAAAAGCTGCAAAGAAGATTCATCCCAATGAATCAACACATCTCGGGTTGTCTTTTCAGCAACTTTATTTACTGATGTTTCACCATTGAAAATCTGCCGCTGGTTCTAGACTAACGCATGTTGATCCCTTCTATTGGGAGTCATCAACGTCCATGGAGCGTCTTTTTCCCCCTCTCGACTCTGATCGAGTCTGCCCTCTCTCACTCTCGATCATTGACTCCAAATTAAAATGTGTTTTTCAAGCTCTATCCTAAGCCCACGTCACTTTAATGACCTCTAGAGGTCAGACTATTTTTTAAATTATTGTTTGTGCTTTAACATTATTTTCTATTAAAACATCTTAACATAAATAATTTTATCTGTAAATATTTATTACGTTGAGATAATATTCTATTTTTACAAATATAATAACCGTCATAATAATCGTAAACCAGCACCCTTTTAGCATTGCTATGCCAATATCTAACAGTAGTAGTAGTAGTATTAGTAGTAGTAAAACGTGATCCTCTAGCCAAACGAAATAAAAATGTAAAGCTGATGATGATGATGATGATGATGACATTTTAGTAGTAGTACTACTATTATTATTATTAGCAATAGTAGTATCAGTAGTTAGCTGTAGTCGTAGTAGTATAGAAGCCTATGAACATTACACTTCGTGAATGAATTGATGAAAAAACATATAGATTAAGATCCGGATGGAAAACAGCACTTAAACACTCTCTGAAAATAAACAGATAGTGTAGGGTATGAACAACAAGATTTGACCCCAGTGTCAGGGAAAGTTTGTTGAGTTCGTTTAGTCATATGCCTTAAAGTAGAAAAATTGAAGCTATAGACAAATAGTCATATGCCTTAATATAGAAAAATTGAAACTATACACAAATAGTCATATGCCTTAATATAGAAAAATTGAAACTATACACAAATAGTCATATGCCTTAATATAGAAAAATTGAAACTATACACAAATAGTCATATGCCTTAAAGTAGAAAAATTGAAGCTATAGACAAATAGTCATATGCCTTAATATAGAAAAATTGAAACTATACACAAATAGTCATATGCCTTAATATAGAAAAATTGAAACTATACACAAATAGTCATATGCCTTAATATAGAAAAATTGAAACTATACACAAATAGTCATATGCCTTAAAGTAGAAAAATTGAAGCTATAGACAAATAGTCATATGCCTTAATATAGAAAAATTGAAACTATACACAAATAGTCATATGCCTTAATATAGAAAAATTGAAACAATAGACAAATAGTCATATGCCTTAATATAGAAAAATTGAAACTATACACAAATAGTAATACGCCCTAATATAGAAAAATGGAAACTATAGACAATTAGTCATATGCCTTAATATAGAAAAATTGAAACTATACACAAATAGTCATATGCCTTAATATAGAAAAATTGAAACTATAGACAATTAGTCATATGCCTTAATATAGAAAAATTGAAACTATAGACAATTAGTCATATGCCTTAATATAGAAAAATTGAAACTATAGACAAATAGTAATACGCCGTAATATAGAAGAATTGAAACTATACACAAATAGTCATATGCCTTAATATAGAAAAATTGAAACTATACACAAATAGTCATATGCCTTAATATAGAAAAATTGAAACTATAGACAAATAGTCATATGCCTTAATATAGAAAAATTTAAACTATACACAAATAGTCATATGCCTTAATATAGAAAAATTGAAACTATACACAAATAGTCATATGCCTTAATATAGAAAAAGTGAAACTATAGAAAAATTGTCATATGCCTTAATATAGAAAAATTGAAACTATAGACAATTAGTCATATGCCTTAATATAGAAAAATTGAAACTATACACAAATTAGTCATATGCCTTAATATAGAAAAATTGAAACTATAGACAAATAGTAATACGGCTTAATATAGAAGAATTGAAACTATACACAAATAGTCATATGCCTTAATATAGAAAAATTGAAACTATACACAAATAGTCATATGCCTTAATATAGAAAAATTGAAACTATACACAAATAGTCATATGCCTTAATATGGAAAATTGAAACTATACACAAATAGTCATATGCCTTAATATAGAAAAATTGAAACTATACACAAATAGTCATATGCCTTAATATAGAAAAATTGAAACTATAGACAAATTGTCATATGCCTTAATATAGAAAAATTGAAACTATACACAAATAGTCATATGCCTTAATATAGAAAAATTGAAACTATACACAAATAGTCATATGCCTTAATAAAGAAAAATTGAAACCATACACAAATAGTCATATGCCTTAATATAGTAAAATTGAAACTATTGACAAATAGTCATATGCCTTAATATAGAAAAATTGAAACTATAGACAATTAGTCACATGCCTTAATATAGAAAAATTTAAACTATAGACAATTAGTCATATGCCTTAATATAGAAAAATTGAAACTATACACAAATAGTCATATGCCTTAATATAGAAAAATTGAAACTATAGAAAAATAGTCATATGCCTTAATATAGAAAAATTGAAACTATACACAAATAGTCATATGCCTTAATATAGAAAAATTGAAACTATAGACAATTAGTCATATGTCTTAATATAGAAAAATTGAAACTATACACAAATAGTCATATGCCTTAATATAGAAAAATTGAAACCATACACAAATAGTCATATGCCTTAATATAGAAAAATTGAAACTATAGACAATTAGTCATATGCCTTAATATAGAAAAATCGAAATTATAGAAAGTTAGTCATATGCCTTAATATAGAAAAATTGAAACTATACACAAATAGTCATATGCCTTAATATAGAAAAATTGAAACTATAGACAATTAGTCATATGCCTTAATATAGAAAAATTGAAACTATACACAAATAGTCATATGCCTTAATATAGAAAAATCGAAATTATAGAAAGTTAGTCATATGCCTTAATATAGAAAAATTGAAACTATACACAAATAGTCATATGCCTTAATATAGAAAAATTGAAACTATAGACAATTAGTCATATGCCTTAATATAGAAAAATTGAAACTATAGACAATTAGTCATATGCCTTAATATAGAAAAATTGAAACTATAGACAAATAGTAATACGCCGTAATATAGAAGAATTGAAACTATAAACAAATAGTCATATGCCTTAATATAGAAAAATTGAAACTATACACAAATAGTCATATGCCTTAATATAGAAAAATTGAAACTATACACAAAAAGTCATATGCCTTAATATAGAAAAATTGAAACTATACACAAATAGTCATATGCCTTAATATAGAAAAATTGAAACTATAGACAAATAGTCATATGCCTTAATATAGAAAAATTGAAACTATACACAAATAGTCATATGCTTTAATATAGAAAAATTGAAACTATAGACAATTAGTCATATGCCTTAATATAGAAAAATTGAAACTATACACAAATTAGTCATATGCCTTAATATAGAAAAATTGAAACTATAGACAAATAGTAATACGGCTTAATATAGAAGAATTGAAACTATACACAAATAGTCATATGCCTTAATATAAAAAAATAGAAACTATACACAAATAGTCATATGCCTTAATATAGAAAAATTGAAACTATACACAAATAGTCATATGCCTAAATATGGAAAATTCAAACTATACACAAATAGTCATATGCCTTAATATAGAAGAATTGAAACTATAGACAAATAGTCATATGCCTTAATATAGAAAAATTGAAACTATACACAAATAGTCATATGCCTTAATATGGAAAAATTGAAACTATACACAAATAGTCATATGCCTTAATATAGAAAAATTGAAACTATACACAAATAGTCATATGCCTTAATATAGAAAAATTGAAACCATACACAAATAGTCATATGCCTTAATATAGTAAAATTGAAACTATAGACAAATAGTCATATGCCTTAATATAGAAAAATTGAAACTATAGACAATTAGTCACATGCCTTAATATAGAAAAATTGAAACTATAGACAATTAGTCATATGCCTTAATATAGAAAAATTGAAACTATACACAAATAGTCATATGCCTTAATATAGAAAAATTGAAACTATAGAAAAATAGTCATATGCCTTAATATAGAAAAATTGAAACTATACACAAATAGTCATATGCCTTAATATAGAAAAATTGAAACTATAGACAATTAGTCATATGTCTTAATATAGAAAAATTGAAACCATACACAAATAGTCATATGCCTTAATATAGAAAAATTGAAACTATACACAAATAGTCATATGCCTTAATATAGAAAAATTGAAACTATAGACAATTAGTCATATGCATTAATATAGAAAAATTGAAACTATAGACAAATAGTCATATGCATTAATATAGAAAAATTGAAACTATACACAAATAGTCATATGCCTTAATAAAGAAAAATTGAAACCATACACAAATAGTCATATGCCTTAATATAGTAAAATTGAAACTATTGACAAATAGTCATATGCCTTAATATAGAAAAATTGAAACTATAGACAATTAGTCACATGCCTTAATATAGAAAAATTTAAACTATAGACAATTAGTCATATGCCTTAATATAGAAAAATTGAAACTATACACAAATAGTCATATGCCTTAATATAGAAAAATTGAAACTATAGAAAAATAGTCATATGCCTTAATATAGAAAAATTGAAACTATACACAAATAGTCATATGCCTTAATATAGAAAAATTGAAACTATAGACAATTAGTCATATGTCTTAATATAGAAAAATTGAAACTATACACAAATAGTCATATGCCTTAATATAGAAAAATTGAAACCATACACAAATAGTCATATGCCTTAATATAGAAAAATTGAAACTATAGACAATTAGTCATATGCCTTAATATAGAAAAATCGAAATTATAGAAAGTTAGTCATATGCCTTAATATAGAAAAATTGAAACTATACACAAATAGTCATATGCCTTAATATAGAAAAATTGAAACTATAGACAATTAGTCATATGCCTTAATATAGAAAAATTGAAACTATACACAAATAGTCATATGCCTTAATATAGAAAAATCGAAATTATAGAAAGTTAGTCATATGCCTTAATATAGAAAAATTGAAACTATACACAAATAGTCATATGCCTTAATATAGAAAAATTGAAACTATAGACAATTAGTCATATGCCTTAATATAGAAAAATTGAAACTATAGACAATTAGTCATATGCCTTAATATAGAAAAATTGAAACTATAGACAAATAGTAATACGCCGTAATATAGAAGAATTGAAACTATAAACAAATAGTCATATGCCTTAATATAGAAAAATTGAAACTATACACAAATAGTCATATGCCTTAATATAGAAAAATTGAAACTATACACAAAAAGTCATATGCCTTAATATAGAAAAATTGAAACTATACACAAATAGTCATATGCCTTAATATAGAAAAATTGAAACTATAGACAAATAGTCATATGCCTTAATATAGAAAAATTGAAACTATACACAAATAGTCATATGCTTTAATATAGAAAAATTGAAACTATAGACAATTAGTCATATGCCTTAATATAGAAAAATTGAAACTATACACAAATTAGTCATATGCCTTAATATAGAAAAATTGAAACTATAGACAAATAGTAATACGGCTTAATATAGAAGAATTGAAACTATACACAAATAGTCATATGCCTTAATATAAAAAAATAGAAACTATACACAAATAGTCATATGCCTTAATATAGAAAAATTGAAACTATACACAAATAGTCATATGCCTAAATATGGAAAATTCAAACTATACACAAATAGTCATATGCCTTAATATAGAAGAATTGAAACTATAGACAAATAGTCATATGCCTTAATATAGAAAAATTGAAACTATACACAAATAGTCATATGCCTTAATATGGAAAAATTGAAACTATACACAAATAGTCATATGCCTTAATATAGAAAAATTGAAACTATACACAAATAGTCATATGCCTTAATATAGAAAAATTGAAACCATACACAAATAGTCATATGCCTTAATATAGTAAAATTGAAACTATAGACAAATAGTCATATGCCTTAATATAGAAAAATTGAAACTATAGACAATTAGTCACATGCCTTAATATAGAAAAATTGAAACTATAGACAATTAGTCATATGCCTTAATATAGAAAAATTGAAACTATACACAAATAGTCATATGCCTTAATATAGAAAAATTGAAACTATAGAAAAATAGTCATATGCCTTAATATAGAAAAATTGAAACTATACACAAATAGTCATATGCCTTAATATAGAAAAATTGAAACTATAGACAATTAGTCATATGTCTTAATATAGAAAAATTGAAACCATACACAAATAGTCATATGCCTTAATATAGAAAAATTGAAACTATACACAAATAGTCATATGCCTTAATATAGAAAAATTGAAACTATAGACAATTAGTCATATGCATTAATATAGAAAAATTGAAACTATAGACAAATAGTCATATGCATTAATATAGAAAAATTGAAACTATACACAAATAGTCATATGCCTTAATATAGAAAAATCGAAATTATAGAAAGTTAGTCATATGCCTTAATATAGAAAAATTGAAACTATACACAAATAGTCATATGCCTTAATATAGAAAAATTGAAACTATAGACAAATAGTCATATGCCTTAATATAGAAAAATTGAAACTATAGACAATTAGTCATATGCCTTAATATAGAAAAATTGAAACTATAGACAATTAGTCATATGCCTTAATATAGAAAAATTGAAACTATAGACAAATTGTCATATGCCTTAATATAGAAAAATTGAAATTATAGAAAGTTAGTCATATGCCTTAATATAGAAAAATTGAAACTATAGACAATTAGTCATATGCCTTAATATAGAAAAATTGAAACTATAAACAATTAGTCTTATGCCTTAATATAGAAAAATTGAAACTATACACAAATAGTCATATGCCTTTATATAGAAAAATTGAAACTATAGACAAATAGTAATACGCCTTAATATAGAAAAATTGAAACTATAGACAAATAGTCATATGCCTTAGTATAGAAAAATTGAAACTGTAGACCAATAGTCATATGCCTTAATATAGAAAAATTGAAACTATACACAAATAGTCATATGCCTTAATATAGAAAAATTGAAACTATACACAAATAGTCATATGCCTTAATATAGAAAAATTGAAACTATAGACAATTAGTCATATGCCTTAATATAGAAAAATTGAAACTATACACAAATAGTCATATGCCTTAATATAGGAAAATTGAAACTATCCACAAATAGTCATATGCTTTAATATAGAAAAATTGAAACTATACACAAATCGTCATATGCCTTAATATGGAAAATTGAAACTATACACAAATAGTCATATGCCTTAATATAGAAGAATTGAAACTATAGACAAATAGTCATATGCCTTAATATAGAAAAATTGAAACTATAGACAAATTGTCATATGCCTTAATATAGAAAAATTGAAACTATACACAAATAGTCATATGCCTTAATATAGAAATATTGAAACTATACACAAATAGTCATATGCCTTAATATAGAAAAATTGAAACCATACACAAATAGTCATATGCCTTAATATAGTAAAATTGAAACTATAGAAAAATAGTCATATGCCTTAATATAGAAAAATTGAAACTATAGACAATTAGTCACATGCCTTAATATAGAAAAATTGAAACTATAGACAATTAGTCATATGCCTTAATATAGAAAAATTGAAACTATACACAAATAGTCATATGCCTTAATATAGAAAAATTGAAACTATAGAAAAATAGTCATATGCCTTAATATAGAAAAATTGAAACTATACACAAATAGTCATATGCCTTAATATAGAAAAATTGAAACTATAGACAATTAGTCATATGTCTTAATATAGAAAAATTGAAACTATACACAAATAGTCATATGCCTTAATATAGAAAAATTGAAACTATACACAAATAGTCATATGCCTTAATATAGAAAAATTGAAACTATAGACAATTAGTCATATGCCTTAATATAGAAAAATTGAAACTATAGACAAATAGTCATATGCATTAATATAGAAAAATTGAAACTATACACAAATAGTCATATGCCTTAATATAGAAAAATCGAAATTATAGAAAGTTAGTCATATGCCTTAATATAGAAAAATTGAAACTATACACAAATAGTCATATGCCTTAATATAGAAAAATTGAAACTATACACAAATAGTCATATGCATTAATATAGAAATATTGAAACTATAGACAATTAGTCATATGCCTTAATATAGAAAAATTGAAACTATAGACAATTAGTCATATGCCTTAATATAGAAAAATTGAAACTATACACAAATTGTCATATGCCTTAATATAGAAAAATTGAAATTATAGAAAGTTAGTCATATGCCTTAATATAGAAAAATTGAAACTATAGACAATTAGTCATATGCCTTAATATAGAAAAATTGAAACTATAAACAATTAGTCTTATGCCTTAATATAGAAAAATTTAAACTATAGACAAATAGTCATATGCCTTAATATAGAAAAATTGAAACTATAGGCAAATAGTAATACGCCTTAATATAGAAAAATTGAAACTATAGACAAATAGTCATATGCCTTAATATAGAAAAATTGAAACTATAGACCAATAGTCATATGCCTTAATATAGAAAAATTGAAACTATACACAAATAGTCATATGCCTTAATATAGAAAAATTGAAACTATACACAAATAGTCATATGCCTTAATATAGAAACATTGAAACTATACACAAATAGTCATATGCCTTAATATAGAAAAATTGAAACTATACACAAATAGTCATATGCCTTAATATAGAAAAATTGAAACTATCCACAAATAGTCATATGCCTTAATATAGAAAAATTGAAACTATACACAAATCGTCATATGCCTTAATATAGAAAAATTGAAACTATAGACAAATAGTCATATGCCTTAATATAGAAAAATTGAAACTATAGACAAATAGTAATATGCCTTAATATAGAAAAATTGAAACTATAGACAATTAGTCATATTCCTTAATATAGAAAAATTGAAACTATAGACAATTAGTAATATGCCTTAATATAGAAAAATTGAAACTATAGACAAATAGTCATATGCCTTAATATAGAAAAATTGAAATTATACACAAATAGTTATATGCCTTAATATAGAAAAATTGAAACTATACACAAATAGTCATATGCCTGAATATAGAAAAATTGAAACTATACACAAATAGTCATATGCCTGAATATAGAAAAATTGAAACTATACACAAATAGTCATATGCCTTAATATAGAAAAATTGAAACTATAGACAAATAGTCATATGCCTGAATATAGAAAAATTGAAACTATAGACAATTAGTCATATGCCTTAATATAGAAAAATTGAAACTATACACAAATTAGTCATATGCCTTAATATAGAAAAATTGAAACTATAGACAAATAGTAATACGCCTTAATATAGAAGAATTGAAACTATATACAAATTAGTCATATGCCTTAATATAGAAAAATTGAAACTATAGACAAATAGTAATACGCCTTAATATAGAAGAATTGAAACTATACACAAATAGTCATATGCCTTAATATAGAAAAATTGAAACTATACACAAATAGTCATATGCCTTAATATAGAAAAATTGAAACTATAGACAAATAGTCATATGCCTTAATATAGAAAAATTGAAACTATACACAAATAGTCATATGCCTTAATATAGAAAAATTGAAACTATACACAAATAGTCATATGCCTTAATATAGAAAAATTGAAACTATAGACAATTAGTCATATGCCTTAATATAGAAAAATTGAAACTATAGACAATTAGTCATATGCCTTAATATAGAAAAATTGAAACTATACACAAATAGTCATATACCTTAATATAGTAAAATTGAAACTTGAGACAATTAGTCATATGCCTTAATATAGAAAAATTGAAACCATACACAAATAGTCATATGCCTTAATATAGAAAAATTGAAACTATAGACAAATAGTCATATGCATTAATATAGAAAAATTGAAACTATACACAAATAGTCATATGCCTTAATATAGAAAAATCGAAATTATAGAAAGTTAGTCATATGCCTTAATATAGAAAAATTGAAACTATACACAAATAGTCATATGCCTTAATATAGAAAAATTGAAACTATAGACAAATAGTCATATGCCTTTATATAGAAAAATTGAAACTATAGACAAATAGTCATACGCCTTAATATAGAAGAATTGAAACTATACACAAATTAGTCATATGCCTTAATATAGAAAAATTGAAACTATAGACAAATAGTAATACGCCTTAATATAGAAGAATTGAAACTATACACAAATAGTCATATGCCTTAATATAGAAAAATTGAAACTATACACAAATAGTCATATGCCTTAATATAGAAAAATTGAAACTATACACAAATAGTCATATGCCTTAATATAGAAAAATTGAAACTATAGACAAATAGTAATATGCCTTAATATAGAAAAATTGAAACTATACACAAATAGTCATATGCCTTAATATAGAAAAATTGAAACTATAGACAATTAGTCATATGCCTTAATATAGAAAAATTGAAACTATAGACAAATAGTCATATACCTTAATATAGAAAAATTGAAACTTGAGACAATTAGTCGTATGCCTTAATATAGAAAAATTGAAACCATACACAAATAGTCATATGCCTTAATATAGAAAAATTGAAACTATACACAAATAGTCATATGCATTAATATAGAAAAATTGAAACTATACACAAATAGTCATATGCCTTAATATAGAAAAATTGAAATTATAGAAAGTTAGTCATATGCCTTAATATAGAAAAATTGAAACTATACACAAATAGTCATATGCCTTAATATAGAAAAATTGAAACTATATACAAATAGTCATATGCCTTAATATAGTAAAATTGAAACTATAGACAATTAGTCATATGCCTTAATATAGAAAAATTGAAACTATAGACAAATTGTCATATGCCTTAATATAGAAAAATTGAAATTATAGAAAGTTAGTCATATGCCTTAATATAGAAAAATTGAAACTATAGACAAATAGTCATATGCCTTAATATAGAAAAATTGAAACTATAGACAATTAGTCTTATGCCTTAATATAGAAAAATTGAAACTATACACAAATAGTCATATGCCTTAATATAGAAAAATTGAAACTATAGACAAATAGTAATACGCCTTAATATAGAAAAATTGAAACTATAGACAAATAGTCATATGCCTTAATATAGAAAAATTGAAACTATACACAAATAGTAATACGCCTTAATATAGAAAAATTGAAACTATACACAAATAGTCATATGCCTTAATTTAGAAAAATTGAAACTATACACAAATAGTCATATGCCTTAATATAGAAAAATTGAAACTATACACAAATAGTCATATGCCTTAATATAGAAAAATTGAAACTATACACAAATAGTCATATGCCTTAATATAGAAAAATTGAAACTATAGACAAATAGTCATATTCCTTAATATAGAAAAATTGAAACTATAGACAAATAGTCATATGCCTTAATATAGAAAAATTGAAACTATACACAAATAGTCATATGCCTTAATATAGAAAAATTGAAACTATAGACAAATAGTCATATGCCTTAATACAGAAAAATTGAAACTATAGACAAATAGTCATATGCCTTAATATAGAAAAATTGAAACTATAGACAATTAGTCATATGCCTTAATATAGAAAAATTGAAACTATAGACAAATAGTCATATACCTTAATATAGAAAAATTGAAACTTGAGACAATTAGTCGTATGCCTTAATATAGAAAAATTGAAACCATACACAAATAGTCATATGCCTTAATATAGAAAAATTGAAACTATACACAAATAGTCATATGCATTAATATAGAAAAATTGAAACTATACACAAATAGTCATATGCCTTAATATAGAAAAATTGAAATTATAGAAAGTTAGTCATATGCCTTAATATAGAAAAATTGAAACTATACACAAATAGTCATATGCCTTAATATAGAAAAATTGAAACTATACACAAATAGTCATATGCATTAATATAGTAAAATTGAAACTATAGACAATTAGTCATATGCCTTAATATAGAAAAATTGAAACTATAGACAAATTGTCATATGCCTTAATATAGAAAAATTGAAATTATAGAAAGTTAGTCATATGCCTTAATATAGAAAAATTGAAACTATACACAAATAGTCATATGCCTTAATATAGAAAAATTGAAACTATAGACAATTAGTCTTATGCCTTAATATAGAAAAATTGAAACTATACACAAATAGTCATATGCCTTAATATAGAAAAATTGAAACTATAGACAAATAGTAATACGCCTTAATATAGAAAAATTGAAACTATAGACAAATAGTCATATGCCTTAATATAGAAAAATTGAAACTATACACAAATAGTAATACGCCTTAATATAGAAAAATTGAAACTATACACAAATAGTCATATGCCTTAATATAGAAAAATTGAAACTATACACAAATAGTCATATGCCTTAATATAGAAAAATTGAAACTATACACAAATAGTCATATGCCTTAATATAGAAAAATTGAAACTATACACAAATAGTCATATGCCTTAATATAGAAAAATTGAAACTATACACAAATAGTCATATGCCTTAATATAGAAAAATTGAAACTATAGACAAATAGTCATATGCCTTAATATAGAAAAATTGAAACTATACACAAATAGTCATATGCCTTAATATAGAAAAATTGAAACTATAGACAAATAGTCATATGCCTTAATACAGAAAAATTGAAACTATAGACAAATAGTCATATGCCTTAATATAGAAAAATTGAAACTATAGACAATTAGTCATATGCCTTAATATAGAAAAATTGAAACTATAGACAATTAGTCATATTCCTTAATATAGAAAAATTGAAACTATAGACAATTAGTCATATGCCTTAATATAGAAAAATTGAAACTATACACAAATAGTCATATGCTTTAATATAGAAAAATTGAAATTATAGAAAGTTAGTCGTATGCCTTAATATAGAAAAATTGAAACTATAGACAAATAGTCATATGCCTTAATATAGAAAAATTGAAACTATAGACAATTAGTCATATGCCTTAATATAGAAAAATTGAAACTATAGACAAATAGACATATGCCTTAATATAGAAAAATTGAAACTATACACAAATAGTCATATGCCTTAATATAGAAAAATTGAAACTATAGACAAATAGTCATATGCCTTAATATAGAAAAATTGAAACTATAGACAATTACAGTGTGGCATTGTCAAAAGAAACATATTAAAAGTTTATATCCGGATAAGTAAGAGAGTTTAAATACCTGTCAAGCATTTGCGACAAGATCTTACCGTGGCTTCATCTGTTGCTATGGTACAAGGTGTACTGGTCAATTTAACCAGCGCTAACACCTAATATGTTGAACATGCTAAGTATTGATATACTCTTGATGGTCAACCGGCTATATTAGTATAGCAACGTTGAGAGGAGCGATTCTGAGTTAAAAAAAAAATGCCCGTTCACTTCCAATGCCAACCATCTTTAATTTAGTGGATCTGCTGAAGATGCGGCAATTCAATCTGCGGATTTATCAATTAAAATGTTATTTCAAACTTATTACAATCCGATGCAATAATAACAATGATCTCTCAGCTTTGCTAATTGCGATTCCAATACATAAATTTGGCGTCCAATTTCGAACAATTATCTCTTCGCAATTCGACTTCATTACAAATCTTCTGTTATAATTGGTAAAAACCTAACACAGCATTAATTAAGACGACAATCCTAATTATCAATTAGCAATATGAAAATCAAATCTATTGATCTTCTTAATCGATCTGAGAACACTGATCTAGAAGTGGCTCTCATTAAAAGACAATAAGAATGAATCCAAATGATAAATGCGAGTTATTCAATGCAAAATTTGATACAGTGTGATTCTGAATTAAATCGTTTCATGTGTCTCATTAGACCAAAACTCTTTAAGAGAATCGCACTCTCAGGCTCTTATATATATATATACTAGCAGGTAGACCCGACGTTGCCCAGGATTGAATGATGATCAACGAATGTTTTATACTCTCATATTTATATTGTCATCGAAATTAGTGAAATCGTCTATTTTTCAATCAAATCAACTGATTGCCTGTTCTAGTTGGGGATCAATCATGATTCACTGGGAGAGAGCTACACATGCATTCCCGCAATGACTTAGTCCACAATACATTGAAGTTTACATTGCACTGTAGAGAACCTACTGTTGATTTTATAAAATTATTTTTTATATATAATGGCTTGAATTAAAGTTTTAAATGCAAGAATCAAGTATCATGCTTAAATTGTGTTTTAAACAGAAACATTCATTTCAAACGCGCCTTTTAAAAGAACTTACTGTTGATTTTATATGCCCGACCTTACTGCTTCTACGGTGAAAATGGCTTGAATTTAAGTTTAAAATGAAAAAAGTCAAATATTATGGTGCAATTGTCCTTTAAACAGAAACATTCATTTCGAATGCATCTCTGTCATATCTAAGAAGATACTGTTGATTTTATATGTCGGACCTTTCGCCTTTTCAAATGCACTTGTAATTTTAGGCTGTGTAAGGTGTTAACTTTGGTCAAAATCGTCGGTCCTTTCTTTCAGCAGATTATTTTGATTATCGATACTTATCAAAGATAACCTATCTAAGAACACTGACAGACATATAAAGTACCTTCGTATGAATCTTCATAAAAATCGTCCCAGCCGTTTTCAAGTCCATAGGAAACAAACTCACACATACACAGACAAAATTCTTTTATATAATAGTAGAGATATATGCCAACGGCATTCGTCCTAGGCAGGTTGAACTGGCTTCCCATGGAGGAAGAAGTTTCATGGAAACATTAAGTTCACAAGTGGGCCCCCAGTTGCATGTATATCCCAGTTAAGGGAGATGATGATATTGCAGAGGGATGTCGACGTCCTCCTACATACAGCACCTAATATTCCCACATGGTCACCCATCTGGTATTGACCAGGCTCAACGTTGCTTAACTTCAGTAGTCTAATGATAACTGGTGTGTCAACGAGATTTTGCCATATATAAGGTCTTCTTAGTAGTTAAATAAATTAAGTCGCAGATTATGGAATCAGCTATGCCGACTTTGAGGGATAAATAAAGACCTGGCCAGAGATAGATTATATACTTAACAGAACGAAAGGTTGGAGGAAATATTACTCAGGGTAAATGCCCATTTCATTTCCCTAGCCTCACTATGTTCATAGGTAGTTGACAATCCACAAGTGATGTTTATGTTGGATGGCACTGTAGATCCTATTTACTTGCCTCCCTACGAGGGCAGAGTTAGGCACAATGCCGTTTTTCTTTGTGAGTGAAGTCAAGCTCAACATAAAGGAGCACTCTGGATTGGAATAAAAATAAAAAAATTGGGTCAGTCTAGAAGGATTTCTCATTCATTGACTGAAAACAGAAAAGATACTACACTTTGATCTCAACTCAAGGCCGAGGCACATTGTAGTCACATTGTTACAATCCTTTGCGATTTTCTTTTCCTTTAACATTGATCGACGTAGTCGAGATGGGGGACTGAGACCTACTCAGCTTCCTCTCACTGAGATCATCCTCTCTTCGCATGGAACTAACATTCTTCATCAGATCTAATAATTCACATTCCCTAACTAATATAAATAAAACAGTTTACAATGTATATGCGTGTCTGTCTGTGCGTAAATATTTAACCGATAAACTCTTAAACTATTTGTCACATAAAACTGAAATTTACAAGAAATAGTAATTATTAGGGCTATGACAACAGCATATTCTTTTCATTGTTTTGACTCTCGAGTATATATCCGACACAGTTAGACACAATTAATCAACCGAGAACCGCATCACTCTATCTAAAAACATATAAGATATCAACGGATACACACTCGAAAGTCAAAACAATGAAAAGAATATGCTGTTGTCCTAGTCCTAGTCATCATACAACAACGAATAAAATATATGTTTGGATGGATGAATAACGTGTACAGAAATGTTCATTTCAACTTGCCGACATTTAGCATGCGTAAACTAATCATAGCTAAAAGTGGTCTAATCTTATAACTTTCTTATCTGTTAAGTTAGCTCAAACGGTAGTGAACGTAGCTGAAGCACTAAATGTTTTGGTTGCGATTCTAGCTGATGGCACCCAAGTCATTTTTTCTAAAAACTTTGAAATCAGTACTGTATAAATATCCAATAGAGATTTGGCGGTGTAATAATAAATGCCAAATCTGCATGAATTAAAATGCTGCTCGTATTGAAAAAAAAAATGAAGCTATAAACAGTTCCAGTGTAATATTATCAAAAGCAACAACTTGGATATTAATATCTGGATAGATAAGAACGTTTAAATCATTCTCAATCAGATCCAATGAAACAACAATAACTTGCAGGATGCGATGGTTTTGTTGCATAAGAATTCTTGAAACATCTATAAAGTTATTTATCCGCCTTGGCAGGATGATGCGACACAAAAGTTGAAATCCTAGAAGAAGAGCACTCTGGCCTGAAAAAAAAATAGTGCCTGGAAAACTTCATCAGCATTCTTAGTTGGGGCGCCTCAGGCGATTAGTAATAAATTAAGCTTTTTCTCAAAGAGAGAAGACAAAGCCTGGGAAAATGGGCCTCCTTGAACTACACAGGATCAAAGACATACCTCAGTTCACAGGAAACAAGCCACTTGATAGCTGTCATCCACTTTGTCTATTTATCCGTTTCTTGGAAATGATAGAGCTGATCTAGCTCAAATTTTGCATGGACCTTTGTTATGAAAAAGTGCAGCGAACTAAGTATTATGATATATGTTCGATGCTCAATTAGGGATTAATAAGGATTATTCACAACAGTAAGACATTTATTTTAGATTTTTTTTTTTTTTTAATTACTGGGCCGATCTGGCTGGAATTTTTATGAACCTTTGTTATGATAAGGTGCAGCCAACTAAGTATTATGGTATCCGTTCAATGCACAGTTAAGAATTAATAGGGATTTGGATTTAATGCAAAAATGAGCACAAATTTAACCATACCCAACCATCAATTTGGCATAAAGCAACCATTCTAAGTCAACGGGCTATAACGTTTGTAATAGGTTAAAAAGTCTAGTCTTTCACATTTGTTTAATCACGCAGCATACATGTTGTTAACAGTTGTCAAATTTGAACTGATTGCTTTGATGCAACTTCAGTTTGATCTGTTTGTTTTAAATCATCTTAATTAATAGGAAAGATAAAGATTTTCTTTGGCAGATATTTATGAGCTTTTATATTTGAACTTTATGATGGCAATCTCATAAGTGATGCGTTGGATGGTTTCCAGCAAATTAAGTAATGCACTGATTTTCTAAAACTGCAAACTCACGAGGTTCAGTGTGGTGATAGGCAGTACTTGATCCCTTTACCCGGCTTTTCTCTCGTTTCTTAATTCTGCTGGGCTACTTTCTTTACGTCTTATCAAAAGTATGGCAAGGAGAAAATACATGTTTAGTTACTGATAATCTGACGTGCATCCATACAAACAGGCTCGCATACACACGCAGAATCAGCATACACACTAAAAATATCATGAATTAAGATAGATTTTGCATTATTTCCGTCGTTCGAACACTCTGGATTGTCTAATGTCTGCGTCAGAATTGTGTGTTTATTAGTTATTAATTACCTTCATCCTCGAGGCATTGGTTTGGTGACTCAGAGGTAGAGGCTTAGCAAATGGAATCAAGGGTGACTTTTAGGCTGTGTTCCAATCTCCCGACCGACATAAATCGTCATCCTACATTGATGATTTCGTAAGCATGACACGTTCGTGTCTGTAGATATAATAAAGACATGTCATATATATATATATATATATATATATAGTAAGTTATAAAAATATATATGGCAATTAAGCTTAATTGCAATATATATTTTTGTAACATACTACCTAGCTCTACCTATGTATTGAGCACTGTTGAAGTAAATACTTAAAGTTTACGCATAAAATTATACTTTCGTATATTAATTTATGTGATTAAATGAATAATAATATACTAGTAAGGAGACCGGACTTTTTCCAAGGTTGAATGAAGATCAACAAATCTTCCACCTTCCCATACTTTTATTGTCATCAAATGCTTAACAAATAATTATTATTTATTACGAGCATGGATACCCGACATTTTCCGGGATTGAATGAGGATCAACAAATGTTCCACTCGCCCATACTTTTATTGTCATTGAATCAGTGAAATTGCCCATTTTAATCAACTGCTCTAGTTAGAGAGCCCTCCCTACTGCAGTGTACCGGGAAGAAACCTCATATGCTTCCAGCATTTACTTAGTCCACAATACATTGTAGTGTACATTGCACTGTAGAGAATATACTGTTGATTTTATAAAAGTCAAGTATCATGGTTCAATTGTGCTAAAAAAAAAAATCCTGTCTCATCACAGAATCTAAAGTTGATTTTATAAGTTGGGCCTTTCTACTTGTGTGGTGATAGAACTTCTCAAATGCACTTGTGGTGTTAGGTTGTACAAAAGTGTTAACTTTGGTCAAAATCGCAATTCCTTCTTTAATCAGATTTTTTCGATTATCGATTTTCAATGCTTATCGGCGGCATTCTGATACAAAATATATGTAAGAACACTCCCATACACATCGTGTGAAATTAAAAAAAAGTCGGCCCAGCCGTTTCCGAGTTCACAGGAAACGAAGTCACACAGATACGCACACACAAAGTTCCTTTTATATAATTGTAGATAGATATATTCCATGCAAAAATAATTATACACGAAAACAAAGAATTTAATTAAATTAATTTGAATCAACTTAAATGTAGTATTTTGTCTAAATACATTGATTCATAATAGCTTAAATTAATTCTAACAAACATATAAAGAACAAAAGCAAAAAAATAGCGGTGTATAATCTAATTAAGGTTTACTGGTATAATCTTAGATTAAATTATCTTAAATAATCTTACCCAACAAATGAAATAACTAATTTTTATCTCTATCATTATATGAAAGGAATTTTGTCTGTGTGTCCTTAATAAATTCATTTCATTTCTAGAGACTAAAGACTAGCAATAGATGCAGTATTTATTTGCTTCCCTACGGGAGCAAATTAGACACAAGGTCGTTTTTTAATGCCGAGTGAGGGAGGAGCCAGTTCCCCCCAAGGGGACACTCTGGCAGGCTCCAAATCTATATAAAAGCCAAGTACGTCCAAGGATGGAATACTGCTGCCATATCTGGGCAGGAGTTGCTAAAAATAGCCTATCCTGCCTTGACAGAATACAAAATAGACTTCATGGCTTAGTGGGGGATGCCCTTTTTTCTACCCTGCAACCTCTCTCCCACAGAAGAGACGTTGCGAGCCTATCCTTGTTTTATCGTTATTTCCATGGCAGGTGCTCGTCTGAACTCCAATCTCTGGTCCCCCCTCGCCAATCTTTCATGAAAAACACCCGTCTAGCTGAATCCACTATGAAAAAAAATTTCCCCCACTCTTTATCTGTGCCTAAATCAAAACGTGGATTCCATGAACAAAGCTTCTTTCTTAGAACTGCACGCCTGTGGAACTCTGTTCCGTCTGCCTGCTTCCCACCTGACTACAACTTGGATGTTCCTAATGAACCGCCCCCTTAAGTAAACACTTCATCAAATCTCCAAACTAACGTAATGTACTTGCAATAACCCTTATCCCTGAGTGGCTTCCGAGCCTTGATAAGTGGTGACCACTGTGTAAAAAAATAAATAAATAAGTAAATAAATAGCAATTGTCTGATATAAAGGGTTTCCCTCATATTGATCAAAACTGATTGCTTCAAAAGTAATTGTTTGAGATGAAGGGTTGCTCCCACATTGACCCAAACTGGTTACTTTTGAGTGCAGCATCTGAAGAACAGATACTACACTTTGAGGTATTAAATCTTTTATTCAAGCTAAAATTACAATGTAAGTTCAAACTGAACAAAAAACTTAGGCAGAAGGCCAACCCAAAAAGGGGAAAATGGGGGTCGTTGGTCATCCTTGTCACTCCTGAACTAAACAAAAGTTTCTCTTAGCTAATATCTTCTTCCACCATAATACCGCATTCACCCTTTTGTACTGGGGGACGTCCTACTGAGAACCTGTTTAAAACATTTTTTATTTACGTGTAAAAACAAAAAAAGATAACAATAATAATGATACAATAATTCATTTGTGTCAAGGTGGGGAAAGAAAAAATACAAAAATGGTTAGTAGGACCCTCCCAACCCGGTCTAGTTGAGAGACCGCCCGTTCCATTACCGGTTTGTAAAGGAACCTGAACTCCTACGGGGGAGTCTCTAAGTGGAGGTGCCTTCTAGATGGAACAAAATGTAGAAAAGAAAAATTGTTGGGTGAGAAGGAGAGTGTTAGTGATTGATTTCTTTCTCTTCAAGATGGATGAAATTTAGAGGGAGGGATGAAAAGAAAAATTGCAGTTAGGAGGAGGTGGGGATCTTGGAGGCTTCCTAGTTAGCTAGCTAAGAGGCTAAAAATTGGTTACACTTGACGGAACTGCGTGTTCCACACCTAGGCAGGGAACACATATTCAAATTTGGCTCCTTTTCGTACACACAGACTTGCTATATGTATCTATCTTCTATCAAATACCGTGCAATGCAGCCTCTTTCTATCACATCTAATCTTCATCCGTAGTTGGTGTTTAAAGAATGCGATCAGATCAGAAAAAGACCCCCCCCCCTCGGCTACCTTGCAGTTTAATAACCATTCTTGCCACGGCCTGGATCATAATGTAGGCCATTTGTCTTTCCTAGTCCCACGGCGGTCTCACGTTGTCAACGACATTGGATACAGTAATCAGGCAGGATGCTCAGGATCGATGCGAGCCGTCACCTCACCAACATACGACCAGTACCGGTGGAGTTCATGGCAATCAAAGAAAGCATGATCAGTTGTTTCTACGGCCGTTGTTCCACAACGGGGACAATCAGGCTACTCCAAAAAACCGAAACTGCATTGTATGTTGTTTAATGGAAGTGCATTTCGGGCCAATCGCCAGGTCAGAGAGAACTCTGAATTGTTCAGATGACTTGAACCCGGCGCCCAACTCCATGCGGAGCAGATCTCACTCTGCTGCCAACCCAAATGCGCACATAGCGGTTCGTCGGCGGCCTCCCTCACTAGATCCTTGTGAAGTTCCCTATGGGTAGCAGTCACAAGGTCGCTTGACCTTGGTAGTCATTTTAGCGTGGCTCGGCACTCTTTTAGGAAGGCAGATTCTCCCTGTGGCTTGCGTCAGCTCTTGGCAGAGGGGTCGTGAATGAGGTCGGGAAAGGCGGCAGTAACCGCGAGGTGCCACGGTTGATCATCTTGCATATAGTGGTTCAGGAAGGCCAGCCTCTCAGCATCTTGATGAAACTTCAAGTCCAGCATTCCCAAGCTTCCTTCATATGGACATTGAATATAAACCTGTCTGCTCACCCAGTGTCTTCCTTTGTCCCAAAGAAGCGAGGACAAGAGTTCGACTGATCTTGTCTCCCTAGCTAAAAAGGAGCTGTAGATGCACCAGCATAAATATGGCCATAATATTCCATGCATGAACGAATGGTGGCTTCGTAGAGGTACAGGATACTCTCAGGTGTAAGTAATCTTCTAGCTGCATAGAGGGAACCCATCTTCTTTGCAGCAGCCTTCGCAATGTCCTCAATGTATTTGTTCAAGTTCATATTTCCTTTGAATGTTAAGCTAAGGAGTTTGAAGGAAGAACTCCTAGGTAGTGTTATTTGATGGTTAAGATATTGCTAGCATTCATTGAACAATTTCTTAATGTAATTTAATACTTATATACAAGACATGGCCACGTCTTAAGAGAAGAGCTACCACATAAGTGGAGGTGTCCTGCAGAGCACTCTTTTCTGCCTTGATAGATTACAAAATTGACTTATCTGATCGACTGAGCTCCAACTTCTAGTTCCTCCTTGTAATACATTTATTGCAAGAACTTGTCTTCTACCACAAAGGTAAAGACTTCTTTTTTTCTCTCTCCATGTGCCTAATGTCAGACAAAATTTCCATGAGCAGAGCAAGGCCTTTCCATCTATAGAACACATTATTGCGGAACTGCTTCCCTGCAGAGTATATCATGATCGTCTTCAAATCTGATATCAACAAATAACCGTCCCATAGATGATCAAACTTAGTTCATACAACTGATTGCTCCTCATCTTTCGACTTTCCATCTCATTAACCTTTATAAAAACTTTTAAATAAAAAAAAATAAAAATAAATTTGGATAAGTCTATTTTATTTTGTTTATGGGGTCTACATTCGCACCAGACATCCATAAAAAACACAAAGCAGCTTTTTAATTTTATTGTATTTTATTTTTTAGGCACCAACAAGCACCAACATTCTCAAACTACATTAAACAGATTTTTTCTCATTTTTACTTATTTTGTTTCATGATTTTTAAAAGTAAGTTTTTGTCATATGAGTTTTGAGATGAGGTAGAGAGACACTTTTACACACAAAAAAAGAGTGGATTGATCTTTTCTCTTCTCAACAGCTGTAAGACTATGACGTCTTCCCCAAAGTGTTAGGAAGTGACCCCTCCCCCCCAAAAAGAGGAAAACAATAACAATAGGAATAAATAGATTATTGACACAGCGGGTAAAAGTTAGGGATTTAGGAAGTGAGGTTAGCAGAAAGACAATATGGTGAGGTGGTTTATCAGGGCACACAAAAGCGGTCGGAAATAGAATGGTTAATTAAAATGTGATGTTGGCCGTGTAGGGAAAATCGTAACTAACTTGAATAGCACATGCCTGTGTGCGTGCTTTGTAGGGTTCAATGGCTTGACAAGAAAAAAATGGCAACTCACAGTTGCTTTTGTACTTGACGACCATGCATGAGTAACACAGCCTCTCACCGTTTCTCTGCATATGAGACAATACCAGGGGGACTGTGGAGAGAAGGGGAGGTTGAGTTGTAAGAAGGCGTGTTATGGAGACAGACACGTGCAAGAGTCTGTTTAAGACGATTAGAAATACCGTGTGCAGAAAAGATCAAAACTTTATTGAAACTAACTTTCAAACTAAAAGCTATTTCGGTTATATATTACCCTTCGACCATGGAGGGCAAGATTTTTTATGTCGGACTGATTGAGTAGTTTAGTGGTGTTGCGACTGATGAATATTGAGTGCATCCTGCCATTGAGATTGCGAGGTGGAGCTTTGGCCATATGCATGCAACTTAGTAACGAGCAAAAAAAAACAAAAAAAAAACAAAAAAAAAACAGAACAGATAAAGCTGGCACTCATAACTGCATATGCTATTAATACATTTAATGCATAGTTGTTCGTCGCATGACAACTATACCCAGATGATAAATGAGCTTTTTTTGCTGAGCTGCGATGCCTGGCTCAGTTGGTTGGGGGACCATTGCTTGAATGTTGATTAACATGCGCATACATCTCTGGACTACCGCAACACGTTAAACATCTACTATGTGTCTCATCCAGGATGGAAACAATGAGTGCGGAACAACTGTTGTCTTTCAAACTAAAGACCGGAACAAAAGAGGCAAACAAATTTAGAGTTGGTTTGTGGAAGTATGTAATGGGAGCGAATTTTGCAGACTGTCAGTTGACAGCAGATTCTAACTTCACACAGCTTCTTTTTTACAAAAACGTTGTGCGACTCTCTCTCTCTACTCTATCATTATTTTCATGCCATGTGCTCGACTGAGCTCCAATCTCTGTTAACTCATTGCGAGACATTCATAGCAAAAATTCCTCTTGCTATTACGAGGGAATTTCTTTCTCCATGTGTTTAAGGTCCAGTGGAATTTCCATGGGCAGAGTTGTTTTTTTTTGCAAATGCTTTGAAACGCATTACCATTGAACTACTTCCTTGCAGATCATAATATGATCGTCTTCAAATCCAATGTCAACAAATATTTGTCATAAACTGGTCTTTAAGTAATCAAGCCTATTTCATAGCATTAATTGTTTCTCATATTTCGGCAGACAATCTTTCCATTTCATCTAACCCTTATCAAATTACTCAATAGTAAATAAATAAAAATAAATTTGGATTAGTATATTTCACTCTGATGAAACTAATATCATGGTGTCTGTGTTCACAACAGACATTTTCTCTGCTCTATCGTTACTTTTATGGCAGGTTTCCTACTGAGTTCTAATCTATATCACCCCCTCTTCCCCTGAAAACGTTTGCAACAAATATTCGTCCAGTTACAACAACTGTCAACAACTTCCCTCACTATATATCTGTCTCTAAAACTGAAGTAAATTTCCATGAACAGAGTTTCTTTCTTAGAACTGGCCATCTATAGAACACAATATTGCGGGGCTACTTCCCAGCTTACTATGACATGGTCATTTTAAAATCTAATGTAAATAAGTTCTTGTCACGCTGTCCTCTTAAATAATCAAACCGTACCCAAGTTCCACCATTATTGATCATGTTGTCTCACCGTGTACGTAACACTTGTTAACGATTATCCTAGAGGAGCATCTGAGCCTTGATAAGCGGTGATTCCTCTAAGTAAAAAACAAAACGTCTATAAAAACAAAACAAAAACAAGTTTCCAAAAATTTTATTTCACCTATTTTTTTTTTTTTAAATAAGATTTACATGTTCCAAACGAGCCATTTTTTTTTTTTTTTTAAATAAATGAACTGTTTTCTTAAAATCATTCCAATGCAAACAATCCATTTTGAAGATTTCTTTGTATTTTCTAAAATAATCTTGGAATGTTATTTCTTCGTCTGGATTCCATGGAGAATTCACTAATTGGGTTAGCAACAACATCTGGAGTAAATAAATCTAACCTTTTTTTTCTCCGACATTTTCTTTCAATAATAATCCTCAGAATTTCTGTTTGTGTGTGCGTGCGTGTGTGTGTGTGTTTATATTTCTACCATTTTAATCGCAACAGTAGGTTTTTTTTTTAATATTTCAGTAGTGAATGTTTCGTAGTTGATTCATGCTAGCTATTCATCATTTTTTTAAAACTCAAAAGTGTTAAAGAGTTACGAAGACGGGGATGGTACTTCAAAACGATCGACCTTCTGTGCTACAGAATTTTTTTTCTACATAGTCAACGCCATTCTCAACGCACTTTTGCCTGCGATGAACAAGGGCGCCCGAAACACGTTTTTTCATACAATGCTCGTTCCAAAGTAAAGCTTCCTATTTTTTTTAAATCAAAAAGTTGAAGAGCTACGAAGACAAGAATGCTACCATTAAAACGAGCGACATTTGGAGCCCCAGAATTTATTTTTCTACATTTTTCTCAATGCACTTTTCCCAGGAATTCATTGATGCATCTCTGCTTCTCATGCAGGGGATATTTTCTTAGAGTCTTACACCGTCAATATCTGCAACAGAGAGATGAAACTTTCAGGTCATGAGCGTATAAGATCAGTCATCATAACAATGCAATTTGCAATCCCCTCTGATCCATTCGGGCGGAATAAAAAAAATAGAAAGCATCATTTTTGGAACGCCCCTCGTATATATTCTTTCTTTATAACTGCGTTAGTTCATGCGAAATCTCACCACTACTTTTTTGAAGTCACACAATTGCAATCATCAGAATAACTGAATTGTAGTAAATAAGTTCTTGCTGAGCCGTTCCCCTTAAGTAATCCAATTTACCAAATTTATAATTCTAACGATTTTTTTTTACATAGGGGGTCACCACTTATCAAGGCCCAGGGGCTACTCGAGGATAAGGGTTAATGGATATAAATTTGTCATTGTGATTTTAGCGTAGTAAACATTAGTGAGAATTTTATAACTTGGATTACTTAGGGGGACGGTTCAATAAGAAGACAATCAGATTGTAGTCAGCTGGAAAGCAGGCAAACGGAATAGAGTTCCACAGGCGAGCAGTTCTAAGAAAGAAGCCTTGTTCAGGTGTAGGCACAGATAAAGAGTGTGGGAAATTGTTGATAGTGGTTCTGGCTAGACGAGTGTTTTTAGTGAAAGTCTGGCGAGGGGGGGGGGACCATAGATTGAAGTTCAGATGAGCACCTGCCATGAAAATAACGATAAAGCAGGGACAGGCTCGCTACGTCTCTTCTGTGGGAAAGGGGTTGCAGGGAAGAGAAAAGGGCATCCTCTACAAAGCAACAAAGTTTATTTTGAACTCTGTCAAGGCAGGATAGGCTGCTTCTAGCAGCTCCTGCCCAGATGTGGCAACAGTACTCCATCGTTGGCCGAACATGGCTTTTATATATGTAGAGAATTGCATCAGGAGTTAGATATCTACTGGAGCGGTAGAAGGATCCCACCATTTTTCCAGCGTCCCTGGCAATAGATTTGATATACGTGTTCCATTTCAGATCGGGAGTAAAGGTCAATCCCAGAAGCTTGTCAAAACATGAAGCCTCCCCAAGATGAGAGCCATTCATTTCGATTGATGGCAGCTGGGCAGCAGAGCGTTGATGATGTAAAGATAGAAACTTGGTTTTAGATGCATTTAACTATGATATTGTCCTTTTGACCACTGTACACTTTTTAACCCTTATCCTTGAGTGGCCTCTGGACTTTGATAAGTGGTGATTTCCTTGTAAAAAAAAATTGCAGGACGTAAATAATATTTAATAGAAAAAAAAAGTCAACATTGATGAAAACAATGTAAAGAATAAGAATATTTTATATTCTACTAGTTTATAATCGCAACCCAAACAGTGCTGGGTATATTACCTGGGTATGTCAATTTCCAGCTTTAAATAACGTTTAGTGTTTTATTGTAAGAACAGCGAAAAATATTTGCAAAAATTTCGTGGAAAAAAAAGTATATGCATGGGAGAGAAAGTAACTACGATGAATGCATTTACCTATTGTTTTTATTTGCGAAAAGTCATTAGAAATTATATTTTTTCAGCAAAAAAATAATTAGTTTCAAACAAATCAGGAATTTCTTTTATTGCAGACTAGCAGGGAGAGGGACGTCTGACCTTGCCGGGTTGTAAAATACGCTTAAATATATTTTGATTCATGCAGATTTCGTATTTATTATTGCAGAGCCAATTCTCTATTGAATATTATGTTGTACCTAATATATAGTAGTGATTTCCAAAATTAAAAAAAAATAATAACTTAAAATCACTTAAAATCGAAACTGAAACTTTAAGTATTCCAGTCGCGTTTCCTAGGTAAGAAAGACTTAATATTAAACGAGTTAA
This sequence comes from Euprymna scolopes, assembly GCF_053919585.1. NCBI lineage: Eukaryota > Metazoa > Mollusca > Cephalopoda > Sepiida > Sepiolidae > Euprymna > Euprymna scolopes. Next base: position 77,401,812 of record NC_136495.1, read on the forward strand.
AGAAATGAATTGGATTTGGGCATGCGCAAAAGTAATAGAAATATGTCGGTAATTTGAAATGAACAAGGTTTTACGCATTAACACATGATTGATGTATGATTACTATTTCCTGTTAATGTCAGTGTTATGTGACCAGTAGTTTAAGAGTTTATCAGTTAAATATTTACATACAGACAGACTGTTTTATATATATATATATATATATATATATATATATATATATATATATATATATATATATATATATAGATATATAGATTATATAAAAAGGTAACTAAGTTAAAAAAAAATGTTTCTGCAACGTCATTTATGTTATTATGGCTTGGTAATTTCTTTAAATGTATAAAACATGTACCCAGTTGAAAATATTCCAGTCTTATGTGAGATTTGAACTCGGTTATTGACATCATAAAAACTACTGTCTCAGTAATGTGTACCTTGTTGATCACTTTCTTATCAACCAATCACATTTTTGTATCTGTGCACAAACAAACTCTCTCAATAAAAAAACAAACAAACAAAAAAAACAAACAAAAAAACAAACAAACAAACGCCGCAACTCTTTTAACAGTACATCGATAGATTCTAACGTTTTATCGAGGCTTAGGTGCTGGAGCAACTCCTCCAAAATCTTGAATATGTTGCATTATCATAGATAACGCGACGATGGAATATAAAGGGGAGAAGAAAACGACGATGAAATCTATTGAATTCACACACGCATACACACACACTCACACACACATACAGACACACACACATACACACTTACGCTCGCATACACACACATCTATCTATGATTGTGTAGTCATGGTTTAAACCTTGACCCAAAAGTTTATCCATGCTGACGACGGCTGATAAGCTAGAAACACGCGTGTCCATGGATAACTTTTATGTACGTAAAAATAGTTAAATATTTAAATATTAAAAAAATAAATAAATGTTAATGAAAGGTGCGACGCATTTATATGAAGAACAAAGGACAGCTGACTCTCTCATCGCTAAGATAGTAGAATTTAATAATAAAAAAGACAGCGTTTCAAACAGTTAATATCGCTAAAAACTAACAACAACAACAACAACAACAACAACAACAAACCTATCTATCTGTCGGTTTCTCTCTCTTTCTCTTTCTTTCTCTCTTTGTATATATATATATATATATATATATATATATATATATATATATATATATAAAATAAAATCTCTCTCTATACATACATACATACATACATACATACATACATACATACATACATACATACATAGATTTATATACAGTGGGTAGCAAAAGTATTTGGCATATTGTTTTTTTTCATATTTCTTAAAAAATATCAAGTTTATTTGAATGAAATTCACACTATATCTCTGAAGAGATATTATCTATCTAAAAATAAAAAGGAAAATAATATATATTTGTTGACAAATATTCGTTAACGAAAAATTAAATTATCCATGTGCAAAAGTATTTAATCCATTCATTAATACTTAGTTATATATCCTCTGTTTTGCCTTACAGCCGCCAAATGCTTTCCATAACTATATACTAGTCACAAGCAATTGCTGGTAGTTTCAGCCATTCTTCTTCGCAAGCTTTCTTCAATTTCTTGATATTCTTGGGGTCTCTTGCATGCACTCTGAACTTCAAAGTTTTTCATAGATTTTCGATGGGATTTAGGTCGGGTGACTGGCTAGGCCACTGTCTAACACTAATCCCATTATCCTTAATTCATTTCATTGTTATTTACCCTTGTGCTTTGGATCATTGTCTTGTTAGAAGATAAAAATCACCGCCCAATCCTAAATTTGCTGCAGTCTTGAACAGATGCGTTGACAAGATTTTCGTGTAGTTTGCTGCATTCATTTTCCCTTCTATGATTTCCATTCCTCAAACTCTATTTGCAGAAAAGCAGCCCCAAATCATCACACTAAAGAAAAAGAATAGAGAAAAAAAAAACAGGCGTGCTTTTGAACACACACACACACACACACACACACACACACACACACACACACACACACACACACACACACATTATAAGTTGCGAGCTCTCTATAAAAAAGGATGAAAAATGAAGAAGCTGTATTTCAACCTTTTTTTTGGGGGGGGGATCGGTCAAACATTACCACAATCTTTATCAACAGCTGGATATATAGACAATTTAATTTTGAAGTTATTAAATTAGGGCGTATTTCACCAGAACAGTAGATTGTGTTAGTGGGTGGGTGGAGGTTGACTTAAGTGAACATCGAATTTCCTTAAGCGTGTTTGTTGATAAGCTAATTTTTGTGCGTCGAAAAAGTTTGCGTAAATATATTCACTGATTGTTGCGTGTCAGAGAAAATTAAAGGGTTGGGAGAGGGGATTTAATAAGAAATGAAGAAATAGAGATAGGAAGACTAGTTAATAACGGATTGAATATATCTGGCCGTTAAGCGGGGACCATATCAAGATAGTCGATATGGCGAAAAGCAGAAAAAAGTGGAGATTAGAAAAAAGAGATAAGGAGAGAGAAATAGAGGGGGAGAAAGAGAAAATGAAAAAGTAAAAACTGGAGGCACATCTGTATGATAAAGGTTGGTTGGTTGTTTTTGTTTTATGGCATATCAACCCTTTTTAGATTATTTAATGCCGAATCCAAATATTTCGAAGAAAATTTTTTTAATAGAATATATTTTTTGTTTTCAAGTCGGTTTCTATTCAACCCATAGTTGGGACCCTAACAGGTACTACCACTCCGGGTCAGTGTGGACCTGGGAGCAATGGCAATTAAAAGGTGGCTCCACACTCCCCAAAGCTCGCAAGTTGGGGCCTAACCACTAGATATAATTTAAGGTCATATCCAGGACCATCTATGATAAAGTATAAATCTCTAAACATACATAGACCCATTTACATATATACACATCGAGACATGTGTTATGTGTACGTTTACAATGTAGTGCATAGACAGAGGTATAGACATGTGTCGACATAAAATTTGTACAGAATTCACAGGATACAAATATATACTATATAAAATAGATTCGTAGGCTACATATACATAAATATGAAGGAGCCCCTGAAATAAAGATATATAGTAATTTATAGTTATATAAGTGTGTATAGAGGGATAGATACATAGTATAAGTGATTAATGGATGGAGTGAAAAGGGGGAAGAATTATATGCTAAAAGAAAAATAAGTGTCATTTAACTATACAGAGCATAATGTTCTACAATACATAAAAATTGAGAGTATGTATGTGGCATGTTAGGTTATACATTATATATGTATTTAGGTAGTTCATGAATCTTCAAATAAAATTTAGGGTACTAAAGTGGTGTTTCTTATAGTGGTTACAATTGATAGAGTTTTCATGTTTTTTATTTAGGAGCTTATCCCTCTCTCTAAATGTTGTAATATATAATTTCTCATTGAGGCAAAGGTAGCAAGGTGATTTTATAGACGAGCAGATGTTTGCTCTCTTAAGGATATTCCAATTTACAATTGGTGATGATCTCTGTTCAATTAATTTATTAAAGTATTTAGATAGTGATGTTCTGTCTGTATAATTTGGATTTTCAAAGGAGCATTTGTTTCCTGTATATCTTTCATTGAATGTCTTACTTGCCATGCCAATATAATATCTTTTATCATCTAGGGTTTCTTTAGTAGATATGGTAGCTTTGTAAACAACTAAGGTTATCAGGCAATTTCGTTTTAGTGGGCATTCAAACTTTCTCCTACAAATTCAGGATTTAGTTACTAAAGGTGTACTTCTATTTATACCATTTAATATTTTGTTATTATTTGTTTTTAATTATTTTTTTCTATATTATCACTACAACTATAGCTTAATTTGAAAGTATTCTTATTAAATATTTTATGCGGAATGTTTTCGGGAGAGAAATACCTTGTCATAAGGTTTAAGAATTTATTTCACAAGTTAGTTTTAAATATAATATTATAGGGTGGCGTGAACTAGATTATCCTCCTTTTTCTATTTATTTCACAAGTTAGATTTAAACATAATATTATAGGGTGACGTGAACTAGATTATCTTCCTTTTTCTATTTATTTTATGTGTACTATTGGAGGGTATTGGTTCAATATATTCTAGTTGTGTATTTTTATAGCCACTGTCCTTAACGGCTTTATTGTAGAAATTTTTGTGTGAGTTGAAGATGCTTTGGTTGGAATTCTTTTGCTCATTGACTCAGGTATGTGTTTGATAATTGATTTAGAGTGGTTAGAAAATAGGTTTACATAAATGGGATTAGTATTATCCTTTTTACATGGTTCATAACACACCTTCCTTAAATCTGAGGTTACATCACAATAATTAATTATTTTAACATTAGAAACAAATACTTTAAGCTTGATTCTCCGAAGTTCATTGAGAATGATTTTGTTCATTCTCTCGCATTTAGGACCGTTAGAGTCTTTTATAATCATAAGGCCGACGGGTGTTTACAATCTCAAAGGCCATTGATAAAACATAGGCAGATACATATGTCATGTTAGAAAAGAAAAAAATGTCAACCACATCTGTCACGTTAGAAAAGGTTTGCCAAGGACATAATAAATACAATATAATAAATATAAGAAAGACATGATCAATTGTTTTGACCTTGAATAGCGGGTAATAAATAAGACAACACGGTGGTATATTTACAAGAGTGCGTATATACAGACATATGGAATAATATGTTGCAGAAGACTTATCGGAGACTCCTACGAGGCTTTATAATAAGCACTTCTATACATAATTTTTAGAAAAATCTCTGTAGTTAGATCACTATCACACTATAATCTTCCCACTTTTAGCATTGCTTCGTATAGCGTCTGTACTGTTTTCTTTTATCGTAGTTAAGTTCCTATCGTATGTCATTTTTGTGCTTTCTGTTGTTGTCTAGAATATGTTTACTCAAATGTGTTGAACACGACCTTTGAAGTATTAGTCTCGACACCATCGACGAAATTACTATGTTAAATCGTACCCATAGCAAACGAACAATTCTAAAATCGGTCCAATTAATACAGTTCCTATCATAAATATTATATACACGCATAATTACTTATTCAAATGTGGCCAACGTGAATTAGAAGACCCTTGCACTAAAGTCACGTAACTAGCTGACATCACAGAATAAAGTACAATGGCCACGGTTAGATGATTATCACAAGGATTAAAAAAAAAACAAGTGCATTTTAAAATTAATAATTCGATACACTCTGAATAATTAAATCTTTGCCACAGTATTTTCCCGCCAAATTACTCTTTTTTAATCGCACGTATTCAAATGTAAAATAATTCTGAATCTTTTGGAAAAGTAAATGCAGTTCTCTCGGCAAACAGAAAAAACTATTCTTGCAAAAGTCGTCTATCACCTAATTGAGACCATTGTAATTTATTCTGCAACGTCAGCAGTGTTGATAGAAGGCCCTTCTATTTACGTTGTCCATGCTTAAATAAGTAAATATTTGTGCTTACCTAAATATCTTCGTATAAATACTAAGCAAATGTAATTTCGATTCGAAAAAACTATCAATAGCGCCTCAAATAGCGTTTTGTGAAAATGCACTTTCATCTTAAACATTTTTGGCACCTATGCGATAATTTGTATTATTTTTCTGTTTTTATTGGAAACGAAGAAATGACCTCAAATGTTTTCTCTAATTGTCTTTCTTAAAATTTATCTTCTTTTCTATTTTCATTTTCTTCTGATATTCTTTTTTTTCTATTCATTTTTCTCTGAACTTTTGTCTAGTCGAAACTGTTGTTCTTGTTGATGCTTAATGATTTCCAACATGGTGTAACCTAGTCGGAGTGGGGGGTTGTTTTGTCGCAATCCTGCTTCACGGGCCTAATTGGTGTAATTAGTCCGTTCTCAGTCCCTAAAACGCATGAGCTAACTCTATGTCCCCGTGACTACACTTGTATCTTCGTCTAGTGATGGACCCTTCAAAATGTAACCAGACACTTATTATTGGAACTACCGTTCTGGTATTCAAGGCACACAAAACGCGCACAACCCTAAGTCTGTGTGACAGTAACTTTAACTGGCTGGTTGGTAGTCTGCTGTCGGACGCTGTGGTTTGAGTTCTTCTCGTATGTGCTCTGTTGAATCGCTGGTTTATTGCTTCCCTCAGCTACATTTCTGTGTCGGGTTCAGGGTAAATCTTAAATCAAATGCATTTCAATTCGATAGGCAATCAACAATTAGATCGTTTTCTTATAAACGAGAATAATGATTCATAAGATATTTTAGCGTGCCATTTGTGCAAAAGACAGTTAATTTCTTCGGGTTCTAAACGTTTCAAGATGCAGGATTTCCTTCAACTTAGATTTGTTCAGACAGCTTCTCGGTAGCATGATGTAAGAAAGAGCTTTTCCGTTTAGCTCTTTTGGGGGAGATATTCAGCTTTTGGGCTAAATCCCCCAAACCGGTGCATACTCTTCGACGGCAAGCATAATGGAACCCTAATTCAAACCACCATCTTTTTGAGATTAGCATTTCCCCCTCTATCGTTTGGGGATTACCCTTTCTCTTCTATTCTCTTTCTTTTTACTTTTCTTTCTTCTGAATCTCTTTTCCTTCTGTCTCTCTATTAATCGATATTTCTCTTTAATTCGCCTTCCTTTCTCTCTATCTCCGTGAGGCTTTTCTATCTCTTTCTTTCTCAACTATCTACCTCCCTGGGCGATTTCTTGCTTGATACAAGTCACATTGATTATCATTAAGCTAGACCCACGTGAATCGAAATGCCCACTTTACCTCGTTGAGAAATTACTTTTTTTTCTACAATATTACAATAAAAACACATTCTGTCATTCCTAAAAAATCTGGGATCTCTTAAACCTCGTGGCAAACACCCCACCTAACACACTTAACCCTTAATGCATAAGCAAGGAAATTTAGTGCTGCCCAGCGCATAAAACAGCGTTACAATATCACTCTTAAAATCCTCCATCTTTTCTCCCTAAAGTATGGTACCGACCTTTTCCTCTATTTTCATTGATTTTTTTACTGGGATGTTGATCAATTCTTAACTTCTTAACGAGAGAAAACAATAAGTAAGCTTGTCCAAATATATTCTTGAGTAAACGATAAAAATGAAGAAAAATTAACAGGCCTTTTATATTCCAATTTGAAATCTTTTTTGTCACTCAAGAACCCGAAAGCCTTTTTTCGATGCATTTTTCTTAGGTTGGAGAATTTCATTCCACCAATTTCGCGTACCTCGAGTTTTAAAAATATAGTATGGCTTTTAATTTCTCGCGGTTACTATTAACAAGTTTTTCGAGCACAATATCTTGATCATTTTTTTTTTCGAAAATCAAACAAATTTTAATTGTAATAATAGTTATGTTGCATCCGATATAAATCCAAGTTCTCGTTGCCAGTATTGATACAACACACATCCGGGTTATTTTTGTGTCTGATGAGTCTAAGTTCTCATAAACTGTGGTGATCTTGAAGAGCCAATTATAAATAAGACAACACGGTGGTATATCTACAAGAGTGCTTTTTTTTTTACAGAAGTACACAATATAGAAAGACTGCTCCAATACTACTCCGAGATTGTCTCATAAACCTCTCTGTACATATTGTCTACACTCATGAACAAAAAAAATGGGCCAGGAAAGAAATTTACAATTTATTGCACAAAAAGCTGCATTACACAAAATGCAATTAAATAATAAACGAAAATGAGTAAAAAATATAAAGAACAAGATATTTACTTTAATAAAAACTTAGTATGGAATGGAATTGCCCTTAGATATTTTTAAAAGATCAATTCTTTTTATCATGCTCTCAACCAACTTGGAGCACTGTGAAGAGGAGATGTTATTCCATTCTCTTTGTACTGCTTCCCATAATTTTTCTTTGTTGGAAAAAGTTTTTCTAACTAATGCACGAGATATTATAGCCCAAATATTTTCCATTAGGTTTAAATCTGGGCTTTGGCCAGGCCAAAACATCACATCAATTGAATTATCAGTAAGCCATTTTTTTTGTTCCAATTTTAATCATGGCCCATTTTTTTTGTTCACGAGTGTACAGGATCCCATATATTCAATAAATAGGATAGATCACCCAAACACTACAACACTAATGATTATATGAAAAGAAATCAATTTAATTTTTTAGTCTTGAAATACACACTTTGAAAAACTCCCAAAATGATGAATGATCAAATTTTGGAAAACATGGATGAAAGCTTAGAATTTTTTTAGGAACTCTAGAGTTCAGGATCCTCTATTGTTCATGATAACAAAAAGGAAGACTACGCTGCAAGGATATTCAATGTCTGCTGTTTGAAAATGTTCAGAAGTTTTGTTACCCTCGTGATAATATCAAATCATAGGGACAAGTAGTTGCTAGGTGAGAAATTATGCAATTTCTAATGAGCAGAGCGTTATCACCGTCGTCCAAGGGAAACGTCAGTCAGGCATGCGTATGCAGAGTGATAATGTAGGTAGCCAAATCTGGCCAATGAGGGTCGAAGACATGCGTTGCATGGAGAGAAATAAGTACATATAGTACATTACCGCCCCAAAGTAATGCTTGGGAGAATGGTCTAATAACAAGAGAACTGATGTTACACTACCCTCGGATTTAATTCCATTTTCACCCCAAATCAGACATAGCGCAACTTTGATATAGAGGGCTACTATCGGGGACATATGTTGCAGGGATACTATAAAATATTCACATTACACTTGAACTTATGCATGTAAGTACGGTTGGGAAAGCAGGAAGTTACCACAGTCGATTATCAAGCTTGTGTATATATAGTGTGATGATGTATGGAAGTGAAACCTAGCCAGTAAGGGTTGAGGACATGCGTTGCATGGAGAGAAATAGTATAAAAATGATACAGTCGCTGTGCAATGGGAGTCTTAAAGAAAGGCTTAGACCTAGTGATTGCAGAGGAATATTAAATTTGACCAATATAGGAAGAATAGCAAAGAGACTCGACGTTGCCTGGGATTGAATGATGATAAACAAATATTTCACACTCTCGTATTTTTATTTTCATCAAAATCCGTGAAATCGCTCTGGAGGAAGCTTCACATGCCTCCATGCAGTAACTTAGTCCAAAATATATGTTATTTTACATTGCACTCTACAGTTTCTTTTATAAAATTATTTTATATAAACTTCTTTTCAGTTAACGAAAAAAAAATTAAGAAATTTACGTGCGGAGTTTGAACCTACAGACAACGCCATGAAAAAAACAACAACAAAACAACAACAACAAAAAAACGTAAATTTTCAAGTCTTATAAAATTCTTTCCAGTTAATGAAAAAAAAAAAGAAATTTATGTGCAGAGTTTGAACCTACAGCAAAAAACACACGCTATCAACTTACCCATAGTAGAATTTTCACAGTCTGTTGTTCTATCATTGTTGCTAACGACGACATGGTAAAATGACTTTACCAATGATAGATAAATTAAAATAACAATTTCGATTATCGGTAATTATCGGGGGTATTTTGAGACAAAACTTAACTAGTATCACTCCCAGACTTATACACTAAAGTTCTGTAAAGTTTCCAGAAAATTTGTTTAGCCGTTTCGGTGTCTATAATAAAGGAAATAATTACTTACCTCTGGGGAACTCCGGCAACAGAAAGTTGCTTGCTTCCTTGTGTTAGCTTTTATGAGGGCTTGGGCGTATAATATCACGTGCACGTGATTTTTCCTTTCGTGTGCAAAGCATTGTTCTATTTAAGGCGACTTGTGATAGAGACAATCACCTGTTTTTTTTGTGAGTAACGATCATCTAATACGAATCATCAACTAAGTGACCTTGTGGTCGCAACAGACGAATCTGTTGCAACGTCGTCAACAATCTTTCAGGGAAAATTCCTTCAGAGATCTGTGCTGAACTAATTAGAATGTCACGATCCCATTATCTTTGCTTGGGATACATACTGCACTATACTTCAGGTGTGATCAGGGCCCTCCTTAGAGTTGGGCGCGCTCCTTCTAGTAAAATTGACACTACCGCCCGGTTCCGCCCAAGGGCGAGTTCCTCTTGGAATAGGAATACACAGGGAGGAACCACGGAGGGGTTTCATGCGGATCTTGGTATGGAGAGTCCCCAATTCTGCAATTTTTGTGCCCACAATGGACATTCTGGCATGGACTGTAGAGTGTTTTCTTCTTATGGTGAACGACTCCGGCGTTGTAGGAGGCTGGGATTATGCGAGCGATGTTCTGAAACCAGTTACCTTAGCAGTGAATGCCCTGTCGATGAGGATTTGAAGGCTCGATGCAGGATGTGTCACTTTCAAGGCCATCTGTCAGTATTGTGTCCAGAATTGAAACTAGAAGAGACAGGAGTTAGTACCAACGTAAGCTCTGACGCTGAAATAACCCATAACATTCTACCCATGATCAAGGTTACTATCAGAAGAGGGGAATATTCAGTGTCGATGACCTGTCTCTTGGATTCCGGCAGCCAGAGGTCTTACTTCTCGAGTGAAGTCCTGGATCGTTTGCATTGTGACCCGGATACATTGGAGGACGCCACCTGGACATAGTTTCCTTTGTCGGTAGGAAGCATCGTAGATGTAAACAAGTGACTGCTGTAGTGGACTTATTTGTTGGAGCAGCCCCCCAAGTGCCTATTCCTATTGACAACCAACTAGACCTTACATATAAGGTCCCTGACTTACCGCTGGTTTGGAAAAATCTTCGAGATTTAGGGATGGAGCCAACGACAGAAATTACAAATGGCAGTGTTCGGCTCTGGGGCTTGATGGGAGTAGACCTCTTAAAATATTTGTACCCTATTAAGGTAGTACGTTGCATGAATGGAACCGCTTGGGAGACCCCAGCTGGTATAATACCATTCGGGAACGTCCAACATTTTCTTTACGAGGACCAAAGAATTGCGTACACTGAGAGCCTGGATTATAACCTAATGGTCGATCAGTTTCCTTGCGATGACAGTCTCGTTAATAATGCTATGAATTATGTCGATCCTTTCGCAGACGTGTTCTATTTAAGGTGACTTGTGACAAAGACAAGCACCTGTTTTTTTTGTGAGTAACGATAATCTAATACGAATCATCAACTAAGTGACCTTGTGGTCGCAACAGACGAATCTGTTGCAACGTCGTCAACAATCTTTCAGGGACCGTATCCTGGGAATTCGCCTCAATAACGAATTAAATCACGTACAGAGACAAAGTTGCATTTATATAATTGTAAAGAAGAGATATGTGCAGAACAGAAGATTTTGTTAGTATGGTCACATTGAAAGAATGAAAACATTCATGTAATAGTAAACGTAGAACAGTTGAGGTTGTAGAATCAATTAACAAAGGAAGGCCAAAGAAAACGTGAGAGGAAATTAGGTAACGCAGTCGTCACATGTCAATACTCGAGACCCAACACGTTGTATACAGACAGTCGCAAGGAAACAAAGACAAGGAAAGAATTCGAATAACTTTTTTTCAATTGAAAACAACTGACTTACAGGTACTTCTTGTCTCTTGTTCAAAATTCTTCTCATATTTTAGTGTGCTTAACAAGACTCTGCTGTATCGAACACGTGTTACTCTGTCTTTGTTCAGCTATGTTTAGGAAACGTCTTTCCCTGTCACTCTCGGCCCACATATGTAGCACGTCTATTTCTGTCTCTCTCGTGTCTCGAACACATCTCAAATACTTGCTTCTCTGAACACGTGTCTCTTTTTTTTTTCTGCACATCATACAGTCAGCTTCATCATCTGCCTATGGCTGCTGCTTACTCAACGTCAGCTGCTCTGTTATAATCACAAGGATGACCTTTAAGGAAAGCGGGATAAATAAAGACCTGGAAAGAGATAGGTTAATTTGAAAGTTAGTTTCTAAAAGCCGTCGAACACATGTCAATATCTAGAACAACAAATGTTAGATAGGAAATAATGATGATGATAATTCCCTGTAATCAATGAATCTGATGCACATCCCAGCTACAACAAAGAAAATGTTGAAATGACCAAATAAAATTTAAAATTATAAATGTTTTTATAATTTTAAATAGAATTTCAAATTATAAATGTTTTCATAATTTAAAAGGAATTTAAAACTATAAATGTTTTTATAATTTAAATAAGATTTAAAATCATAAATGTTTTTATAATTTAATTGTGACCCGGATACATTGGAGGACGCCACCTGGACATAGTTTCCTTTGTCGGTAGGAAGCATCGTAGATGTAAACAAGTGACTGCTGTAGTGGACTTATTTGTTGGAGCAGCCCCCCAAGTGCCTATTCCTATTGACAACCAACTAGACCTTACATATAAGGTCCCTGACTTACCGCTGGTTTGGAAAAATCTTCGAGATTTAGGGATGGAGCCAACGACAGAAATTACAAATGGCAGTGTTCGGCTCTGGGGCTTGATGGGAGTAGACCTCTTAAAATATTTGTACCCTATTAAGGTAGTACGTTGCATGAATGGAACCGCTTGGGAGACCCCAGCTGGTATAATACCATTCGGGAACGTCCAACATTTTCTTTACGAGGACCAAAGAATTGCGTACACTGAGAGCCTGGATTATAACCTAATGGTCGATCGTGTTTTTATAATTTTAATAAAATATAAAATTATGAATGCTTTTTTAATAAAATTTTTCATAAAATTAAAAATTATCAATGTTTTTATAATTTTAATAAAATTAAAAATTATAAATGTTTTCATAATTTAAATAAAATTTTAAATTATAAATGTTTTTATAATTTAAATAAAATTTTAAATTATAAATGTTTTTATAATTTAAATAAAATGTTAAATAATAAATGTTTCATAATTTTAATAAAATTCAAAATTATAATTTTTGTATACTTTTCCCACGTGTTGATCATTTCTCATTTGGCCATGGCTGTAAATTAAGTTGAACACATTTTGTATTTAACAGCTTAACACAATGTTTCTCTTTTCTGAAATTTTCAGATTAAGATTAATTATTCCTATAAGTTGGATTCTTCGGAAACACATCTGGCGTAGTGGATAACGTATTTGGTAAAGTTTAGTTGTAAATTTACACTCTTCTGAGGTTGAAGGTTCAATCCTCAGTGTAGGCGACACTAAACATACAATTGCGAATTACTTGGGATTTGCTTGATAGAATAAGAGTACACTAACCCCGTGGATTAAATAATAAAAAAAACTCCGTTCAAAATTCCGTGCAGATTCCTGAGTTTGATAAATAACTTTTCACATTCGACAAGATACACATAAAGAAGGTCGGAGTTTACATCAACGGAAACGTTGTGAAAATAACACTCAAAATGAGAATAGTGGTCTAAAGAATACAAATAATATGAACAATGTTTCTTGTGGATTATTTAATATTAAAACACCGCAGCTTTTGTAAATTATTCATACTAAATAATGAACCACTGTTGTCGATGTCATGATACATGTCGTCAATGATAACGCCCTCCCCCAGCATTGGTTGTGATGTCATAGCGACAGACACAAAAGTTTTGAAATAGATAAAACCAATTATTTTCATTTATAAGCAGTGAAAGAGTACTAATTTCTACTTGTATGATTTCATAATTTCCACTATCAAATTTTTATTCCTTTGTTTTGTCGGCTGAATCTATTTGTGTGTGTGTGTGGGGGGGTTCGTGTGTGTGTGTTTAAAAGTTTTTCTTTTCGTATCTACACATCATTTTGTTCGTCTCTGCGATATTTATTTAGGAAATAAAAAAAGAAAACTATCTGGAAAAAGAAGACGACTGTGAAGTAAAATATAGAGAAGAAGAAGAAGAAGAAGAAGAAGAACAACAACAACAACAACAACAAGAAGAAAAAGAACAACAAGAAGAAGAGGAACAAGAACAAGAAGACGGCTACAACGAAGAAGAATACGACTACGGCGTAGAAAATGACGAGAAGAAGAAGAAGAAGAAGAAGAAGAAGAAGAAGAAAAAAAAAACGACGAAGAAGAAGAAGACAAAGAAGTGTTGCATTACCAAATCGAACAAATGTCATGTTTCGGTTTTATATAACTGTGTTTATGCATATCTAGCTGTATATAAGGTATACGTGTTTTTGTAATCCATGCTCGTGTATCGTCTAGTGGTTAGAATTATAAGGACAGTTACTTTTCATTGTATATGGGGTGTCTGTATATGTCGATCTGTTGCGTGTATGTTCAATAGTCTTTCTATGTGTATGTGGGCGTTTTCACATATTCACGACAATAATGAATGAGGCAATAAAATGGGTAATCTTTAACAATGACGAATAACACCCTTGTCTGCTTGACACATGCCTTATTAATTGTCTCCCTCTCCTCTGGCGGTAGGCACTTGAAATGGGGGCATCTTCTTCCGAATAGAACACTCAAAACGCCGAGTTATCATTTCCGGATCTTTATTTCCAAATATTCCACGTCTTAGAGTTTGTAGCTCTTAACTTTCTTCCTTACATTTTCCATGGTCCGTAGATGTTTCCATCGGACCAAAAAGACAACTGCTGTCCGCTATCTAACCCAGTGGCTAGATAACTCACAACTCGTTTCTTCAACTCCCCGCCACAGACTCTTCTAATTCTGATTTCTCCTGGCTTACGTATCTCTTACGTCAGCCAAAGTGTAAAATCTAGTTTGTCATAAAAGGCACGTCATTGTTTACTAAACCAAATTCCAAACTAGCTTTGTTTATGCTTTTCCTTTATTCGTAACATGTTTCCTTGAACCAAAGTTCTCAAATAAAATATTTAATATTACAATAGAAAAATGCGAGCATGAAAAGTAATATGGTTAAGCTTAAACATGGAAAAGTAAAGGACTAGTTGTTAAAATTGGAAACGAAAAGGACAAGATATTCTAGTACAAAATATAACTTTATAACTTTAAATATTGCAGCATTAAGAATTCATTATATAATGTTAAATGGAATTTAAAAAAATTCTTAATGCTGCAATATTTTTAGTTATAAATTTATTATATTTTTTCCATGTTTTAGTTTAACCATATTACTTTTCATGCTCGCATTTTTATATTGTAATCCATGATTTGTCTAATTTCAGTCTTATTTTTTGGTCCCCATAAATATAACATACACATATGTAATAACAATGTACGACACTCGTCTGCTTTCAATCCCCTCCAATTATCTCCATTTAATTCTTTCATTTTCTCTGTTTTACTTGTTACTTCTCTTTTCGTGAGAGAGGTTAATTGGTAGCAATAGTAGTCGCTGAAGCGACATGGTTGCTATGGAAACCAGTCATAAAACGTCGCTCACCTCCTTACTTTTTTTACGATTTTGAACACCAGTAAATTCCTCATAACTTTTGTTTTACTGAACGAAAATTGAACATTTTTTTCACAACATAGCTCAGATGGGGAACTGTAATAATTATCTAAAATTTGGTTGAAAGATGAGTGAGCGGTGAAACTTTAAAGCAGTTCTAAATGACTAAAACTGACACTTAACCATATATTCAAACACGGTAGTGTTTGAATGATAAATATTTTAACTAACATTATAACTTATTAGAAGAAGAAGAAGACGAAGAAGAAGAAGAAGAAGAAGAAGAAGAAGAAGGTGTCTGCAAAATTTGACAAAGAAACAAAAAGTGCGAAGAAGAAAACGAAAGGAAGGAAAAAAAGAAGGTAAAGAAGTAGATAAACAACAACAACATAAAAAAGAAGAGATAGAAAATACAAAGAAGATGACGAAGAAACTGGGGAATAAAGTAAAAGAAGGAAAAAAAAAGGGAAAGTTCAAATTGTAAACTGAAAGGTTTTATTCACAATAGGCAAATGAATGGCACAGAAGCAACGCCACCATTCACCCATGCATAAATTGTCGTTAGCACATCTGGGCTGGTGCATTTACCACTAGTCGCTCGCCTTTAGACAAGGCCCCAAAAATTTTCAAATCTACTAGGCCCCGCTTTATCAACCTAGCTTCAACGCCTGTCCTATTGCCGCAGTGTTGCACCCCTATACCTATTTCTCAAATACTTTAATGGAATGTGGTCTGACGTACTCGTAGAAATTGTGCCCCTCTCGATGTGATTACCCCTAACTAACCCAACAAGGAGTAAAATCGTACTTCTTCAGAGTTGAGGCCTCCAGATACCAGAAAGTTTTCTGCTCTAATAGTTTCCTCCCTTAAAATACTAGACTTTGGAATTCCTTCCCTGTTCTCTGCTTCACTGACCGTATTAACCTGCAGAAATTTAAATGTAATGCGAACAGACATCTCTCTGCTCAACTCCCTACATAGTGCTCCTGTTGGTATGGTCCAAATAGTAGCCCCTTACGTTCAAGAAACATGTCTTATTTGGGTTGAATAAGACTTTTTTAAAATGTCCCACTGTTACTCCATTTATTTGTGGTTCTCCGCTCGACATATCTTTGTTTAACATAAGCAGAGGACAAAAAAATGACCAGAAAATGACGGATTCTGATGTTGACACTTCCTGAAATTTCACACGAGCCCTGTTAGCCAGGTAAATCAATTATTGTTTGGTGACAAATTTGTTCATTATAGCTGTTAGCGTGTGTGTTTGTATGTCCAGCTAAAAGTAAAAAAAAAACGACAAAATAAATATCCACAAAGTTGGTATTTTCTTGATCGACGTTGCCCCAAATAAATATCTAAGATTTAGAAAAAAAAACAACCAAAAAACTATTCTTTCTTTGACTCTTGATGATTCCTAGAATGTGTAAATCCTTACTTTTTGCTTTCAGCACGAACATTTGATGTTCCACTGTTGAAATCCCTCTTTACACTCTAAGAACAGTTCTATACCATTTCAAGTTCCAAATGATAATAATCAACTTCAAAATGGACTTATTTTCAAGTGAAAAAAATGAATCAACTTCAAAATGGATCGATCAACTTCAAAATAGATTAATCAATTTCAAATTGAGATATTTTTTAGTAAATTAATTATTCTTTTCTTAATTAACTTAGTAAGGAAATTGACTGGTCGTCTTCATCTTCTATATAATATTTTGATTTCAAAGATTCCCCTCTAGACCAAAGTACCGTAGGTTTACAGCAACAGACAGCATGCAAATTTATTATGTCTAGACTATTAGCCACTATCTTATGTAATTTTAGAACGCCTTTTTAGACACATTTAGTCGTTATAATAAAATACTACATTATATTCTAGGAGCAATATCATCACAATCGCAACCATCTTTAAAGGAAGTAGTTCCTATTTTTCCTTCTAAATAGCAAGTCCTCCTACAACCACCGCTCATCACCGGGAGGATTCTGCGCTTTCTACAGATGGATCATGTACTCAGCGACATAACATGATCTTTCCATTTCCCAATTCAAACTTTTCCCTTCTTACATTCCACCAAATCTCATTGGCTGAGAGATGACAATTCGTTCATTCCAGAATCTAAACCTTATTACAAAAACGAACGCCCCAGAAATTTACAAATATGACATCACTCTCTACAGTAAGCAATCATTTAAAATAAAATAAACCTAATACAAACATAATCACCAACTGCGACCGATCGAGACATGTCCATAAGGTAAGAATTATTTTTTTAGACGTTAATTGTTCTTATGCAGTTACGCTACAGTTCTAAATATTTTTTGCTTACACAGCTCGTACATGTTGTTATTAAATACTGTATTTCGACACATCGGCACATGCTTTCTTTATTTAAAAGTACCATTGACTAAAATTCTTCCTTTATACACTAAATAATTATTCTTATACACTCACGCTACCGTGCTAAATCTTTTGTGTTTACATAGATGGTACACGTTGTTGTTAAGTACTGTTTTCCGACCCATCGGCACCATCGGCACATATCTTTCTTTTTTTTTTTTAAATTACGATTGACGAAAATTGTTTCTTTATACGCTAAACAAAAATAAAAAGCGGATTAAGCGATTATTATAGCCGAGATCAGGATTTTGATGAAACCTTACACAGTGAACTATATTGCTTGTTGTTTTTATAACCATAACCAGAAATTGACAGTTTATATACTTCGAAATCTCCTTATATGTCATTTTGAAAGTTTTAAACTATCTATTCCTGATTATTTCTGAAGTATGTGCGTGTGTGTGTGTGTGTGTTGTTGGTTGGTTGAGTGTTTTTGTTTTACGGCATATCAACCCTTTTTAGATTATTTAATGCCGAATCTAGTTATTTTGGAAGAAAATATTTTTAATAGAATATATATTTTTTTCAAGTCGGTTTCTATTTAACCCATAGTTAGGATCCTAACAGGTACTACCACTCCGGGTCAGAGTGGACCTGGGAGCAATGGCAATTAAAGGGTGGCTCCACACTCTCCAAAGCTTGCAAGCCGGGGCCTCATCATCGGATATAGTTTAAGGTCATATCCACGACCACGCGCGTGTGTGTGTGTATGTGTGTATGCGCATGTGTGTGCTGAGTGCGTGTGTGTGTGCGTGTGTGTATTCATGTGAGTGCACGTGTGTGTGCGCGTGTGTTTGCGTGTGTGTGTCTTAAAATCCGTGTGTGTTTCTGTGTATGCGTGTGTTTGTGCGTGTGTATGCATACGTGTGTACGTGCGTGTGTACGTGTGTCTGTGCGATACAAACCAATCTAATACTAGCGTCAACCAGAGTCAGCCACGGCAACGCATGGCCGGGAGTGTACAGCTAGTCACACACACACACACACACACACACACACACACACACACACACACACACACACACACATATATATATATATATAGGAAGAAAAAACAAAACAAAATACAAACAACTTAGAGGTCAAGAAAGCATTAAGCGAACCTACCGTAAAAGTAAGAGAAGAAAGTCTTGTAACGACAAAAATGATGTTTCATGGTGATGCTGGAGAAACATCTTCAAAAGAAGCTGTAGAAGTAACAGCTCCAAAGAGGACTTACCTCAAGAAAACTGTGGCTGTAGAAAAAAAGGCACAAATTTTAGCTGCACATACCGCAGCAAGAAATTGGAAAGACCTGGCAAGAAAAATTGGTGTGCCTCTGCCAACAGCGTACTGTTGGATACACACGAGTACTGATAAGATTGACTCTAGGAGAGTAGCAAGAAATTATAAAATTACGCAAGAACATAAGAATATAATGGCCGAATTAATTTAAAACTCTCCTAGGGTCACACTCCAAGATATTGCAAATAAGTTAATTGAAAATTATGAGATTCGTGTGACAAAAGAGTACATAGGAACGCACTTGGACTCGATGGCCTTTACTTTAAAAGCGGTTCATTATGAACCAGTAGCTGCCAATAAAAAATCAATAAGGCGGAACGAAAGGATTACGCAGTAGCTTTATTAGAATTTCAGTACCAAAATCTGCCAATTTGTTATATGAATGAAACCAATTTTAACCTCCATATTTCAAAAAGAGAAGATTCGCTCTAAAAAAGGCACAAGGTGCATTACAGCCAGATCCAGGGGAAATGGCATCCAAGTTATTGGGTGTATTAGTAACAATGGATTAATTCGTCATAAAATTAGAAAAGACTATTTAAAAAAACATGATGCAAAAGAATAGATCAGGGATTGCCTTAGAATGAAAATTATGAAAGGGGTGTTATCTTAGTTATTAATAACGCCTCTAGCCATACTTCAATTGAAGAAGTTGTGGAAGTGGCTGAATTTTCAAAACATCACATTTTAAGACTTGCTCTCTATAGTCCAATGTTAAATCATATTAAAAAGGTTTCGTCAGTCATAAAAGCTGACGTAAAAAGAAGTATGACAGACTCAATTGTTGGGGTTTTTAACAACTAAAGAATTTCGCCTCAGCAAGTTAAAAGTGATGATCTTTGAGGCTATTAATAATATTTCCCTTGAGATTTGCACTAACTTCATATCTAAAATACAGAGATTACTTTACTTACCTCTTAGATGATATTAAATTTTAAATAAATTTCTTTGAAACGTTTATTTTATTTTGTATCCCTTTAAAGTAAAAATAAAAGAATAAATATTAAATTTATTTGTATTATATTAATTCTCAATTTGAAGTTGATTATTTCTCACTAGCAGATGGAGGGGGCGCCCGGTCTTGTCTGGTCTTGCTCGGTCATAAAATATGCTTAAATATGATATTTTAATTTGTCTTAATAAAATGTCGTGATTTCAAAGTAGAAAAAAAAGTATTTGCGTGGCATTAGCCAGAATCGAAACAGAAAGCAAAGCTGTTGCATTCAAAGCTGGTGACGTTTACATTATACCAACGTGACACGTATGTGAACTGATTAAAAATTAAAAATGAAAAATAAACTAAGATGAATGCACAAAATGTTCAAGGACTTTTTAATTTTTACATATTCTAAAGACCCATAAGAGAACGGGCTGTAAAAAAAATCCAGTCATTTGAGGCCCCTAACGCCACTCTACGACTTTTAGTTTTGGTGGAGATAGAGTTTGAAAATATGGAGACAGACATATAGCCGTTTATATATTAGATTTTGAAGTTGATTATTTCTCATTTTGAAGTTGTTTTCCAATTTGAAGTTAATTTATCCATTTTGAAGTTGATTATTTCTCATTTTGAAGTCGTTTTCCAATTTGAAGTTGATTTATCCATTTTGAAGTTGATTAATTTTTTTACTTGAAAATGAGTCCATTTTGAACTTGAAATGGTATAGTTCGAATTTTAAACGCCTTATACTGTTTTTATTTCTGGTTGCAAATATCGCTACTTTTTCTAATTATTATTAACTATGATTTCTTTAGGTTTATAAAAATTGGAAACTTCCTTATTAATAGTAGTTTCAACACTATCTAAATGGTAACCATTGTTACAAAGGGTCTTAGTAATAAATTTAAGCTCGTCATCCAGATTAACTTTAGAACAAATCATCAAGGCCCTATGTGCTAAAGTCTTAATTAAGTTGTATTTTTGGTTTGTAGGACAAAAAGAGTCCCAACGCATATAGAGACCGGTAAAGTTGATTTACGATAAACAGAAGTAAGAAAACACGAGGGTGTCTTGGACACAAGAATACCCAAAAACGGAAGAGTAGAATTCGTTTCTCTGTCTACCGTAAACTTAAGGGCTGGATGAACGTTATTGAGGGACACAAAAAGAATCCCACCATAATTCTATTATTTATTTATTTAAATGTAATTGCAGTGCGCACTATGTTGGGCGAAAATCGCAAAGATTAAATTTCCGGTTGAAACAACATGTATCATCAAAGATTCGTTATGCAAATATTTCACCCTCTGATGTTCTGAATAATACGTATAGTTCTACGATTTGTGATCACCTTATAAATAACGATGCGTGTACCACGATTTTCAGTGCTGACATGTTTACGATCTTGAGTAAGTCACACTCGCCCTTTCATTTAAAAATTCTAGAGACTATTTTTATTAAGTCTTTGAGACCTTCTCTTTGCAAGCAAAAAGAAAATCTTTAAGGACTTAATTTAGTTTCTATGTAATTTTTCCTCTGTTTATTTTTCGCTTTTATTTCTCTCCCCGCCATATTCGTGACTTTTTTTAAAGTCGTATTTTCCTCGATTTAGCTCTGTTGAGCGAGGAACGAAACCTGGTTAGCTAACCTTTATTTTCATTTTTATTAATATATATATATATATATATATATATATATATATATATATATATATATATATATATATATATATATATATGCCGAAAATAAACTCTCTATTTTTTATGCTTGAAAATAAAAAAAATACAATTTTAACACAATAACACTGCATGAAATAATATTATACTCATATTAAAAATAGTTCTGGCCAGCCATACCAGGAAGTCAGGACAAGGCTGCCTAGGCATTTTTATAGGCCAAGTGTCACTGCCAGAACGTTCTTTTAATACATTCGATTCAATTCAATTCTTATATTTTAGGATTAAAAAAACAATCCCTAGCTTATTTTTAGTAAATATCTTTTGACGTTTTGACAAAAAAAATTCTTGACTTCATATAATTTTTATGGCTTAATGTTGTGACTTCTTTTTTTACAAAGAAGTCCCCATTTATCAAGGTTCGAAAGCCATTCGAGAATAAGGGCTAATGATTGTATAATGGTTATCGGGACAACAATCATTAATGGTGAGAATTGTGTATAACTTGATTATTTAAGAGGACGGCTCGACAAGAACTTGATCACATTGAACTTGAAGACGACCCTATTGTAGTCAGCTGGAAAGCAGGCTAGTGGAAGAATTCCATAAGCGGGCAGTTTTAGGGAAGAAGCTTTGTTCATGGAATCTGCGTGTCGATTTAGGCACAAAAAGAGAGTAGGGGAAATGTTTAATAGTGGTTGTAGCTAGACGAGTGTTTTTTTTTGTAAAAGCTTGGCAAGGTGGAACCATAGACGAGCACTTGCCATGAAAATAACGATAGAGCAAAAACAGGTTCGCAATGTCTCTTCTGTGGAAAAGAGGTTGCTTTGAGCAGCTCTTGGCTAAATATGACAACAGTACTCCACCCTAGGACATGCTTGGCTCGTATACAGTTAGAGGATTGCATCAGCGATTGACATTCTACTGGAGAGGTAGAATGATCCAATCATTTTTCTGGCGATTTTGGCAACGGATTTAATGTATATGTTCCATTACAGATCAGGAGTGATGGTCAGTCCCAGAAGCTTGTCAAAACATGGTGCTTCCCAAAGATGAGAGCCGTATATATCAGTTGCGGCCAGATGAGGGTCAGAGTGTAGACGATAGAAAGAGAGAAGCTTAGTTTTCTATGCATTAAAATTAACTAGACACCTTTTTCCCCATTACACAATATGCCAGCATTCATGTTGTTGTTTATGTTCCGAGATTGCTTGAATATAGAATCAGCGGCAACTAGTTGTCATACCTTGTTGTCGGTTGTCACAGGTCGACTATGTTGCATGAATAGAGAATCATAAGGAGCAGTTGCTCAACATTTTTCGTGTCTCTATCATGCATAACTCACTATTACTTTGCACCTTTAGCCATTGCATTTCAAATATCTCAAACAATGAGAAAATGTGAACGAGACAAAAAAAAAAATGGAATTTCCTATTTACATAAACAACCAAGTCTTTGAGAAGATACTGTATTAATTTATTTGCTTAGTTTTAGAAGAACCAGTCATAAAAAAAAAGTCTGCCATTTTATCTGGAATTCATCTCGTATTTTTAGTTCGACTCTCATTATTATATGGGTTGCACGTCGCCATAACAACTTACTAAATCAAAATTATAGTTTTTATCTCTTGTAAAAATCAAGTTGTGGTAAAAAAAAGATGCATGATGTTTGCATAAATGAAATTATTTCATTTTACAAGAAAGAAAGAGAGAAAGAAAAGAGAGAGAGAGAGAGAGAAAGCAAATAGAGAGAGAGAGAGAGAGAGAGAGAAAGAGAGAGAGAGATGGAAAGAAAAAAGGCAGAAGGGGAGAGAGACAGATGGAAAGAAAAAAAGGCAGAAGGAAAGAGAGAGAGAGAGAGAGAGAGAGAGAAAGGGAGAGAGAAATTATTGCGAATTCCTCCACTTATCATGCTGCGACGAGTTTCTGTTTCTTTCATTATTTTTTTGAAACCTTATCAAAATAATTATATATATTCTTGCTACATGTTACCAAATGCCATTATTATTCACAGCATTATCACTGCATACATTGATGATGATTCTGCCCACAAAAATAACACAGAGCCAAACATGCAATATATTGTTGATCGTTTTTCTAAGTCATGCGACAATTTCAGTCTGACTATTAAGCTATAAAGACCGAAGTAATGCACCAACCTGCTCCGGAAAAAAAGATATGTTAAGCCTCAGATTTCAATTCGCGGAACCAACCTAAAAACTGTAGACAAGTTGACTTACCTGCGCAGTATTCTGTCAAGGGCAGTACACATAAACAATGAAAGCGATTGCAGAATAGCCAAGACTAGTGCTGCCTTTGGACGTCTTAGAACCACTGTGTGGGAGCATAGAGGAATTAGACCAAACTTCAAATATATCGAACTGTGATTCTTACCATCCTCATGTATGCTTTTGAAATTTATATTTCAGACATGCCAAGAAACTAACCATTTCCATGTGACCTGCCTCCGTAGATTGTTGAAAATCAAGTGGCAAGAGACGATACCAGACAAGTTTTACTCTGGTCAAACCTTCCGTCAACCATGTTACAGCAGTGTCAGGTTCGTTAGGCACATTATATATGCCACATGCCTGATTCAAGGCTCCCAAAACAGCTCCTTTATGGTGAACTGTCCAAAAGAAAAAGACTCGCAGAGGGACAGCGGAAATGGTTCAAGGATAATCTGATGGTCTCCTTCAAAAGTTCGGTTTGTATTTGAAAAACTAATCCAAGACATGTTTTTGGCGTGCCGTAACTCACAAAGGGTCTACAATTGCTGAATCCACATGCAATAAAGAATGCAAGAAGAAATGTGACATTAGAAAAGACAGAGCAATCAGCACCTCTGCTGCAGAATCATCCCACAGGTGTCCAACATGCGGAAAATAATTCAGCTCGAATCGGCCTAACAAGCCATCTCCAAACCAACAGAACAATTGCATGATCATGTTCACTTTTGAAAGCGATTGGCGAACATCATCATCATTATTGGCGCTTTACATAAATATACGTTTAAAATGCTCTTAAAATACATGCGTAAATAGAAAGAATATATGTTCTTTAAAGAACAGTAACGTCGATTGACAAATTACCAAGATATTTGATGCATAATAAATTAATCTGTATACATGCAAGCCAAACATAATTCTCATTTGATACTTTTCATAAACACTGCAGTGTGTTAGTCATCAATTCAATGTGTTAATTTGACATTATTTGTGCTTCTCAACGTATAAACTGATATTACGCTCTTTTTTAGTAGACAATTATGATTTGATATTTCGTAGAAAACAACTGATGAATGTACTTTTTTTACTCTTTCATTGTTGTTATGGTAACATGTTTTTACGATGTACCAGTTCTACAAAATCTTCAGATAAAGTCAAATGTGTCATACGAGGGTCGTCTCAAAAGTAAAGCCCCATATTTTTTAACTCATAAAGTTGATGTAGTACTTACCAACAAAACAAACGCCCACGTGTTTGTGCCTTGTGTAGGCATGCGCGACAACAAAACTTCGGTTTTTATAAGCGGAAGTCTCGAGGTTGTCAGGAATCTATGTGCGCATGCGCAAGAGAAGGGATTGAGAGAATGGTATAAAAGGCAAGTCGAGTGCGAAGGTTGTTGTTGTTGTTGTCATTGGACGTTACAGTGACGCGTGCGTTAGCAGGTGATTAAGAAGCTGTTTTTTTGTGTCAAGTCGCGCACCTCGGTGAAAGTCATATAAGTCGTACATCTCGGTGAAGGTGAAGGTCATAAGCTATTTCGGCTATTTCGTTTTGTCTCTTTTCCTGGACAATTATGGCTGGGGCAAAGTTTGATTTAAAACTGATACCCGAATTCGACGGATCCACTTCTGTTGTCGACTGGGTCGAAAGGGTTGAGCTGGCCTGCAACCTCTGTGAAGTAAAGGGGGTGCATACCGTGATTCCCCTGAGATTGACTGGAGGCGCCCTCAGTGTATATCAGCAACGTAGTGCCGTGGAGAAGGCTGATGTTACCTGTATAAAAAATTCTTTATACAAGGCATTTGCCATGGATCCCTGCACGGCCTACGAAACATTTGCCTCTAGGAAGCTCATGCCAGGAGAAACCAGGGACGTCTTCTTCGCGGAGCTGAAGAAACTTGCAGTTCTATTTGGCAATGGAGTGTCAGAGCAAACACTGGCGTATGCGTTTGTGGCCAGCCTTCCGACCCATGTTAAGCAACTGTTGAGGGCTTCCACCAGCGTATCTGTAACATCCATGGAACATTTGTTAGAACGCACTCGAGCCATTATCAGAAAGGAGGAGGACCTGAGGGAGCCGGTTGTAATGATGGCGCAGGCAGCCAAGACTAATGCTGAAAAGAGTCCCAGTTTGAGACCCACTCCCAATGGGAAATGTTTCTGCTGCAGCCAGCGAGGCCATTTCGCAAGAAGTTGTACTAACAAGGGGCGGGGGCGCCCGCGCTGTTTCCAATGTGGTAGTTATGGACATTTATCTCAAATTGTGCAGGAAATGCATCAGGGGGCAGGACGTCAGCTCCGCCCTGTTCCCCGGACAAGATTTAATTGAGGCGCAACCGACAATAAATGTGTATGTGGACCAAGTGCCTTGTTCAGCTCTTCTCGACTCCGGGTGCTCACACACCATCATGAGTGCCAAGTAGTGTCGAAACTGGACAAAGCAGAACATCAAAGTAACCACAATAGGTGGCAATACGCAAGCTTGCTGTGGAGCCGGAACTGTCAAAGTCCACACAGACTCTGGTGTAGCCACAGACATTAATGTGCTGGTGATGCGAGGGGATTTGCTGGGATTCGATGTACTGTTGGGATATGATGCTATTAAAGCACTGGGGGGAGTTGTTATTGGAAGAGATGGGACTGTGCGATTTTTGGAAACCCCAGTGTGTGCTGCAGTTCACATTGATCGGTCTGATTTTAAGGTGGACTACGATCCTCACCAAAAAGCATGGACTGCATCGTGGACGTTGACAGAAGGAAGGGCACCAACTGAACTCAAGAATAGCATTGCAGAGTACTCGATACCCGACAAGGCCCGTAATGAATATGAGAAGGAATTGAGGCATGGATCCAGGATGGATGGCTGATCCCCTACCCTAACAAGCTGGGACCACCCAAGGGTCTGATTCCCTTTATGGCGATAGTCCAGCATAACAAATCAAAAGTTCGTCTGTTGCTGGACTATCGTGAACTCAATAGATACATTGAGACGTACACTGCCGATGCTGACGTGTGCGCCAGCAAGCTGAGAGAATGGCGCTAGAAGGGCTCCAATGTGTCTATAGTAGACTTGCGGAAGGCTTATTTGCAGGTGCGAGTGGATGAGACATTGTGGCCATTCCAGACAGTGTGAATCCAGGGTCAGAGATACTGCCTTACTCGACTTGGCTTTGAGCTGAATGTGGCACCGCAAATCATGAAGACCATTGTAAATGCAGTGTTGTCCCAGGAAAAGACCACTGAGGACGCAACATTGGCCTATATTGACGATGTGTACGTCAATGAAGATATACAATCTGCGTCGCACGTCAGAGAAAAGTTAGTTCAATTCGGGTTGGAGTGCAAGGATCCTGAATATCTGAGGGATGGAGCACGGGTATTAGGATTGGACGTTTGCGAGAAAGACGTTACCTTATGATGGATGCGTGGCAGTGAGATTCCAAACATTCCTGATGTTATTATGCGGCAGACTATTTTTTCCTTGTGTGGGAAACTTATTGGTCACTTACCAGCATGTGGCTGGCTCCGAGCAGCTGCGGGCGTCATCAAACGCAGGGCAAGTTTAGTAACTACAGGTTGGGATGATGTATCTGATGATGCTCTTCTAACTCTGATGACGACAGAAACCCTAGAGAGAGTAAACAAGGAGGACCCTGCCCGTGGAGAATGGTGTGTCGAATGGGACACTGTGAATGTGTGGGTTGACGCTAGTTCTTTGGCATTGGGAGTGTTATTGGAGCAACGTGGAAACGTAATTGAAGACGCGTGCTGGCTGCGACCCGTGAATGATGCTCAACACATCAACCTGGCGGAACTGGATGCTGTTGTGAAGGGTTTAAATCTGGCACTGCAATGTCAGTCAAAGAAGTTGCACTTGTACACGGATTCTCTCTGTGTCTACCACTGGGTGTCTGACACTCTTTCGGGACGAACGAGAGTCCGCACTAAGGCAGCCAGTGAGATGTTAATCCGGCAGAGGCTAAACACCCTGAAGAGTCTGGTATTGGAGTATGGCCTTCCGGTGAGTGTAACGCTCGTGGCATCACACTGTAATCGTGCAGACCAACTAACCCCTGTGCCTCACAAATGGTATGAAGCAGTAAAGACAGGCGTGGAGTTCGCAGTTGGCGTGATTAGCTCATGCCAAATACAAAGAATTCATGTGCAGAGTGGACATCCAGGTATCAAAAGAACTTTGCATTTTGCGAGGCATGTGGACCCGGCTGTGATAAGGGCGGATGTCAAGCAGATCATCAAGCACTGTGAGGCATGCCAGTCTATCGATCCTGCACCTGAGCAATGGCAGAAAGGGCGATTGGAGGTTGAGCATGTGTGGCAACGAGTAGCAATGGATATTACCCATTACAGTGGTAAGCCCTTTCTAACCCTTATCGACTGTGGACCCACTCGTGTTGCGGTGGCAAATGACCAGGCAGGACTCAGCGAATGTTGTCCACCAGCTGTCATCTATCTTTTCTGAGAAAGGTGCGCCGGAAGAGATATTGACGGACAACGATGCTGCTTTTTGTAGCCACCAAATTCGGCAGTTGTTAAATGAGTGGGGTGTCCGACTACGACTGCGATGTGCTCATGTGCCATCAGGGAATGGCATTGCTGAGAGGAGCCATCGCAGCATCAAGAGAATTGCTGCCAGAAAGCAATACACCATTACGGAGGCCACATATTGGTATAACATCACACCAAAGGATGGGAAGACACTAACAACAGCACCGGCTAATGCCATACACACATACCGTGTTAGGATAAAGGGCATTGATACTGTCGAGCCAATCGACGAGGAGAGTCATGACAAATACAAGATAGGGGATCCAGTTTGGGTTAGACCCCCTGGAAACCGGTGCACCACCAAGTTCAATCGAGGACGAATATCTGGAGTGGTTAGCCAGCAGTCGGTCCTTGTTGATGGAACCCCATGCCATGTGCGCGATCTTCACCCAGCTAGTGAAGTACATCCTACAACTACAGAGAGCAATGAATCATCAGATGATGAGCTGCTGATGAGTGAGGTCACCGAGCAAGAGAGTGGTAGTTGTAGTTCGTCTGATCAGGCAGGATCAGAACTAGAACCAGAACCACACCCAGAACTAGAACCAGAACCTGAATCCGAGATTGTAAATACCACCCTTCGCAGAAGCCAACGAACTAAGAGGCCACCCCCGGAGTGCACTCTATGTGATCATCAGATCAGGGGGGAGTGTAGTACTTACCAACAAAACAAACGCCCACGTGTTTGTACCTTGTGTAGGCATGCGCGACAACAAAACTTTGGTTTTTATAAGCGGAAGTTTCGAGGTTGTCAGGAATCTCTGGGCGCATACGCAAGAGAAGGGATTGAGAGAGTGGTATAAAAGGCAGGTCGAGTGAGAAGGTTGTTGTTATTGCTGTCATTGGACGTTACAGTAATGCGTGCGTTAGCAGGTGATTAAGAAGCTGTTTTTTTTGTGTCAAGTCGCGCACCTCGGTGAAGGTCATATAAGTCGTGCACCTCGGTGAAGGTGAAGGTCATAGTTGAAGGGCTTCGAAGATGAGAGTGATACCATCAAAACGAACAACCTTTTCTGCAGAAGTTATTTTACTACATAGTTATCAGCATTCTGAATGCACTTTTTCCAGCAATGAATGATGGCTATGTATGGGCGTCTGGAGTGTGCTTTATCATACGAGGGTTGTTCCAAAGATAAAGCCTCATATTTTTTTTTTAATTCATAAAGTTGAAGAGCTACGAAAACGGGATTGGTACCACCAAAACGAACAGCTTTTTGTGCTTCTGGGTTTGTTTTCTACATAGTCATCAGTCGTCTAAATGCATTTTTGCCAGCCATGAACAATGGCTTTGCATGAGCGTCCAGAGAGCTTTCACATACAAAGATCATTTCAAAAGTAAAGCCTCCCATTTTTTATTTCAAAAAGCTGAAGAGCTCCAAAGATGGGAGTGGTACTATTAAAACGAAGAACCTTTTATGCTCCAGAATTTATTTTTCTCAATGCACTTTAGAATTTATTTTTCTCAATGCACTTTTGCCACAAATACAATGACATATCTCTACTTCAATGACAGAGGTTAGTTCCTTAGAGTCTCACACCGTCAATATCTGCAACAAAGGGATGAAACTTACATGTCATGAATGCACGAGTTCGGTCATCATGACAATGCAATTTGCAATCTCCTCTGATTAATTTGGGTGGAATTTAAAACATAGGAGGCATTATCTTTGAAAAAACCCTCATATAAGTCAAATTATTGAATATATTTTAGTACAGTCATCATAATCTCTGGGACACTTCTATACATTTTTTTTTCAGAAAAATATTTTCTAAATAACGTAAAAAATTCAATAAAAAAGACAAAAAGATTGAATATTTTCAAGATGTTTTGTAGAAAAAAAAAGTCACTTCATCAACTATTTTAAATAATGTCTTTTAGCAAACCAACAATTTAACTCAATTAAAATTTCACCAGACAGTTTCTCATCGTGCCACATCCCTCTATCAACTATGATTCACCTCAAAAGCAAATAACAAAATTAATCACGGGACATTAATAATATAATAATTTACATTTACAAACTTTGTTCTTTTTTGTTGTGGAATTTCCACAGGTCCCGCTAGTGTTTTACACAAATAAAATTATTTCATTTTACAAGAAAAAGATTGTTGTTATGGTAGCATGTTTTAGATTGGTTTTCATACCAGCAAGTTGATGCATCACTTCTACAAAATCTTTAGATGAAGTCAAGTATGAAATACAAGGGTTGCCCCAAAAGTAAAGCCTCCTATGTTTGTTTTAACTCATAAAGTTAAAGAGCTACGAAGACAGGAGTATTACCATTAAAAGGAACAACCTTTTGTACTTCAGAATTTATTTTACTACATAGTCACCACCATTCTCAATGCACACTTGCCAGCAATGAATGATGGCTATGCATGGGCATCGAGCATGTGCTTTGTTATATGAGAGTTGTTCCAAATGTAACGCTTTATTTTTTTTTAAATCAAAAACGTGAAGAGCTACGGAAGCGATAGTGTTACCATTAAAACAAGCAACCTTTTGTGCCCCAGAATGTATTTTTCTACATAGTCACTACGATGTTCAATGCACTTTTGACAGGAATTCAATGATGCATCTCTGTTTTTATGCACATCTATGACAGAGTTGCTTTCTTAGAAAGAAAACAGCAAGTCTTTCCCTTTGTCTGAAACATTGGTTATGGAATGTAAGGAGCAAAGGAGAAAATAAAGGAAGCAGAAGTTACAAAGTCTAATGGATTACGGTTCTAAATTTTTGAGATGAGGATTAATTGTTCATATTTTGATTCTTTGGACTACTGTTCTCATTTTGAGTGCTGTCTTCACAACGTTTCAGTCGATGCAACCTCTGACTTTTTTCAGGTGTATCTTATTGAACTTAGGAAATTTTTTCGTCAAACTCGGGAATCTAAATGGAATTTCGAACAAAACCCTTTATTTAATCTACGGAAGTTGCCATGACGGGGTACAAGTCTTAAGTAATTTGAGTTTGACAAGATACACCTGAAGAGGGGCAGAGGTTACATCGGCCGAAACGTTGTGAAAATAACACTCAAGATGAGAACAGTAGTTCAAAACATCCAAATAATATTAAGAATCTAATACAATTGTAAATTTTACGATCATTTTTCAGAATATTTCGAAAGAGATTAAGATTATCCCGATAACTATTTTTATTTAACAAAAAAGCAAAAAAAAAAAACAAAAAACAAAAAACAAAAAAAAAATAAAACAAAATAAAAACAAAAGAAATTGGTTTCTTTTAGATTTTTCTTTCATCTCATTCGCTTATAGCTGATCGATTTGAACAGTGACTCAATATCATGTTCTTAGATTCCTATTAGAGACAAGGAAATGAAATAAAAACCGACAACCAGTAGAGAGCGGCGCTGAGCTTCATTTCAAATTAGTTTCAACAAAATGAATAATCAGGATAGAGTGTGGGTTATGGATCAAAATAGAACTTTTCTTTTTTTAACAGAATTCAATTTTGAGGTGAGATCAAATTATAAAAAATCACGAAGGATTAAAGAGAGAAAAAAAAATTCTATTTAACTTAAATAAATAAAAAATATTTGAAATCTGGAAGATTTTCAAAGTTCTGACTGGTGCATAGAACTGTATGAAATTATTTCTAGTATTTTTTATTATCATTATTATTGTTATGCTAATTTCATTCCATGATCATATCATCGAAGTCTCCTGTTCTGACCATATCTCCCAATGCTCTCTAGATTTAATCTTTTGAGTTCATCAGATTTAAGACTCTCTATAAGACTCACATTATATATTCATCGTATCTTGCTTGTATCATTTCTCCCCATGCAACGTATATCCACAACCCTCAGTGGTCAGTTCTCACTTTCATACATCCTTACACTGTACACAAATTCCTTATAGACTCTATCTTGTGTCGAGAGCGGTAATGCGGCAGGTGATGGTTGTTTAGTGGTTAACGACACGAACTGACAATATAGGTGTACAAAGTTCAAATCCAGTTTATTCCACAGAAACACTTTCACTTAGTGATGTTGGCAACCTTCATTTATTCCCTCCCGTAAGTACCCTATGTCTTTCTAGAAAGTATTCTAACTAGAAAGTTATCTGAAACGAATGCCAGCAATAATCACCTGATTAATATGAAATGAATGAAAGATGCTCCTCCTCCTCCTCCTCCTCCTCCTCCTCCTCCTCCTCAACAACAACAACAACAACAACAACAACAACAACAACAACAACGCTTTGCTAGTTGATGATGCCTGAACTTACTCAACCCAATTTTAACTCTTTCAATAACTGTCCCCTATCATGAGGTGTTTGTTCACATTACATTTAACGTTTACAGGTTAGTACAACCAGGGAAGCAAGAAACAGGGATATAATTCTAAAGTTTAGCAGTCCGAGGCAAAAACTATTAGAGTAGAAGACTTTTCGTCATTTAGGAGCCTCGACAGCAGAGAAGTAGCCTTTTGCTGCTTATTGGGTTTGGCAGAAAAATATGTAGGTTGAAGGGGGGGGGGGGCACAAATACTGCAAGTTCATCTAAGCACATTCTGTTAAAGTATTTGTAAAACGGACACAGAGATGCATTGCAGTGATGAGACAGAGGTTGGAGCTTGGCCGATAGTGCAGGACCTATTAGATTTGAGTCTCCTTTTTGGAACCTGTCTAAGAAATAGAGACTAGTGGTTGGTGCACCAGCCCAGATGTGACAACAATACTTCATGCACGGTTGAATGGTGGCTTTGTAAAGACACAGGATGCTTTTCTGGTGTGAGTAATTTTATAGTACTGTCGAGGGAGCCAATTTTCTTGTTGCCTCGTTAAAAATATTATTGCCCTGTGTTTCATTCATTAATCTAACTCTGGGCTATTTAAGATTTTTCAAGCATACAAATGATAACTATTTACAAACTAAATAAATGGATTTATTTATTCTGTATGTATGGTTGTACTATAACTTAAAAATCCCCATTTACTTGCCTCCCTACGAGGGCAGAGTTAAACAAAGTTGTATGTCCATGTAGAGAAAATCCAGCTTCTTGATGAAAAGCACTCTCGATTGGGAACAAGAATGAAATTTACTTCTAATGTAATGTTTTCATCAATGAGCGATCAATAGATATCTTTTCATACGTACATTCGTGAAGGGCTAAGGTTAGAGTTAGGGTAAGAGTTTATACATGGACTTTTTATTCTTTTCATCGTCGCTGCTTTTGAAGCCCCCCCCCCCAAAAAAAAAGAAGCCAAATTCGTGAAATTTAGCTTTAAAATGGCCAATCTGGCAATTCCGGACAAGAATATTTGAGTGACCGCCCCTTGATATAGCCTCGTTTTCGAATATAATTATAATAATATATGATCATTGTTGTAATAGTGTGACAAAAGAACTCATAGTAATTTTGATGTGCAGCTGTTCTTCCATGTGCAGTGGTTCTTCGCTGAAGAAAGAGAACAGATGCACATTACATAAAAAGGGAAGATTTGAAAGAAATAGGGCAAAAATAAGAATATTGTCAAGAGGTGCTGGATTGAAGGAGTAAATTAAAGATTGTTTCTTACAATGTAATTTTATTATTTGTATTGAACGATGTAGCACAATATTATTACTTTTTTTTTAAACGGTGGTCACCACTTATCAAGGCCCGGAAGCTACTCGGGGATAAGGATTATTGTGCATACAGTAATCAATCGGATAGTATCGTAGTAATCGTTAGTATTGGAGTTATGATAAAGTGTCTTACTAAAAAGGGCGGGTCATCAGGAATTTGTTTATGTTGGACTTGAAGACATCCAAGTTGTAGTCAGGTGGGAAACAGGCAAACAGGCGTGCACTTCTAAGAGTATTTATTACTACTTATCAATTTATCTTAATTGGATCAATTCTATATTTATAACGAACACTATTTTCATAGAAATGTTAATAAACCCATATTTGCTACATATTATTCGCTTTACTGTCCATAAAACTATTTTTTCGCTGTCCAGAAAAATATCAGCTTTAATAAAAATATATTTCTCATTCCAACGAATTTCCATGGTTCCTACTAGTATTTAATATTCACAATTGGATAATTTTCTTTTCGCTATGATAGAGCTATTTCTTTTGCAACCTGTTTTTGGATATTTGTTTTTCTATTTACAAGAACGTCTCTCCATTTGAGATCACTTATTTTATTAAAATCGACACTAAAATGTTTTTAGTTCTTAATTTATAGGGTAATTAGACGTGAGGAAAATGGCATCAAATTTTATCAATTCAAAAACCTGAGCAAATTTCAAGCATTTCATAGGTTTTCATCTGTCACGTTAGAAAAGAAAACAAGATATGGACAAATGCATCTCTAACGTAAGAAAGGAAAAAGTAAACATGGCCCACTGCATCTGTAACGATGGGGAGAAATACACACAGACAACTAGACAAGTAAAACATGGGCAGCTACATCTATCACCTTGGAAAAGAAAAAGAAAACATCGGCAACTACATCTGTAACGTTGAAAAATAAAAATAAAATATAGTTAACTACATCTGTAACGTTAGAAAAGAAAGAGAAACATGGGCAACTACATTTGTAATGTTGGAAAAGAAAATGAAAATATATACAACTACATATGTAACGTTAGAAAAGAAAACATGGTGTATCTTAAATGTGTCACGTTAGAAAAAAAACATGGGCAATACATCTCTTACGTTAGAAAAGAAAAGCAATTACATCTGTCATGTTAGAATAGAAAATAGAAAACATGAACAACTACATCTGTCATGTTAGGAAAGACTATAATGCACGGATTAACTATATCTGTTACATTTGAAACAGCAGATAAAACACGTTAGAAAAGAGAAGATGTCAACTACGTCTGTTACATTAGAAAAGAAAACATGGACAATATATCTATTACATTAGAAACGAAAACATGGCAACTATATCCGTCACACCAGAAAAGGAAAATAAAACTCGGGCAGTTACATCTGTCACGTTAGAAAGCAAAACATGGGCAATACATCTTTTACATTAGAAAAGAAAACATGGCAATTACATCTGTCACGTTAGAAAAGAAAGCATGGCAACTACACCTGTTACGCAGCAGCAGCAGCAAGAAGAAAAAGAAGAAGAAGAAGAAGAAGAAGACAAAAACAAAACAAAATAAGTGCGACTAAATCTGTCACGAAAACCGAAATCTTCCATGTCTTTTCCAATTCACCTAGCAATGCACAATAATGATATCATATAATTTCGGAGATCCTTCCACAGCCAAGAAAAAGAGGTTAAGGAAAGACGGTTAATTGAAAAAAGATAGATTTTCAAAGAATGCCAAATGAAAGGTTCTTTCAAGTTTCAGGGGCAAGGTTTGTGGGGTCGGGGGTAGTCACTTAAAAGGGGCCAGGAAATGGGCCAAGACAGAAAAGCATGCAAGGAAAAAATCTATTCTAGTTTTATAAAAAGAGAAGATCAAAGAAATTCATTGTCACCAAATTCCCCTAATCCATCAAAAAGATAATGTCACCAACTGAATAAAAAAACAACGTGTATTAAGATGTTATTATATTGTAAAAAAAAAAAAACCGGGAGGGGTGGGGGCTAGAATTAACTATAACAACGTATTCGTTTTGTTGATGATCCCCTCTCGTGGATAGAAATATGTTTTATAAATAACTAGAAGAATACTCGTTCCAGGACAGGTAAAATAAGTTTTCTAAATAAAATAGTTTTGTACCATTTTTATGTCTATTTACAAACATTTCAATTAACATATAATGCTATTAAACCTTTTTTCTAGACTCCTTATTCTTATTCTAATTTTGATCAAAATCCATTACATGATTGTGATTCTCGAAAATGTCTAAAATTTAAGGCTTAAGGGCTCTTAAGAAGGAATTGAAATTCAAAAAAAAATTTTTACTTGGGAGTCACCACTTATCAAGGCCCGAAGGCCGCGCGAGGATAAGGGTTAATGAATGTAAGGTGGTAGTGTAGTGTTTAATGGTGTAAATTGGGTAGAATTTACTTATTTTTAGGGACAGCTCAGCAAGAACTTGTTTACATTGGATTTAAAGGCTACTATACTATATTCAATCGGGAAGCAGACCAGTGGAATAGTGTTCTACAAACGGGCAGTTCTGGGAAAGAAGCTTTGTTCATGAAATCTGAGTTTAGATTTAGGGACAAATAGAATGTGGAGGAAATTGTATATAGTGGTTGTAGCTAGTCGACTGTTTTTGTGAAAATTTGGCAAGGGAGGACTACAGGATGGAGTTCAGTCGAGCACTTGCCATGAAAATAATGATAGAGCGAAAGCAGGCTCGCAACATCTCTTCTGTGAAAAAGAGGTTGCAGGGAAGAAAAAGGGCATCACCTGCTAGGTTTTGAAGCCAGTTTTAAACTCTATCAAGGCTGGATTAAGCATGCCGATCAGCTTCTGCCCAGATGTGGCAACAGTACTCCATTTTAGGGCGTACCTGGCTCTTATACTGATAGAGGATTTCATTGGCAGTGAAATATCTACTGAAGCGGTAGAGTGATACGACCATTTTCCCAGCAACCTTGGCAACATATTTGACGTTTGCGTTCCGTTTGAGATCAGGAGTGAAGGTCAGTCTCAGACGCTTGTCAAGACATGGTACTTCCCTAAGACGAGAGCCATTCATTTCAATTCTGGCGTGATGGGGGTCAGAGTGATTATGATGGAAGGAGAGAAGCTTGGTTTTCGATGCATTAAAATTAACCAGCCACCTTTTCCCCCATTCCCCCCCCACGTTTTCAAGATTGCTTAATTGTTGTCTCATGACCACGGATAAAATTTAATGCAAATCTGAAATATTTCAATTTTTAAATGGGATGTTGTACCCATATTATGTCCCCTAAAAACCTTTAAAATACTTCAAAGAAACAAAAATTGATGTACAATAATACTTATCCTTAACATTTCATAAAAATCAAAGGTACCTGAATTTTCACAACGATCTCTCCTTCTTTTGCATGAAGCAAAATTGAGCTAAATATAATTCACATTACCCATCCTCATGCCTAGCAACTGTGTTTCAAAATTCATAATGATCGCTTAATTAGTTTAGGAGTAAACCCTGCACGTATAAATATATAAACATATACACATAACTAATTTCAACTAGAGATGTCGAGTAGCACGTTTTGTTCTCATATCAAATCGGTGCAAAAGTTTTTGTCAGTTTTTAGAAGGGTATTTCAAACTATTGTAATTTATTTTATACATATGGTTATTACGTAAACATATCGCAATGATTATTTCAGAACTTCTTTCGGATTATTAACACATCATTCATATTTTCCTGCAATATTCTTATATACGGCATAATCACGTGACACACCGGTTCTTGTTAAGTCACCGAAATTAAGCAATGTTAATCTGGTCAGTGCTGTATTTGCTCTCTGATTATCTCATCATTGTTTCCAGTCGCCTGGACTTCTCCTTGCCACTGGACTCAAGTAGTGCCGATTCAGGAGAGGTGTAGTTGGGGATTGTACAGCATCTGCCTCACAATTACATGCGCAGTTATCCTTACAACGGGTATCTTTTATCTTTCGAGTCTGAATGGAGGCATCGATTCTCACTCATGTTGATTCGAAAACGACCTTCTTCAGTCAACAGAAAGGGAATCATCTTCCATCATGATAATGCTCGTACTTGTACAGTACTACTGACCAAAGATATCCTAGGAGAATTTGGTTGGGAAATATTGACCCATCTTGCATATTCTCCCCACCTTGCTCCCTCATATTATCACTTATTTTGAGGATTACTAAACCATTTAGATGGCCTTAGGTTAACATCACGTGATGAGATTGAACATGAGTTAGATTCATATTTCACATCACAACATAAAGAATTTTACAAGCGAGGAAGTCCGTTGATACAATTAAGTTATAGAGAGCAAAGGTCATTATTATTATAAATAAAGATTTTCAAAAACACATTTTTGTTAATTTTCAAGATGAAATTTTAAATCGATAAAACCTTTTGCAGATATATATTATTTAATTGGAATTCAGGACCCGTGGCGCAGTGGATAGAGACGTTGAATCTCTACGGTTCTAGGTGAGAATTGTCTGAAGATAGCGGTTTCGATTCTACATAAAGCCGGCCAGATGCTTACTTGACAAAAAAACGATGGATGGCAGTAATTGCTGAGGATGCAGTTAGAAGATTCGGAGTTCCTATCCAATCACGGTTATCACCTGACGAAGGCCAGAAGAATAGTTGGCCGAAACGTCATGAAACAGCATCTAAGAAAGATGAGGATAATAGTCCGCAATAAATAAATTGATAAACCTTTTGCAACTATTTGATACCTAACGTGATTAAACCGTTTCTATAAAAGAATAATGTTTAGGGTCATGCACGTCAATTTAAAGGTTCGATTATTAAAATTGATTATCTTTTAATAACGAGAACATGAAGTAGGAATCTATTATAATAAAGTTATATATATATATATATATTCCTGTTTAGTTGCTGTACAAAATATAGTTTCACAAATTTATTTTCATAATGAAAACGAACATTTACACACTTACTTTCTAGCATGATTTCTATATCTATTCATTCAAATCGAATATACGTTCAAGAAGTAACCTTATTTGCATATTACTATAATCTATTTTAATAATTAGCTCCATGTTATTAACTGTTTGTTGACAACACGAGTTGCATTTAAAAACAGAAGTTTATCTATTTAAGCTGTGAGAGTTATTTCCTTTTTAAGCTTTGAGATTTATTTCACATTTAATTTTCATAGACGAAAATATGTGTTTTGTGCTTCCATAAATCCAATACGTGGTTAGGAACATCGTAAGAAGTTAGGATATTCGGTGTATCTTAAATGCTATGTGACTAAGCCCTTCACCCACCAATATGTTTCAACACGACAACGCCGGGTATATACAACTTTTACTTCAATAAACTTGCTGTTAGTAGGAAAATCGTGGAGGACAGATACATATGAACGCTATTAATAACAAGCTGTCTGTAAGCGTTAAAAGTAAACAGAAATTTTTACAATAGATTTTTTAGTTGGAATACTTTGTTCGCCCTCATCATCTGCTGTGTTTAACTTCCATCTTTCTTATTTTCTTCTTACTTCATTACTTATATATATATATATATATATATATATATATATAGGTTTATCTCCATTCTTCTTTTGAAGTTTGAAGTATTACAGAAGCCATTGACATATTTGTATTCTTATATACACTGTTAACTTTTAGGTATTTGGGGTAAAACAGTTTCTAACTTATGTTAAATTCTATACGAGGTAATTTAGTAACTGATTATCATCCAACATATGTGCTACTTCTTCGTCGTCTTACTTTCCACTATTCTTCGGAACGAGAACATGTTACCCCCGTGGATTAAATAAACGGTTCCATTCGTGCAGATTCCTGAGTTTGTCAGAAAAAAATATCTGAGTTCGACAAGATAAACTTGAAGAAGGTCCGAGGTTTCATCGACCGAAACGTTGTGAAAATAACACTTAAGGCGAGAACAGTAGTCCGAAGAATCCAAACAATACGAGCTTGTGCAAGCTTTTTTTTAATTTCAGATTTAAAACTGGGCAAAAGATTCAAGTGTATATCTTCTATATTACAAGATAACGTCTAATCAGAATTCAGACCACATATATTGTTGACCTTGTGTATATCTTAGATAGCAGCAATGGTTTTGACAGAGAGACCATGACCAAGTGGAGTTCGACAGAAAGATTCCCGAGCTAGACAAGGTACATCTAAAGAAAATCAGAGGCTACATGCGATTTTTCCCAGATGAAAAACAGTGGACAAACATGCAAGGAAGTTTGGTCTTTTAGCCTTGGTAATTGACTTGAGAATTTGTCACATTGTGTCCAACCAAGATTTTACCACATTCCCACAATAACTCAATTGTGTATTCTTTATCAATTTTTCTATTCGAGTTCTATATTTTAT
Organism: Euprymna scolopes; assembly: GCF_053919585.1. Classification (NCBI taxonomy): domain Eukaryota; kingdom Metazoa; phylum Mollusca; class Cephalopoda; order Sepiida; family Sepiolidae; genus Euprymna; species Euprymna scolopes. Next base: position 77,442,112 of record NC_136495.1, read on the forward strand.
GGAATTCTTTATAAATCTATGGCATTCGTTTAGGGTTGAGTTTCTGAAATTCAATCACGCCTACGATAAAACAACTTGCACTTATGAAATACAAAGCCAGTTCAAGCAGTGCTTTGCATCGGCTCAAATCTGCGAGATGACCGCACAGAATGGCAGCAACTATTAAATAACATGTGATTCAGCACCAGATTATTTAATAGATTTCTTTTAGAATCCGGTGAAAACTTTCCGCAAGAAAGTAAATAAGTTTAGTCTTTCAAGATGCATAAAAGCTATGGTCCATTACCCAGTGAAGTCAGTACCTCTTCCTCCTCCACTTTCTCCCCACCCCCCGAGGGCATTCCAGGAGAAGAAAATCAGAAATTTTACCGTATAATTCAAATCACGCAAGTGTGGCTAAGTTGAATATTACCATTTCATTCGATTCACCATTCTTCCGTTTTTACATTATTTCTTGTTTTCCTTTACTGTTGACTTGCTTTCTATAGCGAATGTTTTGATTTGATGTTGTAGCCATTTTGCAATTTCTGATCTTATCTCGCATCTGGATGATTGTTGTGGGTGTTGGGGAAATGAGGTAGTGACCCAGATAAAAAGAAAGAACTATTCACCCCCCCCAAGAAATGACTCTACACTCATAATGACCTCAGACCGAACATTCATATTATCTTCTATGCATATATATTTACCTAAGACATGTTTAGAGTTAATTCATATCTATCATCTATCCATCTATCTCTTTGTTCATCTCATCAATCTGTTCATATACATCCAAATCTGCCTCAGTTTATCTATCTAGCTATGGCATAATCTATCTATCTATCTATCTATCTATCTATCTATCTATCTATCTCTATCTCTCTCTCTCTCTCTCTCTCTCTCTCTCTCTCTCTATATATATATATATATATATATATATATATATATATATATATATAATATATATATATACGGCATAATCACGTTGACACGCCGGTGTCCGTAACATCAGGCTATGTCAGTACTAAAACGGGTGACTATTTGGGAATTACAAGTGCTGTATGTGTTCTCTGCTTATCTTTGCATTGTTTCTAGTCGTTATGAACATTTCCTTACCACTGGACTCAAATAGTGCCGATTCAAGAGAGATGTGGTTGGCGATTTTGCAACTCTTGCCTAACAATTTCACGTGCAACCATCCTTATAGGGAGTATCCATTGTCTTTCGGGACTGAACGGAGGCGTTTTATCTATCTTTCTATCTCTCTCTCTCTCTCTCTCTCTCTCTCTCTCTATCTATCTATCTATCTATCTATCTACATTTAGGAGAATGATAATATAATTATGGCAAATGAGTGTGTTTCATTCTCAGTGAACATCATCAGTCTAATCATTTCCTTTGAGAATGAAACACAAACGTCTCTGTGTAACTTACTTGCATATATATATATATATATATATATATATATATATACATATATACATACACACACATATATATATGTTCGTAATAATAATAAGATCTACTCTTGAGCACTGTTTTGAAATATATATATATATATACATACATATATATATATACATACATATATATATATATATATATCAAAGAAAGTCTGCACTTATCGTTTAAATATAAAACACCAATTTAAGCTAAATTGATTGTAACTGTTTAAACAAACTATATCTCATTTGATTCGCCTTTTATTCCTGTATAATTTTACCTGTTCATATTTGACTTTTAATTGAAGTATCCTAGTGTTCACGTCAATTTAAAAAAAATTAGTCGGAATATATATATATATATATATATATATATATATATATATATATATATATATATATATATATATATATATATTATGACAGCCCCTTTAAGAAACTCGTTTCTTATCGTTGAGCACTTTCGGTTGAATTAACGTCGGTCAATTTAGCTCTAATGCATACATCATCGTATAACGATTAGATCACTGTCTGACTGACGTAAAGAACATTTAAAATAAAAATGTTTAAATTCAACGTTATTTCACGCGGTTAATGGTAGCCGAATGGATATGATTTTTGCTAATCGAGCCTTAGATGGCTCATGCTGCCGAGTTCGAATCTGTCGACTGGTGTTAATCGTGACACCCTGCACTGAAGATTCCTGAAAGGATAAAACACTAGCGTCTGTAAGTATTTAATTATTATAGTAAAAAAAAAATTATATATATATATATATGTGTGTGTGTGTGTGTGTGTGTGTGTTTGTGTGTGTGTGTGATGGAAATAGTATTCCGACAAAATAGAGAAATAAAAAGGAATAAACCGTATTATGTGGTCATCAACGTTTCGTCTTTATTTCATACAGAGAAAGTCTCGAAATAAAGACGTAACGTTGATGAACACATAATACGGTTTGTTCCTTTTTATTTCTCTCTCTCTCTATATATATACATATACGTAATAAATTATTTTATATTATATGATTCTATACAGATGAAATAGTAATCTCTCTCTCTGTCATTTTCTCTTTCTCTCTCTTTACAAATATATATAGAATTACCACAAAGCTGTTCAAAATCATGATTTTCATTTTATATTTTATTAATTTTTTTTATAAGTGTCTTATACGTGTTTCATTGTTGCATGTAATCGATGTTGCCATCACACAAATCATCAGAGACAGATAAATATTAGAGACAGTCACACATAAATGGATGGAATGAGGAAGAAAAAGTTGCTTCAAGGTAGGAAAAACAGTATATGAGAAATGATGGCTACTTTATAAAGAATATATACTAAAAAGGTATATATTTCTATATACTTCTCAGACTATATATATATATATATATATATATATATATATATATATATATATATATATATATATATATAACTACTTCATTTACTTACATAAAATTAAAATACGAAAGTATAAATTTATGCGTAAACTTTAAGTATTTACTTCAAAAGTGCTCAATACGTAGCTAGTTAGTAAGTTATAAAATGCCATATATATTTTATAACTTACTATATATATATATATATATATATATATATATATATATATAAATGTATATGTATATATATATATGTATATATATATATATGTAGTGAATAAATGACAAAAAACTATATTCCAAAATTCATGATGTTAATCATCTTATAATTTATTCCTTTAATTCAGTTGACATTTCCAATTCTTAACAGTATAAATTTAATATAATAATTAAGTGATTTTGCGCTACGAAACAGATACCTACATATTCTCACTTCTAAGAAGTTTACAATTACAGCTAATTCAACTATATAAGAATGGGGGAAAAATTAAAAGAAAACACTTTAACTAAAATTGCTAAATAGAAATAGCTTTAGCACTTGCATAAGCCGACTTCTCAAAAGTCGACAATTGTAAAGGAGAATTCAAGTATATAAGAATGAAAAAAAGAAGAAAACCTTAACTAAAATATTTAAATAGAAAACGGGGATCCTCAGCTGCCTACCATGTAGCCGTTTCGGAGATTTAAAAACAGGACAGCTGTACAATACATGGCTCTCCAGTGGAAAATACCACTTCCCCAATAAGAAAATGTAGAACAATACAGTTACTATTTATCTGATATATATAAAAAATTAAAACAATAACATAATGAAATATTAGTAATATAAGTAATTTTAATAATAAGATTACAAGATCTATTCTGCACCATGTTAACTAGCATATGAATAAGAATAAAATAAGAATAAAAGTGTATTTTTGGACTAAAAAGCCATATATATATATATATATATATATATATATATATATATATATATATATAATTTATAAAATATAATTATCCACTGACACGTGTTTCGTCGTCTATGACTCATCATATATATATATATATATATATATATATATATATATATATATATATATACTATAATATATATATATATATACTATAATATATATATATATATATATATATATATATATATATATATATATATATGAAACAGAGAGTGGAGAGAAAAGGTTTTATGGTGGTAAATTATATCTTGTTTTAGAAACAATAATGCATAGTATACATGGCGTTGTCCGGTCGTATAATATGCATAAATATTATTTTTTAATTAATACAGAAAATAAGACATATGCATTCGAGTATTATGTTTTTTTTTCTAAATAGTTCACTTCTTGTAAGTAAAAAAAACAAAAACAACACGATACGATCTGAGACCGAAACCAAGACCTAAAGACATTGAGTCAAGAAGAAGAATCATTAGAGCAGCTTGACATGATCTTTACAAAGTGTTTTCAAACCTTCTTATTCTTGTTTCATATCCCCGCATGCACATTGGTGAAACAGTTGAAAACAGATAAAAATTTGATTTTTGAATTTTTACTCCTTAGCATCTTTCATTTCCGGATGAAAACCGATTAAAATATTTCACATGGCTGATTATCCTATATACCAAATTTCAAGCCTGTAGATCAAAAATATATAGTATATAAGCTGAGATGTGTCCTTACACACACACACACACACACACACACACACACACACACACACACACACACACACACACACACACAAATTCTTATATATATATATATATATATATATATATATATATTCTTCTTGGCTTGACTTTACAAACGAATATCCTATGAAGGGGACATGCAGTTTTGGTTGTAGCTGCTGCAGTCAAAAGTTACATCAAATACGGCTGCTGAAGCTTGTTGGATCTTCCTCCTGCAACGTTTCTCCCATAGATTTTCTGTGTGAAAGACCTCAAAGAAGATAACAGCCTGGTAGACAGTGCGTCGCCAGGTGTCACGGTCAGCAACGAGAGTAGACCACTGGTGGTGGTCAATGTGGCAGTCACTGAGGGATTTCTTCAGAGAGTCTTTATATCGTTTCTATGGTACCCCTCTGTCACGGCGGCCAGTAGAGAATTCGCCATATAGGGCTATCTTGGTCAGGCGATGACCTTCCGTTCTGGAGATGTGCCTGGCATAGTTGTGACTTCAGCAGCATGACTTTGATGCTGGTGATCTCCACTTGCTCGATGACCTCAAAATTGATGACATAGTCACTCCAGTGAACGTTGAGGATAGTGCAGAGACAGCGCTGGTGGAAACGTTCGAGAGGTCGGAGGCTGAAGTGTTGTTAGAACAATTAAACTTACTTCACTCTGCATTGACGTCTACTATGGAGGGTGAGGTTAATGGTTCATTACCGTTCTTAGATGTACTTGTCGAAAGTTCTGGTATGAGTTTTATTACCAGCGTATATAGGAAACCTACTTTTACATCGTAATACATTAGTTGAGTTTTGTCCCCCCCCCCTTAAAAAAAAAACAGAAAATTAAATTCGATTAAAACCTTAGTGCATTGGGCTCTGTCGATCTCCTCTAGTACTAAACTAGATGCGAAACTCGAAAGCATAACTGAGGTCCTTTTGACTAATGCTATCCTTTACACACAACTGAAACATGTGTAAGTGATAAAATTCTGGCGTTTATCAAAAGCCAGGAGTTTTCACATAAAATTCCTACAGCTGTTTCACCTTGCTCTTTTGCAACCAAAGTTCAAACGGTGTTTTGGGGATGCGAAATACTTTCCCCTCCTTTCGAAAAGATGGTGCCTTTTGTCTAATTTACGTTTTTAAACATTGAATTAGAGCTAAAAGAAAATGAAAAGAGAGAAAAGAAAATATTTTAGTAGTTTATTTTGATTTCCTTTCTTTGTAAAATTTTCTACTTTGATAATATATCGTTAAACTATAAAAAATTCTCAATAATTGATAAGGGCACTGCGCCCAGTGTTATTCAAATATAATATATATATATTGTAAAATATGCTATAATCTATATAATTATAAAACTCAAATGACCTTGTAACGGATGTTGTAACCCACATCCGGTTTACGACTTCCGGTTGTGCATACGTACATAAATATAAACCCATAACAGCGTAAACAAATAAACACAAATCGCCATTTATTTATTTAATTTATTCTTCATTTTTAATACACCTTTCTTAACAACATTCATACATATTCTTCAACACTACCAACATAAATAAATAACTCCGAAAATATGTTTTTTTAAAAATTTGCGTTACATATAAATAATCAACGCGACAATAAAACGTATTGTTTTACTGTGTATGTTTTCGGCGTCCCTCTTTTTTTTGCATTTAAATTATCCAAATAAATAATTGTTAATACTTTCTGCATTTTTTTACAGCGTTCATTTCGGTATTACGTTTAAGTTATTTTAACGCAATTTTCTTACAATTAAATCTACTTTAACCTGTTGACAACCATAAGAATATTTTACAACGGCGATTTACCTACCGCCTTGCATTTTTAAAAAAAATTTATTCCCCATTTTTTAATACACCTTTCTTAAAAAACATTCATACATTTTCTTCCACACTACCAACATAAATAAATACCCCGAAAATATGTGTTTTTTTAATTTGCGTTACAAAAAAATAATCAACGCGACAATAAAACGTATTATTTTACTGTGTACGTTTTCAGCGTCCCAATTTTTTTTTTTTTTTTGCGTTTAAATTAAAAGATATATCAAAATTTGAATTTAACTTTAAATATTATGGTATCTGTTCAGTGTACATTTACCTATAAGTATGGCAAACCACTTATAATTGAATTGCTGTAAGTTTTTTTTTTCAAAAATAAATAATTATAAACAGAACGACTCATAGAAATCTATCTATATTCTTTTTTCATTTTAATATGCTTTCATAGAAAATGTTTCTGTTATGTCACAAAAAAACTATTTTATTTACATCACAAGTGTCACGCTCATACATTAATTCCATAGCTAACATAACATACTCACCCAACGGGTCACGGGTAGTCAGTGCGGCGAGAAAAGCAACTACCTCAAACCAGGATATATATAGGATTCCAGTAAGCAAGCAAGGACGCCGGGTGATCCACAGAGTTTTAACATTATTAAGATTGAATCCATGAATATTGTATTTTCATAACGACTCTTCATTGGACAACATCTCCAATCAGTAGTTCTTTCAGCCAATCAGAGGACCGAAAATAGTCAATGACGCAAATAGACGTGTGGTATAAAAATCGTAACACAGTGTCTCTATCCTTTCATTTTTTTATTTCAGAAAGAACACACCTACGTGCGTTGGGCACAACTTCATAGACGTACACATTTTCTCACTAGCAATACACACACATGACATCATACCTATTAATTTACACACCTAAAAGCATACGGAGCAAGTGGACTCATGAAAAAGAATTTAAAAAACTACCTGGCAAATATACCCGGCGAAACAAGTGCAGGAGAGATTCAAACAATTGCGCTTAAAGGGGCGGTAAGAATTTTTTTAAAACGATCTCTCGATTAGAATATATGAGATAACGAGTTAATGTCTGACATCCGGTAGGATGTCACATCTCGAGCTTGAACAAAGTGATAAGAAAATCGAAAAAAAAAAAACACAACAAAAAACGTAATATCCATAACGAACATTTGTACTCAGTGTTTCTTAAAAAAAACTTTTTCTCTAGAGCGTTATTAGACTCTTTGAACTTTGCCATCTTTACCAACCTTTCATCTCCTTTTCTTAAAGATTTGTTGAGTAGAATTAATTAATTTTGCATGGAGAAACTGCACTATTTTTTTCTTTTGATAACCTACTTCAAAAGCCGAACTATCTAGGTTACATTTGTCTTTAAGAATAAAAGAAACCATTCCACATTGAATTAAAGCATTTATACCATATAAATGTTTTAATTCCATGTAGAATGGCTCCTTCAACTCTAACTCCAACCAGAAGTTTAAGGTCTGTCTTTTATTCATATTTTCTCATTCATTTTTATATATATATAAAATAAAAAAAAAAAAAAACTTAAAAAAAAAGTAATTGGAATGTATTTATGCCATACTAATTGCTTGGTTGTCTCCCTTGTTCTTTTAAAGTCCCATAGATTAGCCAACAGGTAACTCAATTCCTGCTACCTTAGTGGTCATGTGAGATAGCCTATAAAATCTCTGCACATTGAGTTTCGGCTTCGTTTTTTTCTTTTGCCGTTTCTCTTAGCTATAAGGGTTTACCTATTAGTAACAGACGCATAGAATAAGAAAGACAAGAGTCTCATTCTAACATTTAATAATAACTTTATTGATTATCTTTGTTAGTATGACTTGTAAGAAAAAAGATTCATCGTGGAAAGTGTTGATCTGTATGGATGTAGGTGAAAGATCAGACGGATCTGTTGAAAAAGAGAGTTCATGAATGTGTTGAAGCGTGCCTCACGAAAGATTAGAGAATCCTGTAGGAAGATAAACGAGTTCATGTATGTATCCTTTTGAAGTCCGTGTGTGGCAGTAGCCATGTTGACTTGTTTGTTTTCTTGTCGACCTAGGGTCAAAGGCCCGGGCGAAATTGCGCAACAGAGGAGTGTGTTGTAAGGCGAGAGACGGGAAGAACGAGGGGGAATTATCGTTTGTTTAACCTTTTATAAACTCAGTCATGTGTTCAGCTGTTGCGAGTATGTGCTGCTCCTGCTGCCACAGACGCCCTCAACCGCAGTCACTGAGAGCCAACCCACTTTTTCTTTACTTTCCTCCTTATTGAACAGCTTTGATCAAGATGGACTACATCTTACAAAGTTCTCTGATAGCAGTCCGAATTTAACCATTACCTTTTCCCCGAATTCTGAAGCTTGGTTTTTATCAGCCTAGTTGCATTGCGACAGAAGCCTTCAAAAATGATTCGTGCAGAAAAGCTTTCCACACGAAAAATGGCCAGAATTAAGGAACCTCAACATGCAAGCAGTTATTTGAACAGTCTTAGGCCAGATAAGTTCCTGCAGAGCACATCTTTACAAATATTGTGATGATTTCATTAATGCTAAATAGAAAATGACTCTAATTTCAACACCTTCCCCTTCTCTGCTTCGTTGGGATTTGCTTTACGATTAAGTCGTCAAACAATTTGAGTAAACACGTTCCCATGAAACTGATTTGCTTTAGGAAGTAAGGAGGGAGTCAAATTTCAACGAAGCGGATAAGAAAAGGGTGTAGCAATTAGAGCCCTTTGCTTTTTAGCATTCGTAGAAATCAATTCACGATTAAGTAGCCACAACATAGCCTAACATTTCTTTCTGTGCAATCATCATTTTGCTGTTGGATATATATATATATATATATATATATATATATATATATATATATATATATATATATATATATATATATATCAGAGAGGTCATTTATGAATATCAGAAATAATAAAGGTACAAGGATATATATATATATATATATATAGATAGATCCTTGGACCTTTATTATTTCTGACCTCCCTGATAAAATTGTTTCTGAGATGGATATATTTGCCGATGACACCACTCTCTAAAAGGCATAAGGAGAAAACAAATGAACACATATCTAAGGAAATGGCAGAAACACTAGAGGATGACCTCCAATCTGTAATGGAATGGGGACAAAAATGGATGGTCACATTCAATGCTGCCAAGAGTAAACTTGTTTCTTTCAATAATTACAAGAAATCTTTTCTACAACCAACAGCAATGACCAAGAACACATTTACCTGAAAGTAATTCCTTTAAACTTCTCGGCCTAATGTTTACAGGGAACACAAACTGGAGTAGATACACTGAGAGCATTGCCAAGGCTGCTGCAAAGAAGGTGGGCTCTCTCCACCGTGCTAGAAAACTACTTACGTCTGAAAGTATCCTGTACCTCCATAAGGCCACCATTCACCCATGTATGGAGTACTGTTGTCCCATTTGGGCTGGTGTATCTGCTGCTTGTCTCTCACTCCTGGACAGGCTTCAAAAGAGAGTCGCCAACCTGATAGGTCCTGAACTGTTATCTAGGCTTTAGGCTTCAGCCTCTGTCCCACCGACGAAATGTTGCATCCCTCTGCTTGTTCTACAATTATTTTAATGGTGAATGCTCTGACGAACTACAAGCACTTATACTCCTTTGACGTGACTACCCCCGACAAACCTGAGAAGCAGTTAAGTCTCACCCCTTTATAGTAGCGATCCTTAAGTGTAAGAAAGCCTTCTACTCCAATAGTTTCTGCTGCAGAACTGCTAGACTTTGGAACTCCCTTCCGGGATTCTGCTTTCCCAACTGTACTGACATGCAGAAGTTCAAGTGTAATGTGAACAAATATCTTGCTACTCATCTCCCTTCATAATGCCCCTGCGACTTATGTCTCCGACAGTAATCTCCTACTTCAAAGTGGCACTGTGCCGTGTTTGAGGTGAAAATTGATTAAAAAAAAAAAGAATAAATAATATATACATATATATATATATATATATATATATATATATATATATATATATATATATATATATATATATATATTATTTTCCAGAATGTGAGAAATTATATAATTATTTCCACAGGTAAACAATGTCGCAGCCTACAAGAGCCATGACAGCCAACAAACCGGAAGTCCAAGACTCGAGTTTCGCCCTGATTTGGGCCCATCAGTTAGACATATTCGAACCAGGGATTCGAAACCCGAGTGTCTTGCATGCGAGGCAAGCACTCTGCCAACTGGGCAAACGCTCCGCACACAAGAAATTCTATTAACTAACACAGATCAAGAAAATCGTGGCAAAATCTTGTGTGTGGGGCGTTTGCTCAGTTGGCAGAGTGCTTGCCTTGCATGCAAGAGACTCGTGTTTCGAATCCCTGGTTCGGATATGTCTAACTGACGCTCCAAAATCAGGGCGAAACTCAAGTCTTGGACTTCCGGTTTGTTGGCTGTCATGGCTCTTGTAGGCTGCGACATTGTTTACCTATGGAAATAATTATATAATCTCTCACATTCTGAAAAATAATTATATATTACATATAAAAATAATACATCCACGAACCTAAGTTTTTTTTAACTTATTTTCTTTTCCCTGATTCCATCATCAAACAGATGCGCTTACGCTCCCCTGGGTAGTTTCTTCTACTACAACATTTATTCCGCCTACATATTTTAAGCCACATTAAATTAATTAAATTCTCTTTTATAAAGATCTCATTCTATTCGTCAAATGTGTTTATGCTTTCCGCTTAAATTTTTTTTATCTAAAATAAAATAATAATAAAATAACAATTAAAAGTTTTAAAAAAATATGGATTAACTGAAATATTTATTAATATTAAATTTTATTTTTTCTTTCAAATTTAACTGAATAAAAAAAAACATCGGAAATTGAACGCGTGTTTTGCAGCGAAATGTCGCTGTTGTAGTGGAACGTAAGTTTAAAATCATTTGAATAATAGAATTAAGTCTTTTGAGTAGAGAAACCGGAAGTGCATTTCATTCATTCAGGTACGTTTAAACGTACAATAGCAGCCTTAATGCAGTCTAATCGATTTATTGGTTTCAGGTTTGTGCTAAAATTATTTTTTATTTCCTTGAATTCATAACACCTAATGTTCATTTCTCTTTCGTTACACTTTACAGCAATCCCTAATTTATTGATAGCATCAAAAGCTTTTATTTTCTTCTTTAAGAGGTTGAAAGATTAAAAGAACCATAAATTATTATTATCTATATAACATTCTGCTTGTTTGTCCTTTAGTTAGACCGTGTGTTATGTTTGAAAAGGTCAAATATAAATTTTAAAGGCTAAAAAGGCTTAAAAAAAAAAAGGCCACATTCACGGAATTTAGCTTTGAAGGGGCTAATCTGGAAAACTTGCAGCCGTTCTTCACTAAGGAAAAAAGTCAGGAAAATGTTACGTAAAAAAACAAAAAACAAAAAAAAATTTAAAAGAAACTAATTAAAAATGAACATTGTCTGCCAAGAGATGGTGGGCTGAAGGAGTAAATTAAAGATTGTTTCTTACAAACTGATTTTATTATTTGTATTGAACAATGTAGCACAATATTACTTTTTGCGTATGTGGCAAAAGCTGTGAAAATGAAGGCTTACCGTTCAAACGACCTAGGTGTGCGTGTGTGCTTTGTCATCGCTGCGAAGCTAGGATAAGAAAAGAATTCCAAGATGGCGCCGACGGCGTTTTGTAATGGTATGATCTCGGAAACTCTCGCAAAATCTCGTGCATATATGCAAATCAGTTGGTCTTCGACAACTATAAATTCAGGTCGTTTTGGAAGGCAAGGCGGGAGGAAAGAACAACCGGTTGGTAATTGTGTACGCTGGATCGTGTTGGTGGCGTGTCACCGTGTCTGTGTGTGTACTGATCGAACTGCTTTCCTGTCCCTTGCACATTAGACTTTGAATTAGTTTACATTGGACTTGCACATAGGATTTTGAATTGGTTTACATTGGACTTTGAATTTGTTTAGATTGGACTCCAACTTCAGCATATTTATTAGTACTTATAAATTTATCTCATTTGCGTCAGTTTAATATTTAAACTACAATGGATACTATTTTCATAGAAATAATAATAAACTTATATTTGCTACGTGTTATTGATTTTTCTGCCCCCCCCAAAAAAAACCCCAGAAAAGTATCAGCTTTATCAAAATGTATTTGTTGATTAAATATATTTCTTATTATGAGGAATTTCTATGGATCCTGCTAGTTATTATTATTATTGATGATGATGATGCTCACTAGAAGTTTTTACACAGGCCATCATCTAAGAAATCTCTTTGAAAACAGTCTGTGGTGTTCCCTGGAGTCTAAATGACAACAAGTCCCCTAATATTTCCAGTACTGTCCACCTCTTTTGACAACCTTCGCAAATTCATTTGCATAATAGCAATAGCCAACTACCATTGATTTCTCATTGGTAGCGACCATTGGCCTTCACTGGGATGTAGGTGGCAATAAGCCTCCCTCAAGGTCTTGGTCCTCCTCGCACTCATCCAGAAGAGGTCTGGTTAGTGCTTTCTCACCTCGATCTTTCCATCCTCCTTGATCCTCCTTATTTATTTGGTGTGGCACCAGTTTATGGTGAGGAAGAAGAAAAAAAATAGGAAGGGGGGGGTCGAAGGTGCTGGTGGTTAACTGTACAATTATGCAATTATACAGTTTCAGTTTTCATGATCCTTTGTGTTTTACCTCCGTAGTAGTTTATGTATGCCCGGCTAACGCTCGCGGGTCATGTGTATTAGTCCTAGCACTCCAAGGTTTTCCTTATTATTTCAGTCGTTTTCATTATTGTTGTCTGTTGTATAATCTCAGTACTCCCTCTGATTCCAATCTCTCCCATTCTCTTTTCGAATTTTTACGGCATTTTTCTTAGTGCTCTTACTATTATTGGTGTTCTATTGACATTCTTCATCTTTATCTCTTTGAGTTCTCTGGCCAGTTCTGTGTATTTGCTCCGCTTCTCTGTCTCTTTGATCTTCCATGTGTTGTCTGCTGGAATGGCAAAATCTGCAATCTGGCAGGACTTTTCCTTCTTGTTAACTATTATGACATCTGGTCTTATTGCTTGGTTGAGTTTATGTTTTTGTATATCCCATACAACTTTGTGATTTTCATTTTCAAGTACTGATTATTATTATTATTATTATTATTTACTCACTAGGCATAGTCACACAAGTCATCAAAGATTGCTCTTTGAGAACAACTTGTTGTGTTCCCTGAAGTCTGAGTGACAACAAGTCTCCCCAGATTTCCAGTACTCTCCACCTCTTTTGATAACCTTTGCAAAAGAATTTGCGTTATCGCAACAGTCGCTTACCATTGATTCCTTGGCTGCAACCATTGGTCTTCACTGGGATTTGGGTGGCAAAAAGCCCCCCCCCCAAGGTCCCAGTCCTCTTTGCACTCATCCAATGGAGGTCTGGCTAGCACTTTCTCTTCTCGGTCTTTCCATCCTTCTTGACCCTCATTATTTAGTGGGGTACCCGTTTATGGTGATTACCCCCACACCCAAATAAGTGGGTGGCGTTATTTTTCAATCATACAGTTTCCATATGATGTTCCTTTGTGTTTGTATCTGAAGCTGTTTCCATGTCGTTTATGTGTGGTGTTAGTCTCCACATTCAAGGGGCTTCCTTAATATTTCTGCAGTTTTCATTATTGAAATTCGTTGTTTCTTTTCTGCCATCCCTCGGATTCTAATCTCTCCTATTCTTTTTTCAAAGTTTTCTGGTATCGTCCCTAGCGCTCCATCTATTAGTAATGTAATCTTTACTTTCTTCATTCTCCAGATCCTTTTGAGCTCTCTGGCCAGTTCCATGTATTTGCTCCACTTTTCAGTTTCCTTAGTCTTCACTCTGTGGTCTGCTGGAACGGAAAAGTGTACAATCTGGCATATTATTATTATTATTATTATTATTATTATTATTACTATTATTATTATTATTATTATTATTATTCCCGTCTCTTTTTAGGGAGACGTTGGCAAACGAATTCAAACTTATTATTGTTGTTGTTGTTATTATTATTATTATTATTATTATTATTATTCCCATCTCTTTTTAGGGAGACGTTGGTAAGCGAATTCAGAATTGTTGTTGTTGTTGTTGTTATTATTATTATTATTATTATTATTATTATTATTATTATTATTATTATTATTATCAGATTGCATATTAAGAAATTTTCCTCGCTTAAAAAATAATTTCTTGCAAGAAATTAGCATATTCAACAAAGAACTACTGCATCAATATCATGTGATCGCTTTTAAAATAGAATCGCCAGCATCCAGCCTAGAAATGCTTTGGCTTGATCAAGAAAGTTTTATCAAATTAAGAAACCTTCGTTTTGTCAAATTAAGAAACCTTGCATGATTCAAGCTATAATTGCTGCAATGCCGCATCAAAGGAAAGTTATTAGAGTAGAAGGCTTTCCGGCATCTAACGACCTCAACAGTGGATGTAAGGGGTTACTATTTTGAACCATGTTTACTGGGGACTAAATGAGGAGATGGGTGAGATATCTGTTCACATTACATTTAAACTTCTACATGTTAGTAAAGTTAGGGAAGCAATAAACAGGGAGGGTATTCCAAAGTTTAGCAGTCTGAGGGGAAAAAATTATTAGAGTAAAAGGCTTTCTGATATCCAAGGACTTCTAAAGTGAAGGGCTGGGATTTTGCTGCTAGACGGGTTTGTTGGGTGTATATACGTCGAAGGGGTACAAGTACAATGAGTTCATCAAAGCACATTCCTTTAAATTACTTGTAAAACGTCACAGGGATACAACATTATGGCGATGGGACAGGGGTTGCAGCTTGGTTGATTGTGTGGGACCTATTAAATTAGAGACTTTTTATTGGACCCTGTCTAAGAGCTAGAGATTATTTTATTTATTTAATTTCTTTTCTACTTATGCAGGTTATGGATTGTGCTATCTTGTTAGATATAATTTTCAAGTTAAATTCCAATTTTACGTATCTTTCATTATTTAAATTGTTCAGTGAAAGTACATAATAGTTAACAAAGTCTCCTCCCCATGTTAAGAATGGATTTCTAAATAATAATGTATCACCATGGTTCGTAAACTGCATAAGTACCTCTTTTTATTATTAACAAGACGTCTGTTTCTGATAAGGTAAACTTCTCGATTTTTTTTTACTGTTTATTGTTGTTATCATAGTTGTTAATATTTGTTATTATTATTATTATTATTATTATTATTATTATTATTATTATTATTATTATTAATACTAGGAGTTATCACATAGGTCATCATCAGAAATTGCTTACTGATAACAAGCGGTGGTGTTCCCTGGAGTTTGGGTGACAACAAGCCTCCTCAGATTTCCAATGCTCTCCACGGCTTTCAGTGACCTTTGCAAATGAATTTGCGTTATCATAACAGTCGCTAGCCATTGACTTTCCGTTGACAATGGTCATCACTGGAATTTGAGTGGTAATAAGCCTTCATAAGGTTGCAGTCCTCTTCGCACCAATTCAGTGGAAGTCTGGTTAATGCTTTCTCTCATTGGTCTTTCCATCCTCCTTGACTCTTCGACTATTTGGTGTCATGCCAGTCAATGCTGATTTTACAGGTTCTTTTTGGTCAGAGACGAAGTAGCAATCGACAATTTGCGGTTTAAGTTTTCTTGGTTGCATCTTTTTTGTTTTACTTCTGTTGCAGTTTTTATAATAGTGGGGGGTGCAAAGGGGTCAGTTAATTCAACTTTTTGTAAAAGTTTGATTTTTGGTACCAGGTTAAAGATTAGGGTCTAAGTAATAGTTTTAGTCCAAGCAGACAACGATCAGATTGCGTCTTCATACATTTCCGCCATTTTACAAAATGGCCACCAACCAAATCTAATTAACGTCAATATCTTGGAAACTATTCAACCTAGAAATGTAAATTTGGTGTCTATACCTAGGTTTTCATAGTCAAGGAATCTAATAAGACCATTTTTGACTACATTAGAGTATTTATTTGTCTCTAAATGGTAAATTACACGACAAAATTTATAGTATAATGTAACAGAATTATGCATATTAATAATTGAACACATTTGAATGTAAATTCTATAAAATAACATGAATATAAGCTGAACAGTCTAGTTTCATTGTTCTTAGTGATATTATATTGATTAGGTAAAAAATCATTATTTATTCTCACTACAATCATGGCCATTTAGTTTGGACATTTACACTTGCATAAACGTGAGCACTTTAAGGCAGCTTTTTTGCATTTGTATGATGAGCAGTGTTTTGTACAAGTGCATTTTACGTCTAGATTAAAACACATCCCTAGCAAGGGGCAATGTGGTCCATATGGGAATCAGTATGTTCTATTTGCAGTTCTCGCTGTCCATTTCTTCCTGTCCTTGATTCACGTAACTGAGACGAACAGCATGAAATATCTTTCACCAAGCAAATGAAAGAATGCCGCCCACACACAAAAGTCCGACGTCTTTTATCACCACGGGGTCACCAACTCATGCAAATCAGTACCAACCGGATTTCCTGTCCCATCACGCAGGCGCAGTGTCATTTGTGCATTGGACACGACAGCGACGAGCTCATCATACATTGTCTACACCCCTCCCTGATCCCTGATCACAGCATGTGCAAGGTCGCACTGGTAATCTTTGGTGTTTACTTCGACGTAAGGGTGGTTCTGGGGTCTCTCCATTCTGTGTTATCTGTAGGCCAGGCAGTGTCATACTCTCAATATCATCCGAAGTCTCAGATGCTCTGCCAGGTGGAATGGCATCTGGTCGATTTTCAGAGGGTATTTCATTTTGGGTTGGTTGTCGACCAGGCAGTGTAATACATGCAGTGTCATCTGAAATCTCATCATCTGAATTACTAGAGAGGAAGGTATACGTCCAGGGTCGTATATCCTTCACATGGCGCCGGACACCATCAACACCAATGGATTGCGGGCTAATCATTTCCGTTACTGTTCCTTCTTAAAACTTGGATGTGCATCGATAACCTGGCGGTTTTACCCATACAGGGTCACCCACACGTATTGGGTTTGTGCAGAGGCTGGTAATATAGGCACTTGGTCGATGTTCTTCATTCTAACTTCATATCTATAGATCCCGTTGGCAGGTGCAGTACATGATGATCTATCGTCCTTGGGCATGATATTGTACGAATACGCAGCTTCCTGAACATTGCATCTCGTTCTGGCTGCAATCCGCTTAATACTATGATGGCATCGTTCTGCAATGCCATTGCCTGCTGGCACATATGCACACCGAAACTGCAGGCGTACTCCCCAACCAGCGGAAAACTCCTTGAATTCCTTACTGGTAAATGCAGTGTCATTGTCAGTAAGCAGTTCCTGTGGAAGGCCACGCTCCAAAAATATCGACTCAAGATGCTGAATAATGTGTCTGGAGTCCTGCTGTGACAACATCCACCAAATGGTAAAACGCGCTAGACCGCAATCGGTGAACATCAGTAAATGTTTGCCGTTAAAGTGTGTTATATCTATCCCCATGATCTGACAACTAGTCATTGCGTTACTCTTTGCAGCACAGATCAGAGGTACAGGCTCCATCGCGGATTTCATTCTGTTGAACCACCTTTGTGGAATACGTGTCATGGGGTCTGCCAAGTTCTGACTCGACGGGACCAGAGAAACGTCTATTGAAAGTCCATACTCCTCTACCAGTGATTTTATTGTGTCCAATCGTTGTTGGAGTAACATTTCGCTGGTAGCCTTTGTGCGTACTCTAGTTTTTCCAGTGAGCGTGTCCACTAACCAGTGATACATACTTACTGAGTCCGTTTTTAAGTGTATAAATTTGCACTTTCAGTGTAATGCAAGGTTGATGCCCCTCAACGCCGCATCCAGTTCAGCCATTAATATGCTGTACATCGCTTGTGGAACACACTGGTTGTCAGGGAACTTGCGTCCACCCATACATTGACGTCTTGTCCCTTTACACACCACAGACACTGTGAGGGATCTCTCTGCTTCACCCTGGCTATTGTTTTCTGGAGCATTTATTGAAGTGGAACATCCTCTGTGGTATCATCCCATCCTTGGATGACGGTGTTGGCCCGTCGCTTTATGATTTCTGTTGCTGCTCGTAGCCACTCACTCACTGGCAGATGCCCAGTTTCCCGCACAGGGAAAAAATGGCTCGACGTGTCACAATCTCTGGAACATCTGGAATCATACTACCACGCTTCCATCACAGAGTGCCATGCTCCCCCCAGACCTCCAATCCAAGCACTCGTGCACCATCCTCAAGCTGCTTTGGTTCCTTGCTTTCCAATCCAAACTGGAGAAGATGCTGCTTCACTTGTTTCGCGGGCGCTACGCTGTTGTTGATGTATAAATCATCTTTATATGCCAATGTTGCTTCTTGAAAAGTTGCATCTTTGGACAAAACAGCCTCGACAATTGCTTGCATAATGGATGGGGCAATGTTAAGCCCAAATCCCATCCTAGTCAGGCAGTGTCACAACCACGGTTTGAAACGGCCATAAAGAACGGTGCACCTGGAGATAGACCTTTCTCAAGTCCAACACTGACACGCCAGACCCCTTCCTCCGGCAGTCCCTGAGCTTTTGTGAACACACATCCACATGTGTCCACATGGTTGTTTAGCTCGCGGTAATCCATAACAGGCCTTCCTCTTGTTATGCTGAAGAATCGTCATTAGTGGGATTAATTCCTTGGGTGGACTAAGCTCTTTCTCCGGGTATGGTATCAGCTATCCATTGTGAATCCAAGTTTGCAATTCGCAGTCATAGTCCTTCCGAATGTGTTTGGGCACGGTGTATTCAGGTGTCTGATTGATCAGCTGTTGTGGCGGCTGCTCATTCGACCATTTCCAGGTTGATGTCCAATGTTTCTTATACATCAAAGTCAGGTCGTTCTATTTTCCCTGCAAACTTCCTTCAGGAAATTGGCCTCATCGTGTTCATTTATATGAACGCTGCCCAACAGGCAGATGGCATCAATTCCAAGCAAGAGATCGAATCCCAACAGATCCCCATCCATAGCCAACATCTCTACCACCACGGGGATCTTTTATCCACCTGCAAACTGACCTTGGTCGCTCCTTTGCTGGTCATCCTCTTTCCATCAAGTCAGTATCTCTGTCTTGTGTCCATTCCGTGGACCAGAAACCATACTCCTTACTAGAGATCGGGTGCATCCAGTATCAATCAATGCACCCCGAATCACTCCGTTGACATGCACGCACTTCACTGGAAGGTCGGTTCTCATCCTACTTGAGGTGAGAGTGGCGCTCACATCTTGCCCCTGTTTCCATTTTTCAGACATTGTGACGCGATGTGTCCCTCTTTCTGGAATTGGTAGCATCGAATGCATGGTGTACGGCGCTGCCTCGATCATTTGAGCTGACAGTGCTTAGCAAGATAGTTGGCTCCAGAGCAAATGAAACACTGCAGTGAGTTTTCAGAGGGCTTGTGTAGAGGCACTTTTTCCGTGTCTGACCTGTCGACTGTGGCTGCACCTTGTTCGTTATTTACCATGGACCTTGCGCAGCTGAGCATACTTTCTGTTGGGATCTGGTTGATGTCAGCAGATGCACGTAGCAATTTCTGGGTATGGGCAGGCAGTCCAGTCATGAATGCATACTTCAGCGTCTGGCTCAGGACTCCTCCAAACAGACTGAAGAGCTTCGTTAACGCAGCATAGAACTCATCTACTGACTCGTCCGAGCATAAGATGCATCTTGCAAACTGCTTGTATGCCTCACATTGGTCAAGCGCAAAGGCCTTGCGCAGTGCATCTTTCACCCATGTTACATTATTCTTCTCTGCATCTGACAGCTGTTGGTAGACGTTAAAAGCTCCTCCAGCTAGTCGCAAGGAGATGACCTGTTCGACTCCCGAGAGCTTGCAGATAAGGTCCACTCTCTCTAACCAGTCTACAATACATGTTGTGCCGTCATATTCCGGTACTAATTTTAGGTCGAACCCTCCTTCAGTCATAATGCGGAGATAGCTTGAAGCAAAATGTTCTATTTGTAGTTCTTGCTGTACGAACAGTATGAAATCTCTTTCACCAAGTAAATGAAAGCATGCCGCCTACACACAAAAGTCCAATGTCTTTTATCGCTGCGGGGGCGCCAACTCATGCAAATCAGTACCAACCGGATTTCTCATCCCATCACACAGGCACAGTGTCATTTGTGCTTGGAACTAGTGCCAGTGACTTGGGTGCTGTAGTCCAGATGCTCACCTGATAGACACTCCTTTTGAGATGTTGTTCTAGTGCATTACTTTTAGGAGGTATTCTTTCTACATCCCGAGTCCTTTGACAGAAAACACTCATTCGAACAAGGTCAACATTGGCGTCATCAGTAATAGGTTCGTCAGAGTACATTTTGCAAACAAAATAACTCACAACCTCACTAAACTTAGGCGATATAAGTGATAGAAACTGTCGCAAACTCATTCAATAGGGATGGAACCTCGTCTTTCTACTTGAAGCAGTATCGCTTGCTTTTGTATTTGAAAGCTGAAGTGCTGGCTGATCCAGTAAAAGCGTGAAAGGGAACCAAAGCTTTGCATGTTATCACACCTAGACTGCAATGTTGTTGAGGGATATTATGTTGACTTTTTATATTTTGAATTTACTGCCTTGATATCATGAAAGTTACACAGAAGTATTACGATAACGTCTGTGTTGCCAATATAGACCATTCCCAGTGATGAATATTGGAGGGCATGAAGAAGATGTACCAGGACATGAGTATCTGCCTCCTCATGATTACATAGTCCCATGGGCGGTCCATTCTCTGTATTAAAGATTAGCTCATCAGAAGTTACATAAAACTGTTTGGCATCTTGGAAACGTGTTTGTTGACCGAAATGAAAAGAGTTCTTTTTTATTTTCGGCATTAGACAAAAAGTTTTGTCAATTTCCAGGCACTTTGGCAGTACCAGATACTCACTGTCGTGTACGTTTCCCTCGTTTTTCTCTTGTGTTGATATTTGTTTATTATTTGTACTATTTAAAAGCCGAACCCATTTCACTGTAAGAGATTCATTGAAATGTGATTTAATCATAATAGAGAAGAGGGAGGGAGCAGTCGTAACATTCATAATAGCAGGCTTAATCACTAAAAAATAACGTCATGCCTGAGGTCCTAGAAAGCAAGATCTGTCGAACAGTCAGACTATCGATAATGAATGAGTTTTTCACAAATACATGAGAAAACTTGGATAAAAATTAACAACAAAACAGATATCTACTGAGACTGAAATTATTCAATATTAATTTTTAAAAAAAGATGAAAATTAATTCAAAAGAAAAAAGTTGTGTTTTTCTGCAAAAAATGTCTGTAAATAAACATTTCGTTGATTTAAAAGATTAAAATTCGTTAAAGTTAAGATTCACAGTTTCTTCCCTTGTGTTAATTCTTTCTGATTGACGACATATCGGACCATTATATTTTCACAGCGAGGAGGTTTGGGAACCACTAGAACATTTCTTTCCTCGCTTTTTTTTTTTTTTTTGTAACCGGCTGGTTGTACGTTTTAGATCACGGCCCTGTCACTCGTTGGAGTAGCAAATAAGGACAGCAGCTGTGTCAAGGGCATTATGCTATATATCAGTGAATGCCGACCCTCACTCATTACTCACTTACTTGGCTGCGGCACAGCGACAGGTCCATGATCAGATTGATTTGCAATCTGAAATCTGACCAAACCTAACACACTAGGTCAGAGATTTTGCTGGAAACATTATATTTGCTTAGGATAGAGGTTATCTTTACAACGAATCAATTGCAGTGGTATGGTTATGCGGAGCGTTCGTTCTACTATATAAACTATTATAGAAGCACGGATGGCTTAAAGCACGTGGAAGTCAGCCGGTCAAGAAAAAAAGCACAAAAGATAATGATTTACTTTAAAAAAAATTGCATTAGAAAGAAAGAAAATAAAGAAAAAAGATTCGATTTCTGTTACATGAAAGGGATGTCCCCTTCTCATGTAAGTAAGAAGACATACGAGATAAGTGAAAATGATATTAGGAAAAGGTTAGAATCGAACCCTGTAGGCAAGTGTTAAAGATAATTGAAATTGGAATCCTAGGATTTCAGTCCATTGTTAATTCTATTAAAATAGCTAAATATTGTTTATGTCAGAAAAAGAGTCGATTGTCCATTCTTTTAGAAATCTGGATATTAACTATGTCAGTTAAAAGAATGGACAATGTGACGTTAAATTTGAACTCAACCTCAGATCAAAAGTCTCAAACTCAAATCCAACTATTCTCTTCTCTCTGCACTTTCCACACTGACGCCCAAAATAAAGTAGATGGCTCTTTTATAGAAAGACCCAACCACATCTCATTTGCATACCCCCTCCCCCCTCTCGTCACATCACGTGATTTTCAGTCCATAAATACCAGGGAGCGGCCATTTTTCTTTTCTTTTTTCTTTCTTAACACGAGCCGCACAATGCATGAGGTAAGGTTCTTTACTTTTAAGCACACAATGCAAATTAAAAAATATTGTTTAAAAATAGGTTAGATATTAAACAATTAGAATTGAGGATTCTTTGTTTGCCAAAAGTGTGCTTGGACAAACGTAGGCATGTTGGTAAATACACTTCTGATGTCATAAAGAAAGGAGATTTCTCAATATAGGAATCTGAGGGTTCGAAGTTAGAGTCAGTTGATGAGGATCAGATAATCAGAGCAGATCACACATGGTGAAAGTCAGTTGGAGAGTCGGGACCCCTTAGAGACGAAGGGAGGAAAGTAGACCATGTAGACCCAAGTTTGAATTCCTGACATAACCAATCGGCCGGTTGAATAATAAAGGAACCATCTATGTTTGTTTCGTGTCGTCATTCCTCACAACCAAAAAGGTAAATGTGCTTTTATTATCATCTTGTAACGAACTTTGTACAACCCTTGCAAGTAATGTGCCTCCTCCATCATGAGTGAAGTATCTCCTCCCCTCCTCTGTGTTAAGAACTTGCATCATATCTCCCAGTCCGTATTAATACGAAGTCTCCAAGAATTGTTACAGTCGTGATGATGTAATATATATATAAATGTCTTCCCATCAGAATTGTCGTCACCATCGTTATATATGTGCCCTAATATGAACTCCCGTCATCTTTAAATATGTACCTCCTATACGACAATACTTCAACTGAACTTTATTCAATAAAAATTAAAAAGCAATAAAGAAAAATTATGCATGTAAAATTATGTATGTTTGAAGTAAGAGACAATCAAAATGCAAATTATGAATTTAGGGAATAAATAAACAATAATTAAACAAAGTAAAATCAAACGATAAACTCAAAACTGCAAGATACCACCTCAACATTAAGAAGAAAATGAAACGGAAATTAAGTTAGAGAGTATAGATAAAATAGAAAGATGAAAAACAAACAAACAAACAAACAAACAAACAAAAAAAAAACACCCATCACTGAAGTTTGTTGACGATAACGCTAGTACACACATTTTCGTTTATTTTTTTTTGTTTTTGTTTACTCTTACCTTTTTATCGTCTGAACTATTGACATTGCTTTTAAATACGTTGGAAATTCAGAACTTTTATTTCTTTGCTTTTTTTTTACGTGCAAGGTTGTGCGGGTGGTTGTTCGTTTGAGATCACTGCTCCATCACTCGCTGGAGTGGCAAAAACTTGTCAAATCGAGCACGTTATATTCTATATAGTTGTATCAGGAACGCCACGTTATATGGCAACAAATGCTGGACCCTCACCTGTCCCTCAATAGCACAATGACAGGCCCATGGTCAGATGGATTTGCAATGTGAAATCTGACCAAACCTAACACATCAGGCCAAAGAATTTGCTGGCAGCATTATATTTTCCCAGGATAGAGGTTATCCTTACGACGAATCAGTTACAGTAGTATGGTCATGCAGAGCGTTCGTTCTCCTGTATGAATCACTATAGAAGCATGGATGGTTTAAAGCACGTGTAGATTGGTCAATCAAGAAAAATTTAGAAGTATGTGATTAGGCGGGAAAATGCAGTGGAATCTGGAGACATTTGATTTATTGTGTAACAGCAAGCGGACACGTGTATGACAGCTGTATGCAAATGGCCGAGCACTGTGCAAAGTGACATTACAACAAGGTAAAAGAAAAAAAGATTATAAAAACATGTGCACAGATTGATGATCACGATTACGTCAGAGACACATGGGTGACGTCACTGCTCAGATGAGAAGTCACGCATGGTGAGAGAAGAGAGAATAAAGGTCTTTTGTTAGAACATGAAACAGCGAGTTAGAATTTCTTTCCTATTCCTTACCTTTATCTCCTTTGCAACGTCGTCTATAACGTGTTAGGTGTCTACATATTAATGACTACGTACACTTGAACTGGAGTGAGCTAGCCAATATCAGTAAAATTCGAACAAGAGAAAAGTGACGCTAAATAAATAGTAGAAAAGAGCTATCATTCCATTCATTATTGGTAACCCGACTTTTCGGCATGTCTCGCTTGCACCAAAGTGTATGACATCACAACGGCCTTCAATTTATGAATATATATAGACCCGTCGGCACTTTGTTATAAATCAGGATTCCTCGGGCAACCGCCATTACACCCATTACTCTTCTGAAAGATAATACTTTATTAAGCCGAACAGGTACTATTTTTCACCCTAATTCAGAGTGTTAGATAATAACATTGTTAAAAGTTAATTATTATCAATCCATCTGTTTATCTACCTATTTATTTATGTATTCAATGATATTCTCAAAATAGTTTATATTGGGAGTTATTTATTGTTTATAGAATAAAGTATAGCAGTGGGTTTTAGCTGAGGATGTTTACATAAATTAGCGAGGTTAAATAAACAAAATGACCTTGATCAGACATACATGAAAAGGTCGCACATTGAGATACGTGTGCTTTTTGAATGATAACGTAACGGAACTGAATTCAAGAGGTCGGGAAGTTTAGTCAATCGAAGAGTTTGAGTTTGGTTACTGGAGTGAACAGACGTACTTAAAACCAGTAAGCGAGGCTGTAAAGAACAAGCATGTAGACACGAAATGCAGACTCCTGTGAAGACCATTTGAGACAACTGACGTAAATTTATATTTTAAAAATATAAAGTGTTGTTCTGTGGTTTCACAAAAGAAGGAAGAACAGAGGTCTTAATTGGTTATGGTGTTGGTCATTTCATGTTTCATCACGGAGCTCAACAGTGAAGATAGAAGAACTCTTGGAGAAAGAAAAGGTATCAAGCATATATTATTCTTCTTATAAAAAATGATATCTTTAATTAAATATGAACTGTAATATATATCCGGTGATAACTCTCTGATACAACATGACTCAATTCAGACGTCGATGTCATATCATCTGGCTAAATTACAAGGCATACAATTTATACGTTTTATCTGATCCCATTATAAGAATATCTCACCCACTATACAACATATGACTGTTTTGGTGCAGAACCACCTCTCTATGTAACAGAAAGCCAGGTAAAAATATGAAAGGAAAACGAAATAAATTAAAGTAAAAAAAAAAAAATGGAGAGAGAGGATTGCCTCATTTTATTTTAAACTTTCAGAACTTATATCACAAGATGCATAAATTATTTAGAAACGTCGTGTACGTTTTTAGAAACCTTTTCCCCTCAATCTAAAAATAAAAATATTTTTATGAAAATAAGGTGATTGTCTAGAATCCCCACGTCATCAAAAGTTAAATAAAGAAAAATCTGTATGGTGCACGTAACTACGACGGAAAAATCACGCAAATTGATTAAGTAGTTTGATTTATAAAAAGCAAATCTTATGGCTAAACTACAAGCGACGATTTCGCAACGCCATCTTGAATATCGCCACAAGGAACCAAACTCCAAAGAGAAATTTTAGAAAGCCATTCTTAACAAAGGAAAGAAGACATTGTGAAAACTAAAATTCGCTTTAAAATTATTTCGGTATTTATTTATATTAGTGATCTTTTAAAGCAACGTATTTCAAGTGAAAACATTATTAGTACACATTCATAAAAATTATGAAAAATGATCCCGTAGCTAGAATTATATTTAATAAAAATTAGTCACAATTACGTTCCCAGATATCTTGCTTAAAGATGGCGAACCCTTAATTTAAGTTAAGTTTATCATACTGAATTAATCACACAACTCTTCCACATTGAAACATACTATAAAACTTGCCATTTCGATAAATTCTATTTTTACTTGTAATTATTTTTCTATTGCAAAGTTTTTCGTAATTTTTGGAATTTATACTAATTTCGACATAGCATGTAAGTACGTAATAATGTTTTCACCGGAAATGCGTTGCCTTAAATGATAACCAATGCAAACAAGTACTATTATTTCGTTTACAAAAATAAAACCACTTGATCAATTTACGTGATTTTGGTGTACACTATTTTCTTTCCGTCACAAATGTGTACATCATAAAAATTTTCTACATTTATAGTTTTTTCATGGGGGGGGGCGAATTTTGAACAAACACCGAAAATAAAATATCAAACATGTTATGATCATGGCAATGTTCACTATCTTTTGGAGATATTTAAAACGTAATTATTTTTTTAATACATTTTGGCTTTCATTTTTATCGTTTTTTGACAGAAAAATAAACTGTCATCGCTTAATTTTAAATCAGACGGTAAAGTCTATGTCTAAAACGAGTAAAAATTCTAAAATCACCAAAATAATAAAGAGAAACTTCTTCAAAATAGAATTTTCATTATAAAACACAATTTATTCAAAATTCTTGAGTTTAATTATGCTGCTGCTGACTTGCGTAAAATATCATCAAATATCTTAAAATATTAACAAGATGGAAGGTAAATGTGTGCGCGCACGCGTGTGTGTAAAAGAATGTGCTAGTCTACAATTCAATATAATTAAACAAAAATACAGAAAAAGCCTTCTAATGTACGTACTCGTTACGGAACGAAAACGTCATATTCCAAAAGTCTCATAAATTTGTAACTAAGAAAATCAAATTTTATGAGGAAGCAAGAACGATGTATTGATCGACCGTATTTAATAAAATGAGATAACTCTCTTCGAACTACTGAGACTTTAAAATCAGTCTTGTAATGGCTACGATATACCATAATATCTAAAAACCATAATAATGATTTTCTCTCTATATAAAAAAGACTTGATCAATTTATGTGACTTTTGGAATATGATATTTTCGTTCCGTGACGAGTACGTTCAACAAAAAGTTTTTTCTGTATTGTTATTTTTTAATTAGATTGAATTCTGTATAACAACAAAAATACTAATAAATTACAAAAGGTAATGGAGGGGGAAAAAGAAAGTCCGTTTTAATCGAATTCTTACTTAAACTTGTGGTTGAATACTTGTGCAATCAAAAACAAACCCTTATATAAACACAACTAAGAACTCAATGCAGTTGTGGTGTGGCCCCTCGCTTTGGTAGTGGCCAGATTTGTGTATTGGCAAGAACCACACAAACATTTGATATGAATTGGGTATAAAAGTTAATGTTTTAGCGAAACAAGATACACACGCACACGCTCACACATATATCAGGTTAAAGGTATTCAAGAGTAATAACTAATAAATTTAATGAGGTTATTAAGAGTGCTCAATAAAAGAAGAGCAAGATATCTTTTTATTGATATAAACAAATATATGTATGTATGTATGCATGTATGTATATGGAAAAAAGGTTGGAGAATATCGTGTAGTCTGACCATGGCATCACAAACAGGACAAGGATCTGCGTTTACAAGACCTGTGTGCTAACCACACTATTGTATTCATCGGAGACATGGACATTGCATCAAAGGCACATTAAATGGCTTGAACGATTTCATCAAAAATGCTTGAGACATATCTTAAACATTAAGTGGCAAGGGCATGCACCCGACACTGAGGTCCTTGTGAGAGCGTGTTGCTCTAGCGTTGAGACCCTTGTAATCGGATCTCACATGCGTTGGGTGTGCCATGTAGTTCGAATTAAAGAATGTGGACTGCCAAAACATATTTTATGGGGAGCTGAAAAATAGCAAGTGCTCTCAACATAAGCCTAGGGAGAGGTTCAGGGACTGTACAAAGAACAGTTTGAAAGCCCTGCAAATCAATATTGACACGTGGAAAGAACTTACTCTGCAAAGGCCGGTGGCGAAAGCTTGTACATGAAAGTTGTGATGCTCTAGAGAAAAGAAAGTAGACCCACAGCAAACAAAAGCGAGAGTTCCGCAAAAGGTTTAATTGTTGGTCCTAACCATGACACACAAAGCTGGAAATACGACATCTGTGAACGAGTGATTATGTCAAAGGCTGGCTACGTCAACCACCCTAAGTCACACAAAACTCCTGTTCAGGTAAACTTTGTACCTATTCGTCCGAACCAAACGATCTGTTGAATATGCAACCACGTTTGCTGCTGGTTTGAGAAGGCATATGATTGTTCATAGGAATACCCTTCAGCCGTCAGAGGAAATCAACTCAATGGAAATGGCTCAATTTGTATGTCACATCTGCTTCAAGATGTGCAAATCTGTAGCAGGACTGCAGAGTCATCTAAGCTGCCATGGACGATGAGATGCGGATAACTCAATATGATGGCGATCATCTGGAAAGATGCAGCAATCATCATATATTATATGGAAAACACACAAAAAACATATCAAAATGAGAATAATAATAATAATAATAATAATAATAATAATAATAATAATAATAATAATAATAATAGTACTACTACTACTAGAATGCTTACCAGGCAGCAAATGCTACTTAAAATATAAGCCGTTTGTAATGGTTGGATCTTTCAGTAGATATCTCACTGCTGATGCCATTCTCTATCTATATAACAGCCAAGTACGTCCAGCGATGGAGTATTATTGCCACATCTGGGCAGGAGCTGCTAGGAGCAGCTTATCCCGCCTTGACAGAGTACAAAATAGACTTTGTAACTTAGTGGGGATGCCCTTTTCTCTTCCCTGCAACCTCTTTCCCACTGAAGGGAGGTTGCGAGCCTGTCTTTGTTTTATCATTACTTCTACGGTAATCTTTCTAAAAAAACATCGATCTAACTGAAACCGCTGTCAATAACTTTCCTCACTCTTTAACTCTGCCTAAATCAAAACGTAGATTCCATGAACAATGCTTCTTTCTTAGAACTGCACGCATGTGGAACTCTCTTCCGTTTGCTTGCTTCCCAACTGACTACAACTTGGTTGTCTTCAAGTCCAACATAAACAAATTTTTGATGAACCGCCCCTTAAGTAATCTAATCTACCAAATTTCCATTAATAACGACTACTACGATATTATACCATTGATTACTGTACACTCAATAACCCTTATCCTCGAGTGGCCTTAAGGCCTTGATAAGTGGTGACTCCTATGTAAAAAAAAAAGAAGAATAACCGGAGAAGACGAAATTTTATAACAAAATATTTTTGTACAAGAGATACATATATAAGCAATTTTATGTTAGTAAATGTTCATAGCGCAAATGGGTGCTTGGTAAATAACGGCTTAAAAATGTGTATGTGTATGTGTAGGTCAATATGTTCAAAGTACAAATATGCGTGTATGGCAGTATGACATTGTGTATGTATTTGTGGTTATTTACCTTGTTCTTGTTAGTGCGTATATAGACGTGCGCGAGTTGATGAAGCTGGTATGTGAGTCATTGAGTCGTTTCCTTTCGCAACTTGCCTCTCTCCTCCAGGGGGAATAAGAGCGACATGATAATTTCTCGAGGTTGGAAAGATTTCCCTTGATTTAAAAATAAGGCAATATCTAATAATTGTGCTCCCAAACCAACACAGCATAAATGGATATGGTTGATGCAAATACGGAACGGGAACCACCAAGCATGAAACGAAACAGAAAACTACACAGAAACACTCCATTTTAAAAGACTATCCCAGTGTTAACACTTCTTGTGTTAATATATTCAATATATTATTTCAAAAAGACTCCATTTATAGAAACATAAAGAATAAAAATGTTGTTTTTTTTCACTGTTTGTGTGCTAAGTGCGAAACGATGTTTTTGTTTTGACAATGCTTATGTTATCATGAATATAAAAAAAGAATCTTTTATCTTTTTACATTTCTTTAAACATGTTTTGTTTGTTTCAACGCTTGTGTCATAACAAAACAACAAATAAAATAAAGAAAACTTATTTTTTTACATTTCTCAAACTGAAGCCTTTTTAAAATAATATATTCAATATATTAACACAAGAAGTGTTGAAACTAGGATAGTCCTTTATTTTTAAATGAGGTGTTTCTGAATGGTTCCGTGGTTCGTTTCATGCTTAGTTGCTTCCGTTCCATATTTGTATCAAGTGTATCTATTTCCGCCGTCTTGGTTTTGAGAGCGTAATTGTTAGAGATGGCCAAAAATACTTTAAGTTAACACATTCATGTTAAAACTTGTTAGTTTTAGAAAGTAACAAACAGAGCTTATCAGAATGAACCGGCAAAAAAAGGTTAACTAATTCGAGACATTTGCGTTTTAACATTTGATTTAAAACGTTTACTGTCAACTAGACGTTAACTTTCAGTCTTGCCTTGAGACACTTGTCTATCTAACCACACTTAAAACCTATGATATACGAAACAATCTCCTATAGTTGACGTATACAAAGGAAAGTTTGTCCCCTTTTCCTGTAAATAAGAAAAACATTAGATAAGTGAAAAATGAGATTAGGATAAGCCGAGACTCGAACCTTGTAAGCAATTGGAATGTTAGAGTTTAGCTATTGTTAAATTCTATATAAAATAGTTAGATATTGTTTGTAGTGTAAAAAGAGTTTGTTCGTTCTTTTATGAAAACTGAATTAAAAATGTCAGCTAAAAAGAATAAACAATACAAATTAAAAATATATTGTAAAAAAATAGGTTAGGTTAAAAAATAGGTTAGTTGAGAATTCTTTGTTGGCAGAAGTGTGTTTTGGACAAACGCGTGCTTAGCCACGTGAGTTGGTCACGTTTTGGAACCACACATCTGACGTCATAGCATAAAGGGTATTCTAAATATTAGTCAGATTAGAGCAGTGGAGCAGAGGAGGCAGAACAGCTGAGTCTGCTAGTCAGTCGGAGAGAGAGAGAGAGAGTTGGAGTCAGAGTACTGTGGAAGCGAAGGAAAGAACATTAAACTATGTAGATCCCGAATTTGAATTCGTGACGTCATCATCACTTCGACCGGTCAAATAAAATAAAGAATCACCATCAATATTTGTAACTGTTTGTCTTCGTGTCATCTTTCACCAACTGAAAGGTAAATGTGTTTTTTCTATCATCATCTTTAATGAACTTTGAACCTCCCAAGTAATATGTCCTCTCCTTCATCATAAGTAATGATTATCCCCTCTGGCGTAAAAGAACAGTAATACACATTCATTCAATAATGAATTTCCATCTCTCACTCTGATACAAATGCCATGTCCCCCTCATCATTTATATGAACTCTGCGTCATCTTAAATATGACCCCATCCCTATGCAACAGTTGTAATAATAAACTAAACGTAAAGTTACATACTTTAACAGATTATTATAATCAAATATTAAAACAAAGAATAATTAATCGCAAAATAATTGGAAACAACAATGTTATTGAAAGTAAAATATAATATATTTTACAGTCAATACAATACTTTATATAAACATGGTTTTTGTTTGAAACTGATATATATTTAACTAGCAGTTCAGGCCGGCTGTGTTCGGGCTTTATGTACTGTTCATAACTTGTGTGCATATATATATATATATATATATATATATATATATATATATATATATATATATATATATATATATATATATATATATATATTAAAAAGTTTGACTCATGTCCAAGTAACCTACATCTAAAATTTTAAGTGTTTAGACCCAAAATTGGCGGAGGAATTTGGTAGATACTGAAAAGTTTGGTAAAGTCGGCAGCCCAATTTTCGCCAAAAAACTGATTAAAAAAACTTGATGCATGTCTAAATATGTAAAATTTCAAATGTTTGGACCCAAAATTGGCTGAATTGTTTGCTAGAAATTGTAAAGGTCACATCTTTTGTACTTTGACCTCTTGTCAGCCAAATTTTCGGCCAATAACTGATTAAAAGGCTTACTCTATGTCTGAATACGCTTTATGTAAAATTTCAAATGTTTAGACCAAAAATTGGCTGAGAGGTAAAAATTTTTAAAACTTTGACCCCAATTTTAAACCCTTAACATTTATTGTTTTGGACTCAATTCAAGTTAAATGTTTGATCCAGTCCAAGGAATCTACATCTAAAATTTCAAGCATTTAGACTCAAAATTGGCGGAGGAGTTTGGTAGAATTTTCAAAGGTCAAATCGTTGACCCCTTGACAGCCATATTTCCAAAATCTCAATACCCCTTATATCAAATCTCAAGTCTGTAGACTGAAAATTAACAGAATAATTTGGTAGGGAAATGTACATAGACAGATACACACACAGACAATTTCACTTATATATATATATATATATATATATATATATATATATATATATATATATATATATATATATATATAATCTCTCTCTCTATATATATATGTATATATATATATATATATATAGAGAGAGAGAGAGAGAGAGAGAGAGAGATAAGTGACCTTGTTTGTCTGCCTATCTGAGAAATTGTTTCTACCAAACTCCTCTGTCAAGTTTTGGTCTTACATTAGGCGACCACTTCTATATATTTGGTACAATATAATAATCAATTGAGAATTGGCTTTATAATAATAAATACGAAATTATTATGATAAAGCATATTTTTAACCGAGCAACGTAGTGGTATATTCATGTTTTCAATTAGTTGTAGATTCTGAGAGTTTCGTTCTTTTTCTTCATTCAACCTTTCTCTTTCATTTTCCATTTTCTCTTGTCCATTTTCTTTTTTTAATTTCTAATTAACCTAACGCTGAACTTACCCCATCACATTTAAAATAACTGCCAAGAAAGCCATACCGAGGCACGATATATATATATATATATATATATATATATATATATATATATATATATATATATATAAAGGAACCTTGTCTATGCGTGTGTGTGAGTTACAACTCACACACACGCATAGACAAAATTCCTTTTATATAATAGTATGGGCTCGAAGTCGGTTTACATACTTAAGATTATTATAGTCAAATATTAAAACAAAGAATAAATAATTGCAAAATAATTGAGAAAACAATGCATTTAATGTAAAATATAATTTACATTTAATACATTGTTTTCCCCGAACTCTATATTAACATCACCTTTGTTTGATATTGATATATATTTAATTTTTAATCTATATATACAGTGAGGTGAAACAAATCTTTGGACAAAACAAAAATGTTTATTTTTCAGCAATTGGGTACTAATGATATCAAACAATATAATAACATAAAACTTTCACATTACAAAAATATATAGAAATGAGAATAACGAAAATTTAAAGAAAATAACGGTATAAAACATTTCCTAAAATAGATAAAACAGTATTTGGATAGCCTTCTTTTTCATTATTAAACATTAAGTTTTCATTTTTTTTTTACATTCCATATCATTCTAGAAGGTACTAGTTCGATAATCAGTGAACTTCCAGTCATTCTCTGCCCAGATCTTTTTCAGAAAACTTTGCAACATTGTCAAGCGAAAGGAACTCGAACAGTCTGTACAGGACCGTATTATTTCATCACAAAAAGATAATAACAGCTACCGATGTATAGCACAAACTTTGAATGTTCCTGTTAGTACTGCAGGGTACATCGTAAAGAAGTGGAAAGAGTCAGGTACTACAAAAGACATGCTAAGGTTCCTCGGAAAATTTTTGAAAGGTGTCGGGAAAATCTTGCGAACGGCTCGAAATAATACTTTTGTGACTTGTGAAAAGCTGCAAAAAAAAAAAAAAAAAAAAAAAAAAACAGCAACCCCCCCCCAAAAAAAAAACAAAACAAAAAAACAGCAGCATGAGCACCAATATCTGCAAGACGACCAATCAATAACGAACTGCACAGAGAAAGTCTCAAGCCTCGCAGACCTCGCAAGAAACCTTTACTGAAGAAAGTTCACCTTAAATCAAGACTAAAGTATGCCATAAAGTATATCAATGAGGATATCATTTCTTTTGATAAAGTGATATGGTCGGATGAGACCAAAATCGAGCTATTTGGCAATAATGATGCAAACCATGTCTGGCGTGTAGACGGTTCTGCATATGATATGAAGAACATTATCCCTAGTGTGAAGCATGAAGGAGGAAAAATTATGATTTGGGTCTGCTTTTCTTCACGCGGGATTAGAATACTAGAAACAATCGAAGGAAGGATGAATGGAGCCAAATACAGGGATATTTTCAAGAATAGCTTGCAACTGTCTGTGGAGAAAATGGGATTGTCTGGTGATTGGTGATTCCAACAATACAATGATCGAAAACATACAACGAAGGCAACTCAGAAATAATTCATGGATAAGGGAATTCATGTTTTGTAATGACCCGACCAATCACCAGAATTAATGTCATTGAAAATTTGTGGCTAATTTTGAAGAGACAGATTAGAACAAGACGCCCCTCAGACATCCACCAATTAAAGTCTATAGCCAAAGAAGAATGGTAAAAAAAATTCCGGTATGTATTTGTGAAAAACTACGGCAATTGTTTGACAGTAATAATTAGAGCTAAATCAAATCTTAAATCTGTCTAAATACTTGTTTCACTATGTATTTTAGGAAATGTTTAATAACTGTTTATTTTCTTTAAAAAATTTAGTTTCTCTCATTTTTATTTTTTTTTTATAATGTGAAAGTTTTATTTTATTATTTTGTTTTATATTATTTGAATCGAATTGCAAAATTAACCATTTTTGGTTTGTCCAAAAACTTATTTCACCTCACTGTATAGACAAAGGTGACCTTGCCTGTCTATCTGAAAAGTGGTATCTGCCAAACTCCACTGTCAAGTTTTTGTCTACAGACTTGAAACTTGATATATAGGAGGTTTGGACCTGTTAAACAAAATCGATTTGGATTTTAACCGGTAAATATAGCTGCCGAGTGGTTAATATTAAAAAAAGAAGTTGGCGGGCTTAAGTCGACTTAATATGCTCTTTTATGCATGTTCAAATATACAATTATAGGTTAAATAATGTTATTTTTAACAACGCTTGTATGTGTATGGTCGTGGCTCAGAGGGTAACGAATAAGGTGGGAGAGTTATAGATTTTGTTTTCGACTCTAGCTAATGACACCCAATTTTTAAATTTTACTTGTGAAATCACTACTATATATTAGGTGCAATATTGATTAATAGAGAATTAGTTCTGCAATAATAAATACAAAACCTGCATCAATTAAAATATATTTAAGCGTATTTTACGGTCTGGCCACGCCGGCGAAAACTTGTATATATTCTCTCCTAGCTATATAATAATAAATGAAAAATCTGCATCAATTAAAATATAATATTCAAGTGTATTTTACGACCGGGCAAAGTCGGGCTTCCTACAACTAGTATATTCAATGTTTTCAATTTGTGTAAATTCTAAGAGTTTTCTTATTTTATCTTCATTCAACCTGTCTCCATTTTCTTTTTTTCTTGCTCTTTTTTTCATTTATTTCTAATTAACCTAACGCTGAACTTATCCAATCGCATTTAAAATAACTGCCAAGGAAACCAAATTGAGGCATGATATATATATATATATATATATATATATATATATATATATATATATATATATATATATATATATACACACATTACTTTCCAAAACAATTTTAATGTTGACTATTATTGGATTTTGTTGGAACTCAGTATCTTTTACATTGTAATATAGTTTAACAATATTTTTTTATGATTGTTTTGGAGATTCTGCTTATGTAACAGACCGCAAATTGAAAGACAACAAAAGGTTTATTTGGGATTTTAAACAAAGCCAAATTGTATCAGTTCGTCGTTAGTGTACAACATGCTACTTGAAAGTTTTCATAAACAGTTGAAAATAGTCGACGATTAGTCGGTAAAATGAGAAAACGATGTAAGGACAAAATATTAACAATACCCCCCTCCCATTGTTATGAATAAATTTCTAAATTATAATGTTGCTATTTAGAAAACCATTTTTAACATGGAGAGGGCGTTGGGCTTTGTTAACTATAACGTGCCTTTCTTATATGAATGTTTCAATTTTATTTCAATTATATAAATTTAGTGGATTATTAAATTGATGTGCTTTGCTGTGAAAAAACAAAACAAAAACAAAAGCGAAATGCAAATAATAACAACTGCCGAGACCTGTGGAAATTCATATGTAATATATTGATGTTGGTATTCATGATGCTATGATAGTATTGTAGCCCCTGTTAAAACTGCAAAAGTATTTATCTAAGCTAGCAAGAATGCCCGGCGTAGCCAGGTCATAAAGTATGCTTAAATATGATATTGTAATTCTTGCAGATTTCGTATATATAATTATAGAGTTAATGTTCTATCGATTTTTATATATTATACACACGATATCGTATTGATATGTAGTATTGTTAAAAGTCATAAAAACCACGTTCCTTTCCTACTACTAACCCTAAGTACGGGTGGCAATACGAAAATATAGCAATTACAAGTGATTTTATGATTTTGCTGATCAGCCTTAGTATTGTGATAAAAATTACTTAACTGCTTAAAATGTTTTAATCTACCAAAATACGATCAGTTTACATTATATTTATATGCACAACTGAACAACCATTCTAAAGTCTAAAATAACCTTTCAGTCTGCTTCAACATAATCGTCTACAAAATTAGAATCACATATGTTTTAGGTATTTTAAACGTAAATGAAAGTTTTTTTTAAGTTAACAAACTTCTCAATATTTGCTCTTTATCTAATCCATCCAAAGTTTTGATAAACTTGTGAGATTTTCATCTATATTTTTATAAACGTAAGGAAATATGAAATATTTCAAAGGATGTAGTGATCAGACAAAACCAGCGCCAGAAAAAAAAAACAAGCATGTTACATTTTTGATATTAAAGTGTGAAGTCTCTAATAGAAATCATATGGCCATTTATGAAATAGGTGTGAAAAACTTTTAAAAATCAGTGATATTGAACTCTAGAATATTTACTTTGCTTACAATAAAAACTAATGAAAACAAATTAAATTAGGTTTGGAGAGTCTACATTTGGGAATGGGTTTTAAAATATGTGTGGAATAACATATGCCACAGCTGCAAATTATTTCCTTGTGTCCAAAAAGGTGCCATAAGACTTTAATTATTTCAGAAGAAGCCGATGACAAACACCCTAATGTACAGCTGGCGCCAAAGAAATTTAACCTCCACCCCGCCCAGAGCATTTAAAACTTTTTAAGAATCATATGAACTTCCTCGGATGAGAGCTTATAGACATTTTAGCGAATAGATGCGAAACGATTACAAAGGCAATAGGCAAATTTTAAAGGACCAATAAATAAAATAAATTAAAATTAGCTCACCAATGTTAAATCTGTAAATGAGATTTATAACTCATTCTGTGGCCCTTCTCAGTCTTATGTTGTAAAGGAACAACAATTTGTGCTTGTTTCATTTTTTATTTAAAAATGTTAAAGAATCGGTTTGGAATCGGAAATTAAACTATTATTTTTCCGATTCCGATACCCCAAAAAGTTCCGATTTTTCCGATTCCCGATTCTGATTCTTCCCAGATCGACAAAGTTTGTTCAACTGCACGGAGCCTTTCCAGTTGGATTCTACGCACTTTCAAAACGAGACAAAAAAACCTAATGCTGACACTCTGGAAGTCGCTGGTGTTGCCGCACATTGATTACTGTTGTCAGCTGTGGACTTCGGACAGAAAAGGTCATATTCAAGCATTAGAGGCCATCCAGAAGTCGTTTCTAAGAAAGATAACTGGTTATAGTCAATTGAATTATTGGCAACTGCTGGATACGTTGAATATCAAATCGATTCAACGCAGGCAAGAAAGATATTCAATCATCTATACCTGGCGTATGATGGAGAACCAGGTGCCCAACGCTGGTATACAGCATCATATCTCAAAACGTGGCAGAAGGTGTGTGGTACCACCCCTAACCAGTGTCAGTAACAACTGGATCCGACGGCTCAGGGAATCGAGTTTAAATTCCCGGGGTCCTACGCTCTTCAATTGCCTACCACGTAACATCAGAGAGATCACGAACTGCAAAACAGAATCGTTCAAGTCGGCGCTGGATACCTGGCTGAAGTCTGTACCAGACGAACCTCAGATCCCCGGTTATACCGCTATGAGACGCAGTGAATCCAATAGCTTACGCCACATGCTTGCTGTGTAAAGAGGGACAGCGAAACGGTGCAGCGGTCTATTGATTCGACGCCGCCTATACCGTCCCAACTGGAGGCCGCTTGCCGCAGTGACCTTGGAGGGCTCTGACCGCCGAAAGACATCACACAAATCACTTTCACACAAATCACACAAAATAATTCATTTCAACACTAATACACACACACACACACACACACACACACACACACATATATATATCACTTTTAATTTGTTTTACATAAGCATTTATATAACACTACACATTCATGAGCATGTTATAGTCAGCCACTTACTAGTAAGTAACTAACGACTTCTTCACGCGATATTGCTTATACAAAAGTAAAGTTCGTAATTGATTTTGCATAAGCAATATCGCCTTAAGAGCTCTCTAGTTACTCATAACTGACTGACATGCTCATGAATGTGCAACGGCATATAAATGCTTATGTAAAACAAATAAACAATATATCTTGCCTTACTCTGGCATTGAGCACTCTTATATGAAACTCGTTAAAACTTCATTGGTTGCTTAAACTCTGGAAAATATTAACCTGGAATTATATTATATATAAAGGTTATGAGGGTTTTTTGAAGCATGAAAAACAATGTTACTTTTTGTATTTAATATTTTTATTGTTATTTTTTATATTTCAAGCAGACCTCCGCTCTTGGTCACAAAAAGGTATCGAAATGAAAAAGAAAAAGAAAACCATTGAAAGAACTGGAGATTTATAGCGTGGATAGCGTTCATTCCTAGCAATCATGTTCGAAAAAGTTCAAGTCAATTATTTTAACCGTTTGTGGAAGAAGATGGTGTTTTTTAATATTTTTTTTAATGTTGCAACGTAAAAGCGTTTAATTCAAACGGCAAAAATGAGACGCAATTGATTTCAATATATATAATGGATAGAAATGAAATTGTTAAACGGTAAAAATAATGTAATTATTACTTATGAATAATAATAATAATAATAATAATAATAATAATAATAATAATAATAATAATAAAACTACTGAAGAGGACAGAGTTAGAGACAATGTCGGCTTTTTTAATGGTGAGTAAGATATAAAACTACTACTACTACTACTACTACTACTACTAATAATAATAATAATAATAAAACTACTGAAGAGGGCAGAGTTAGAAACAATATCGGCTTTTTAATGGTGAGTAAATTCCGTCTCTTCCTCAATAAAGATGGGATGAACATAGATAAATAAATAAATGAATAATAATAATAATAATAATAATAATAATAATAATAATAATAATAATAAGAAGAAGAAGAAGAAGAAGAAGAATAAAATCAATAAAATGGACTTTTAACATTATGGATTTCGAACCTACTTTGGACCGCCCACAACTCCACGCTAGAAGAAAACTGGAAAATATGTATATTAAACAAGCACAAGTAAGATCTGATATTATTTTTGCAAGCAAATGTAAACATCTGGGTATTATTCCCAAAAGTCTTACTATTAAGAACATCTTCCAATTCGGAAGCAACAACTTAAATAAACAGAAAGCGCAAGACATCAACCACAGAGGTTCTGTACAGCTACGTAATCTGGCAATCGATAATGCATACACAAGACAACGCTC
Source organism: Euprymna scolopes (assembly GCF_053919585.1). Lineage (NCBI taxonomy): Eukaryota > Metazoa > Mollusca > Cephalopoda > Sepiida > Sepiolidae > Euprymna > Euprymna scolopes. Next base: position 77,482,371 of record NC_136495.1, read on the forward strand.
TTTTTTTCAAACTCAAGAAAAAAATATATAATTTTCTCCATCAATCCATTCCAAGTAAAACAATACAACAAATTTCTCAATTCATGAACCACACATATCAAAAGAAATTATGTGCACTTTTATGTAATAAAAATCTCAAACTAAACAATCTTATAAACAAAGACCCAATCCTCAAAAACATACCCAACTTACGAAACCTCATCAAACAAAAATATTCACCTTACTCACAAATAAAACAATCTAACCTCAACACCATCAATAAGCCCTCTATCGTCAACCTCTCTCAGCATACTCTCACCAATGATGAAACATCCCTACTGGCAAAAGGACTCTCTTTCTGCCCCAAACAGCATCTTAACCCTGTCAACATATGTTTCGACATGGAACATTACCTACGCAGGATCAGATTAAAAGAATATTTCAAAGACCATAACAATGATACACCGACAATCAACCCGCTTCCAGATACTAAGCAATTCGAAATACCTAACGACTCTATTATAAGGACTCCACCCAGTGGACGAAACCTCGACATAGATCAATATGTTAAAACAGCTAGAATACATCTACATGAATTTCTTCACAATAAAGAACATCTCAACAAAAACAAAAACGTTTCTTTTCAAGAACGACGAGCTATTTACACCCTAAAAAATAACTATGATATCACAATCAAATCAGCAGACAAAGGAGGAGCCATAACCATCATGGACACCGTTAAATACATTGAGGAAGCGGAAACCCAACTCAAAGACACAAATTTTTACAAAACACTCCCGGAAGACCCAACATTCATCTATAAAATAGAACTCACGAATCTTATCAAAAATCTTACTCCTTGTATCTCCAAGACAATTACTTCCCTCATTCCTACAAATCCTAAAGCAGCTAGCTTTTACACTACTCCTAAACTACACAAACGTCACAAACTCATAACAAACACAGACACCACCACCGCTACACCTCAAACGTTGGCACTCAACCCTGACAATATTTACGAACTAGCAAAATCCCTTAACATCTCATCCCCTGGTAGACCCATAACATCAGGTGTTGGCACCCTAACAGAATATATCTCTGGATATATAGATAAAATTCTAACCCCCTTATTACCCAACATTCCTAGCTATATTAAGGACACCACACATTTCCTCAACACTATTGGTCAAATCGACAATCTTTCACAAGAAATTATTTTAGTCACATTAGACGTATCAGCTCTATACACTAACATCCCTCATGACGAGAGAGTACAAGCCTGTAGAACATTCCTCCTTCACAATAATTTCCCCAACAACAAAATAGAAGACATTTGTAAGCTTATATACTTCATCCTCACACATAACAATTTTTAATTTAACAATCAAAATTATCTTCAAATAAAAGGAACTTCCATGGGCATTAAAATGGCCTCTAGCTATGCATATGCTAGAAACCAAACTCCTTGAAAACTTCACCCTCAAACCGTTCGATTATTTCCGATACATTGATGATATTTTTTCATATATTAACCAACTTAAAGAATTTCCACGAATACATCAATAATTCACATAACAATATAAAATTTACGATAGAACACTCATACAACTCCATCCCATTCTTGGACGTCACTATCATATCTCATAACATTAGACTATATACGTCCCTCTATATTAAACCCGCTGACAATCAGACATTCCTCAATTTCTATAGCAACCATCCATTAAACCTAAAAAATATCTATCATTTACATTTCATGCATACGAATAAAATGCATTTGCTCCGATCCCCTAGACTACATACACCATATCACAAAGCTTACGCAAAATTCATCAATAATCAATATCCCATTAAGTATATTAAACAAGCCATAAAAAACTAATAAAATTGACAGATCCGTCTTCTCCAATACAAACAATAAAACATTAACAAATGCATCCCAATGGTTTTCAACCACGGCCAACACATGCATAAAATTACAACGCACCTAAAAAAACTTGCAACAACCTAAAAGATAACTCCACTATTCAGTCCATATTTCACTTTCCACCAATTAATGCGATCAAACAACCACCCAATCTCTCAGACATACTCAACTGCAAACGCACACAGGACACACAACAAAATGGCAATTATAGATGCAATAAATCGCGATGACTTATATGCATACACCTGAATACCACACCACTATTCAATATATCTGAAAGTAACACTCACATAAAACCGCCGCGTCTAACCTGTGACAGTTCTAATGTGATATATTACATATACTGCTCCATTTGCAACAATGGAGGATATATTGGCCAAACTCTGACACGTTTTCGAATCCGCCTAAACAATCATAAGACGACAATCAGAAAAAAATCCCCCACCCGACCAGCAAACCACTTTAATTTACCTGGACACACTATAAACAATAGTAGATGCCTTCTAATAGACTCAAATTTCCGATCAACAAAAATACGAAAACAAAAAGAAATACAATGGATAATCGGACTAAACACTCATAAGACAGGTCTTAACACAGACCTTGGCCAACTTAAATTCTACAAATACTTCAAAAAGTAATTTAGTAACAATCAAATCAGCATGTATATATTAACCTGTTCTTGTTCTATATTGATTTCAATATGTATATTGCATCTTTTCGCTTTATAGCTAACACATGCATTATTCTATTGTTATTCTTATTATTACTTTATTTATCTTCATTATTATTATTATTATTATTTTTATTATTATTACTGTTATTATTATTATCATCATCATCATCATTATGACTACTATTATTTTCGCTATCTGCACAATTTTCTTATATATATATATATATATATATATATATATATATATATATATATATATATATAGGAAATTTATTACTGTGAGTCCAGAATGAGTTTACATATTGTTTCAGCTAGAGGAAGATCCTCAAAGAAAGGAAATATTCAACTAGCATCGTCAGAATTCATAGATGGACTAAGTTATAATATCAATTATTCTTATTTGATATTATAACTTATGTTATGTTATTACAATATGTAAACTCATTCTGGACTCACAGTAATAAATTTCCTATATACTGCTCTGGCTACACATAGAGCATTCTAGTCCGGTTTTTTCCCCACTGGTATATATATATATATATATATATATATATATATATATATATATATATATATATATATATATATATATATATATATATGTTAACATCTATGTGTACATCGTTAACTTCATATCCCTACTTATTCACTCATTTTATTTTATACATGTCTTTAAATAGTAATTAATATTTGTGTTTGACTATGTAAGTATGTGCATATGCGCCTACATATGTATGCATGTGTTTATATGGGGATGTGTATACATATATCTGTACATATATGGTTTTATATTGTTTATATATATGTGTATATATATATGTGTATGTACGTTCCTGTCCATGTAATGCATAATTATGTTGATGTGCACATCTTTGTGCTGCCTTACATGCTCTTGTATTTTGTTTTATGCTTATATATTTGTATATGTATGTATACGTATATATGTGTATTTATGTGTATTTGTATATTCTATATATATATGTATATGTATATATGTTCAGGTGTATGTGCTTATGTGTATATATGGCATGTGTGTACATGTGCGCATATGGGTATGTGTGCATCCATGTATGTATGCATGCATATGAGTGCACGTATGCATGCCTGGACCTGAACATGTCATTGTATGCATATACATGTGTATGGATATATATGCGTGTATATGTATGCATAGGTGCATATCTGTTTATGCATATTATTATTTATATATGCATTATATGTATGGGGGTGCATATATTATATACATATGGTCGTTGAATATGACTGTGTATTGGTATGTATGCGTATATATGGGTGTTGTGCATGCATATATATACCTGTACCCTTATGCACATGTTTTTTATGTAAAATCTACTATTGGTCTATGGTTTAAATATAAATATTATTATTTATACTATCATTATTATTATTATTATTATTATTATTATTATTATTATTATTATTATTTTATAAATATTGCCATTATTTTCAATACACCCAGAGTGACTTTCGAGCCAAAAGCATGTACATTTAAGTACCTGCTCTGATATTATCCTCGGTCTGTGTATGAGAATTCCTTCGGGACTGAGAACATTTTCCTTCGGGACCGAGACTATTGGTATTCTCATTTAATTATAAACCAATATTGATTTTATTGATTTTATTATTATTATTATTATTATTATTATTATTCATTTATTTATTCATTTATTCATTTATTTACTTATTTATTTATTTATCTATGTTCGTCCCATCTTTATTGAGGGAGAGACGGAATTTACCCACCATTAAAAAAGCCGACATTGTTTCTAACTCTACCCTCTTCAGTAGTTTTATTATTATTATTATTCATTATTATTATTATTATTATTATTATTATTATTATTATTATTATTATTATTATTATTATTCATAACTAATAATTACATTGTTTTTACCGTTTAACAATTTCATTTCTATTCCATTATACATATTGAAATCAATTGCGTCTCATTTTTGCCGTTTGAATTAAACGCTTTTACGTTGCAACATTAAAAAAAATATTAAAAAACAAAATCTTCTTCCACAAACGGCTAAAATAATTCACTTTAACTTTTTCGAATATGATTGCTAGGAATGAACGCTATCCACGCTACAAATCTCCAGTTCTTTCAACGGTTTTCTTTTTCTTTTTCTTTTCGATACTTTTTTGTGACCAAGAGTGGAGGTCCTCTTGAAATATAATAAATAACAATAAAAATATTAAATACAAAAAGTAACATCGTTTTTCATGCTTCAAAAAACCCTCATAACCTTTAAGTCACTATCCTAGAAGCATACGTGGACTTTTAACATTATTTATATATATATATATATATAAATAATATATATATATATATATATATATATATATTATTTATATATATATTACCATGTTATTTTCTAGAATAATTTTGCCTATTTTGTCATTAATATGATGGGTAAACCCACTCGAGACGCAAATATTAGAATTGCAAATAACTGACCTCTTGAGGTCAACTAATATTTATGCAGATAAAGACTGAACACTTTTATCATTGCAAATTTCACAACACAATTCAATTGATCATTGTTCCTGGCCATTTTTAATAATGTCTGCCTCCTCTCGTATGATTAACCCACGGCAATTTCTGTAGACAACAAATCAGTCGAGTGTTCAATAGTTTAGAGAACTACTTATTCTCCAGAGTATCTTTTTTTATAGCCTTGTTTTCGAGCGTTGCGTGATTGACAGATATTTGTTTGCTAGACACCGTTTTTATGGCTTGATTTGCATACAAAAAAATTGAACAAGTTTTCTCTTGTTATAACAATGCTCAATTATCTTCACATTTTTTATGTTTTTCGTTCACGGCAGTTTTAGGATTTTATGTTATTTTCATGACAAACAAAAAATAATATTAAATTAATGTACAGATATGTCTCAACTCGGCTAGGAATTTAAACACGAACGAACTATAAATCGCTTGCGCTTTCCGATTAGAATTCCTGATTTTAATCACCAGTCTTTCTAAATTGGTTCATATTTTTTCCGTCTTTATCAGTCTTTTTATGTCTATTGTTGCAATGTGTGGCTTCACGGGAGGTCATAGTGTTATATGTATATAATTCTAACAGCTGTGTTTCACATCTATTAATGATCGGTTAATTAGTTTAAGAGTGAATACAAATACATAAACGCATGTATGTTGCGTTATTGAATGGATATATAATTTTCTGTGTTTCGCTTTTCAAATGCTTGCGAAATTATATACAGCTGATAATCCTTTTGTTTGTCCCTCGACAAAAGGAGGATGGACCTGTAAATTCATTCTTGTCCGTTCGCCTGTCCGCATTTTTCTCAGTAACTACTCCTTGGAATTTTTTGAAATTTTGCACAAACATTAAACATGATATGAGTAAAAAAAAGTAACAGAACGGATTTTCCGGGAAAACTCCGCCCCCCCTCCCCGCAGCAGTGCTTTTCGGGTTAAAATGGCTAAAATGGACACTTTTGTGCTTATTAAAAAAAATTGATACCTTGAATTTTAATAAAACTTTCTGAAAAGTTGTAACTAACTAATATCTATATAATTTTGTTTGTCTATACTTTGCGATAATTCTAGGGTGTGCCCCAGGGTTCTTTCAGGACTAATAAAAATATTTCATTTTAGGACTATTTTACTATATTTGTCCAAAATTTTCTGTGTATGTCTATTTAGCAGCTTTGCATGGTGTTGAATTTAAATATGTAAAGGCCTTGGGGACTTTTAGAGCTAAATAGAGGGGGATGGATTTAGTCATTTCTTTTTTTCGCATGATGCAGAACTCAAATTTACATATGTTAAGGCCTAAAACTGCACCGTTTGTTCATTTTCACCATGATTTGACGTTCCCTGGAGATATTTGGGGCTAAGTAGGTGGTGGTGGGGGACAAATGCTGAACTTAGGTATTTTTTTATGTCTCGTTCACTGTGCACTCACAGGGGACCATGTATGCTTCACTTGTTGTTCTTAAAATCAACGCAGACGAATTTTTTCAACATACAAGTTTATTTATAATTCACTGTTGGTCATTGACAAGAGAAAGAGAGAGACGGAACAGAAAAAACTGCCTTTAGCAGTAAGTGTGTGTGTTTTGTGTGTGTGTGTGTGTGTGTGTGTGTGTGTGTGCTGGACGACAGCGGAATTTGTCGCTCACACTGGACGACAGTCAACTCACGTCTCTTTTCCTCTCTCTCTCTCTCTCTCTCTCTCTCTCTCTCTCTCTCTCTGTTCATATAATCCGTGTCTTATAAAGACATCAACCGTCATTACTGAAATGTAAATATTTAAAATATTTCATTGTTTTTCTTTATTTTGCGTTATGCAATTCTAACTCCCCGATCTGAAATGTAAGCTTTTCTTTGTTTTCGGTATTAATTACAATTTATATGTGCTTCGATTTGTGTGTTAATAAAACTTCTCAAATGCACTTGTGATGTTAGACTTTCATCAGCTTATTCTGATTATCGATTATCGATACTTATCAAAGACATTCCGATACAAAACCTATCTAAGAACACTGCCAAACACACAAAGTACCTTTGTGTGAAATTTCATAAAAATCGGTTTAACAATTTTCATGTCCGTAGGGAACGAACACACACACACACACACACACACACACACACACACACACACACACACACACACACACACACACACACACACACACACACACACACACACAATTCCTTTTATGTTCTGTTCATTTGGATTTTTCGTCTGATTCTATGTATATTTAGTTATAAAGTAATGCGTGAAGTTCGTCATCATAGTCTGCCTTTTGGACGTGAGCTTTTGTACAAACGTTTTATTAAAAGAACAAAAAACAAAAAAACAAAAAAAAAAACAAGAAAACAAAGAAGAAAAGAATATATTTTTTGTCAAACTCATTGAATTGTACCCATCACCTTCATCCTGATCATTGAGGATGTATGACTTTTGGAACGCCCCTTCATGTGTATTTTACATATATGTGTATGTGTACGTGTGTGTATGCATATGTAAGTACATGCTTATATGTGTGCCTCTATGTGTGTATGTTTGCATGTGTGTGTACATGCATATGTATGTTTGCGTTCATTCTGTGTGTATGCATGTATGTGTGCATGCATGTGTTTATTTCCCTGTGTATGTGGGGTGGACAGGGCTCCCGTAAGCTGTGGTGAAGGCAACTCCTCTGGGAGAAGCAAATCTCTGATTAAAAAAAAACATAAAGCGGGAGACCAGTACCCGCATTAAGGTGGTCTGCAGTTTAACTTGTTGCTGGCTATCTTGCTCTTGCTTCTTGCTGGATACAAACATTTTGAACCGAGAGAGAGAGATTTAGCTGTCATACAACACTAAATCTCTGTAACTTCATCTTTGTATAGATACTCCCTCAGGCATTTGTCTATAAAAAAATAGTCCTATTGCAATGGGAAAGTTCTGACGCGTGTAGGCTTGAAATGCTGGAAGCATGTAATAATTGATCTGCCATCATTATATGTATCCGTGTGTATATGTACGTATATGTGTATGTATGTTTATATATGTACATGTGTATGTATATGTATATATATCTATGTGTATATGTATGTATATATGTTTATGTGTGTTTGTATGTATATATGTATATATATATGTTTGTGTGTATGTATGTATATGTATGTATATATATGCATATGTGTATGTTTGTGTATAAATGCTTAGGCATGTATGTATATTTATATAAAATGTATGTGTATATATATGTGTATATATGTGTACGTATTTGTATGTATATGTGTGTTTGTATTTGTATATGTGTGTATATATATGCGTATGTATTTGTGTATATATTCATGTGTGTGCGTATATGTATTATGTATTGTGTATATATGTATGTATGTGTGTATATGTGTGTGTGTATGCGTGTACGTATATATATGTATGTATAGCAATGACCGTCTTCAGTGTCATGTCTGCTTGAGTGTGTGAATTCGCTGGTACCACTAAAAAAAGTCATGATAGGGCCCATGGACTTTAAGTGTTTGAGGGAGTGGCACTCGCCTGACAAGACGTTGCAATCATCATATATATATATAGGATTGTTGATTTATATATATATATATATATATATATATATATATATATATATATATATATATGAAAGTGAACGTGTCTGTGTCATAATAGTGGTCAAAGTTTAAAAAAAATTGACCGTTTTTTTTTTACTCAACATAAACCTCCAAACACCCGGGCAACGCCTGGCTGAAATGCTAGGATATATATATATATATATATATATATATATATATATATATATATATATTGTATATATATATATATATATATATATATATTGTATATATATATATATATATATATTGTATATATATATTGTATATATATATATATATATATATATATATATATATATATATATATATATATATATTGTGTATATCAGAGAGGCGGTAGTACTCTCTATATAGGGATGGCCCGTACACGCCTATATACGCTTACAAAACAAAACTATCCAAATCTCAATTAAAATCAACTTATAAGTTTCAAAAAGCACATATTCTTACAGAGAAGCGTCTTACGAATCCAGCGAGTGTCAGAACGTCGGTTAAAATGTCAAAAGAGAGCAAAAAAAAAATAAAGGGTACAAAAATGGCCAATTGTTCTTCTTTCTTCTTTCTTCTTCTGCTTTCTTCTTTCTTTTGAGACGATGTATCTCGGTGTACGAACGGTCTCTGACAACAGTTCAAGCATCAATCGACTGCTCTTTACACGGAGAAGTGCAGTGACCCATCGCTTTTTAGCTAACTCCATAATTAAATAAGATTACGTGTAATAACAAGTTTTAACCACTATATACCCAACTAGCGGGGGTACCCGGCGTTGCCCGAGTGTTTGTTTCCGGGACGGGGGGGGGGGGTTTAAAAAAGTTTATGGTAGGTAAGTAGGAAGGATCAAACCCAAAGTCATGAGTAAAAGTAGGAAAATAAAGTGTGAAAAAAACAAAAAAAAAACATCTGCAACGTTAACAGTTCGGCCACCAAGAAAAGTCCATTCCAGTTGTTTAGGAACAAAAAAAAAAAACAAAAAAAAACGACTACGGTAGGTCGGCGCGAACGTGAAAATATAATGTGAATTGTCCAGCACGCTAACCACTACGCCACAGAGCACTGCAGCTTAGTTTAGTGATTTTAAATTACTTGACATGAAAGAACTACGAAGCCAAACCGGTGTCCTCTTCTCAACTGTTCCTTGTGAACGATCCCCAAACGGTGTTAAGTGGTGGCAGGGGGGGGGGGGAGGAATTTATTAGAGAGAAAATATTTTACCACTTCCATTGATCTTAACCGATTTTGGCCGTGACTTCTCAGCAGAAAAAGTATAGAAATCTAAGATTATCGAGGAATTTGAGAAATAATAAGCCTATAACACACCTTAGATATTGTTCTGCCGTTTGTGCATATTATATTTGCATGAAATATCTTGATTTTTAATCCTATTAATGTCAAAATCAGACGGGGAAAAATGAGTTCATTTTATTTATATAGAGAAGAGAAGAGAAGAAGAAGAGATGTAGACAGACCACTTCGAACACGGAACTTCTCTCAAAAGGGACCGCTCCAAATAATACACCGGATGCTCACAGACGTTCCAGTTTGCCAGTGGCCTATATTTCTTGGACGCTGAATATTTGAGGTGAACGTTAAGGTTTTTTCTTTAAACAGTAACCCACCAGCGTTAATGAAACCACGAAATCTTTATCTCAGTTGATCAAAATTGTTATAAGAGTAACCTATCAGCAAGTACGACGTCAAAAAACAATGTTATAAAAACAAATAATTCTTCAGATTTTGGACTGTAAAATATTTACAAAATGTCAATGCTGTGACCAGGATTCGAACCTAGGTTAGCACGGCCACAACGTGGGGTCCTAACCTCTAGACGATCACGGCTAACACTGACGTCTGTCGCTCTTGGCAGAAAGACACATGACTACTGTCAAACTATTGAAAAATAAGGAGGAAACTTGAAATTCTCACGCATGCGCAAAAATACACTATAGCAACCATTGTTAAATGCAGCTGAATCTCTTCGCTCGCTAAGAAAAGTAGATCAGACCAGTTCTTCTAAGAACTCACCAAACGCCAAAGGAAATAAGTTAAATTAACCGCAAAAGAAACTGCAAGAAAGTCATCTTCTAAGAACTCACTGGAAGCTGACCAAAAAGAATCAAAATCCAAGCCCTAGCCACAAAAATAACTAGATATTGTGGCTACTATACACAATCTACTAATAAAAACAAGTAAGTTTTCTAAAATAAACTACAATAAATTAACCAAGTAACCTCACACTGTCACTGATTAGGACTTCATATAAAGATAACAACTACACTATTGGTGTATATACCGTTCCACACTTTAACTATTGGTGACGGGGCAGTATCTCAATTCTACGAGAGTTGTCTTGCTATAAGATAAGTGATATTATAGTAAGATACACATAAGTGTTATATGTTTACATTTAATAAAAAATGCCAAAGTCAGCACGTAGTAAAAAAGCTCAGAGAAATATAGACTATGAAAAAAAAACAAAGTCAAGGTATTATCTGAGCAAAAAGAATACTATCAGAAAAATGCTGAAATAATATAAATTAAGTATCATCCAAATCCTGAGGCAAAGAAGGCTGCCTCACGTGCTGACTCAAAAGCACGGTATAACAGGGATCCCGAGGGAAAAAAAACTGCCTCACGTGCTCTTTATAACAAAGAACCAGAAAAAAAGAAGGCTGCCTCACGTGCTGACTCAAAAGCACGGTATAATAGGGATTCTATCTTGTTTGTATAGTTTTTGGCATACCATCCCTATATCCTTTTGCATTTCCAATGCTTTTTTATTCTTGTATATATATATTGTATATATATATATATATATATATATATATATATATATATATATATATATATATATATTGTGTATATATATATATTGTATATATATATATATATATATTGTGTGTATATATATATATATATATTGTGTATATATATATACACAATATATATATATATATATTGTGTGTGTATATATATACACACAATATATATATATTGTGTATATATATACAATATATATATATATACACAATATATATATATATACACACAATATATATATATACACACAATATATATATATATATACAATATATATATACACAATATATATATATATATACAATATATATATATATGTATATATATATATATATATATATGTGTGTGTGTGTGTGTCGATGACTAGAAATATATTTTAAGCCCCCGTCTTTGGGTAGAGCACTGTCGTAAATAATCTCACCCGCTACTTAATTGGCTGAAAATGCGATAAAAGTGGTGGCGGAGGTCCATTTAAATAGACATTCCGACGTGTTATTTACGGGCGTCGCCTTCATGGTCGAGTGGGAGAACTGCCGACTGTCAACACGACGGTTCTGGCTTCAATCCTTGGCTAGGGAGAGATGCTAGTCTAGCGGCACTGATGAGTTGTGACACAACGAAACAGGACTGTATGTCGATAACTACAAAGATATATATATATATATATATATATAACGAATTTATGTACCCCTATAAATTCGCTTTTCTTTCGTATGTATTGATATTCATATTAAAAACTCTCTTTTCTATTTATTTAAAAAGAAAATACAATTTTCTTATATATGGGTTGTGGAATTGAATTCTTCTGCAAAAGATCTAGCTAATTTGCATATTTTTTTAAACATTCATTTTAATTAATTCCCTAATAGTTTTTTCGGTGTTTTAATGGGATGGTCATCTTTAGTTAACTATTACGTGTAATTATATTCATGCAGGTGTTCTACATTATTTATACTTGCATAATATTTGCGTAAAAATTTTATAGTAAACACAAAATTGTTTCCATACATATTTACGTATACGTATATATTTTTGTTTACCAAATGTTGCCTACCAAACTCTTCCTAGAGTTTTTGGTCTACAGACATGAAACTTCATATATAAGGTATTTGAATCCATGCAAAACTTTATATTTAAAATTTGACATAAAGGTTATTCAGAGATAGGGAAAGCTTTTTAATCTGTTTGGGTCGAAAATTTTTAGTTACCTACATATAAATGTATGCATGTATGTATGTTTGCATGTCTACCTAAAACTTTCGACAGAGGCGATGGATTTTACCAAGATCAGTATCCTTTTAAATCCGACCTTTCAGACGACAAATATCGAAAAATTGGCTAAAAACATTAATATCTTTACCTTCAACTGGGAACTTTTCTACAGGGGAAGGTCGCTTTTTTCGATGATATTTTTGAAAGTCATCCTCTCCTTTCGATTGTTTAGCCTTAATTTTAAAAAATGTCACTTCCGGTTGGGCGGTGGTCGTAACAGCATAGACATCACGTTTTTCCCCCGTTTTTTCCTCCCCCGCGGTTTGAGCCTGCCTTCCTACTACCACTTTTTGTTTTTTGCTCAACGGACACATCCAAACACCCGGGCAACGCCAGGCGTAAATGCTAGTATATCTATAAAAATGAACGTGTGTGTGTGTGTGTGTGTGTGTGTGTACATTTCCTACGTAATAACTCTGTCAATTTTCAGTCTACAAACTCGAAATTTGATATACTGGGTACTGAGATTTGAGAAAATCTTTGTAATCCGTTTCCAGCCAAGAATTTGGCTGTTAAGGGGTCAAAGTTCAACGATTTGATCTTTGAGAACTCTACAAAACTCCTCCGCTAATTTTGGGTCTAAACACTTAAAATTTTAGATATAGGTTCCTTGGACATGGATCTAACTGAATAACTTGATTTGAACCCAAAACAATGAAAGTTAAATGGGCATAATAGGGGTCAAAGTAAAAAAAATTGACCGCTTTTTTTTTTTTTTTTGCTCAACATACACCTCCAAACACCCGGGGAACACTGGGCTGAAATGCTAGTGTGTATGTACATATATATATATATATATATATATATATATATATATATATATATATATGTAGGATTGTTTATTTATTTATATTTTATAAGTGATTCTGTGGTATTTGCTTTAAAAGGGGGAGGCTATCTGCCCTTTGTTTATATTCTAGTCGCCCCACATGTTGGGGACGTATTATTTGTAATTAATTTATTATTTAAATATTTATTTATATATTTTTACGTGCATAAAATTAAGTTATCTATAGACATGACACATTTCGAAGTTTCACTTCTCGTCAGTATAGCTAAACTTACTGAGACTCGAACTCACCACCACTCGATAGGTAGCCTGATGTTTTACGACCGGACCACGAGATCTCAACAATTCTATACACTGTTTACTGAAATAAATAGTTAAATATTTAAATGCACGCGCAAACACACACACGCGCGCGAGCACACACGCGCGCGCGCGAGCACACACACACACACACACAAACAAACAAACAAAAATTAGTTTCTCTTAATCGGTAACGAGAATACCAAAATGTTCATAAATGTGGCGAGGTGATGATGTAGATTCCAAGTATGTTGAGGTGGAGAAAAGCTGAGTCTATGAGTTTGGCTATGTCGACTGAACAAGGTTCAATTAGACACTGGAACGTATTTTCATTCATATTTCACACACTTATAAGAAAAATTGAGTGGTGGTATGACTTTAAAGGATGTCTATCCATTGGTGACGCTTCATTTTAGAGACGTGGGGTATGTGTGGTTGTCCTTTGGTTTCCATTACTCCTTTGTCCATTTTGGCCCAGAATAGCAATACCTGTTAGGACATCTGATGCTACCAGATCAGACTATCTGAAAATACTGACTTCCTGACCAAAACTGTACCAAACGTTACAGGCCACTGGGGACCACATGTGAATTTGTATTTCCTTGACGCTTTCTCCTTTGGAAGACACCGGTTCAACCCGCCTAGCGCGAATGCCGCTCCTCCTCCTCATCCTCATCCTCATCATCATCCTCCTCCTCCTCCTCAACAACAACAACAACAACAACAACAACAACAACAACAACAACAACAAGAGAGGTTTCTAAATAATTTTAAATAAATTATCAAAGAAATTTGGTACTTCTACAGAATGTGAAAAAGTCGACTTATGTTGAATTAAATCTAAGACTAATTTAGAACTAATTTAAAGTTAACTTAAAATGCATCAAATACTGATCTTATTGTCTTTCTCCTTTCCCTTTGCAGAACTCAATCATGTTCTGCAAAGTCCAAAACAAAAACAATTTTTGTCCACAAAATAATCAAACCAAACACTATGAGTAAATAGTTAAAGATATATCGAACTTGAAGTACGAACACCTTTTCCCAAAGTCACAGGATTCAGCATTATATAACCCCAAAAGTGTTGATATGCCGTAAAACAAAAACAGCCAAAAACTGAATGGCATTTTATATCATTAGATTGGAACAATTTCAGGCATTTGACATTTTGATCGTCGCCCAAACTCTGAATCTTAAAAGATAGTAACAAAGTTTTAGAAGTATTTTTTTAAATTTATTTTTCCACCCACAAAAGTCATTTATATAATATTTTAAATTAATGGACATTTAAAATGTGGGGCATTCAATTTTTTCTCGTGAACATCTAAAGAATACCAAATCAAAAATGAATCGTGCCAGTCATGGTCTGAGCCGTGTTCGTTTGACATGGAACAATTAAAGTCATAAAGTCATGCATGGAAACTAACAGCAGACTTCCACTGTTCTAATCAATATAACGTCTCCGTTTTAGTTTTGATCTTTAGTATTTAATGATTATCACAATGGAACCATGCATTCAAATTGACTTCACGAAAGTCAAGCCGACAAGAATGAGTTTACAAATCAAAGAGACTGATTTAACTTTCGCTGAAAGCTGACCATATTAATCAAATTATTTAAATGACAAGAAAATGTTACGAAAAGAAAAGAAAAAATTGATTAAAAAAATCTTTGATCATTCACATGCAATGTATCTGGTTGCGTTGTCAAAGCAAATCGAATTAATATCTTTGTCTTTTTTTTTTTTTTTTTGAATCAGTGACACCCAAGTAGTCGTCTTGATATGAAGATCACAGATTTTCTCGTTTTAATTGGAACAAAGAATTTAACCACGTCATATTATCTGACCATCTTTTCTCACCATCTTATTATCTTTGTTCAAAAAGTTATGAAATGTGAACATATATATATATATATATATATATATATATATATATATATATATATATAT
Organism: Euprymna scolopes; assembly: GCF_053919585.1. Taxonomy (NCBI): domain Eukaryota; kingdom Metazoa; phylum Mollusca; class Cephalopoda; order Sepiida; family Sepiolidae; genus Euprymna; species Euprymna scolopes. Next base: position 77,498,205 of record NC_136495.1, read on the forward strand.
ATATATATATATATATATATATAAAAATGTCTGTGTGTATGTCTGTGTACATTTCTCTACACAATAACTCTGTCAATTTTCAGTCTACAGACTCGAAATTTGATATACAGGGTTTTGAGATTTGGGAAAATCTTTGTTATCTGTTTTCGGCCAGAAATTTGGTTGTTAAAGGGGTACAAAGTTCAACGATTTGACCTTTGAGAACTTATTATATGCAAAACAAAGAATACATTTTAATAAGTATATTTCCTTAACCTATGAGTTTTCGATGTTTCTTCATCTCCTCAGAGGAAAAGTATCACAAATATTATAAATGGTTTGCACCTAATTTGCTAAAGGTAATAAGCATAGAAAATTATAATTAAACGTCTTTAAAGTTTTTAAATCATAGAATAAGGGAAATTAGATATTGGTGCAGTATGAAAAGGATATTGAACTTCAGATTGTGTGGTAAATATTGAACTGAGAGGTTTTAGTAGCAAGGTGGTTAAAACATCCAATGCGTATTGTAATTTTTCCAAGGCGCAATGTAACAATGCGATGTGGACATGATTCCTTAGTTTCTCATTTGGTTCGATGAGATATCCGGCAAGTATTTGATTATATCAATCCGTTGAAGATCTTTTTGCATTAAATTATTCTGAAGTATATATATATATATATATATATATGTGTGTGTGTGTGTGTATATGTGTGTATATATATGTATATATGTGTATATATATGTATATATATGTACATATATATGTATATATATGTATGTATATATATGTATATATATATGTACATATATATATGTATATATATGTATGTATATATATGTATATATATATGTATATATATGTATATATATGTATATATATGTATGTATATATATGTGTATATATATGTATGTATATATATGTATGTATATATGTATATATATATGTATGTATGTATATATGCATATATATATGTATATATATATGTCATCATATATATATATATAATAGAAAAAGTACCCGTCGTTGACTGGGTTCACAACAGCATACAGAAAAAGGACTCTGATTTATGAAAGTATGATAGGTTATGAAAAGGAAGGGTTGTAAAGAGATAGCTTCGAATTTGGGGGTATCAAAACCAAAGCAAAATATGATGAAAGTAAAAATAAAATAGATAAACCCCATAATTTATTATACCATACCTTTTCACACTGAAACACTTATCACAATATTCTGTGGATCTATATTAAAAAACCTTGTTAAACTTTGTGACATATTTCCATTCTATGGAGGTCAGGTACGAACGAACACCCCATAATTTTATTATACCATATTTCTTCAAAGTGAAACATAATTATCAAAGTATACTTACGCAGATAGATATGAAAAGTCTTTATTAAATTTGTGCCTATTTCCATTCTATGGAGGCTAGGCGCGAACGCAGACTCCACAATTTTATTATACCATCCCTATTTGAGTTAAAACATACTTATCAAAGTATTATTATGTACATCTATATCAAAAACACTTGTAAAAGTTTTTTTTATATTTAAAATTTTTTTATTTCCATACTTTGTGGACCAGGCGCAAGCGCAAATCCCACAATTTTAATGAACCACCGTTCTGCTAGATCAAACATACCCGTTCCTGTGTCTCGATACATCTTCTATCATTTTATGCAATCAGTTTTTTAAAATAGTCAACCATATAGGAGCCTATTCGTGACCACACACACACACACACACACACACACACACACACACACACACACACACACACACAACCACACACACACACACATATTCAGCTTTATATTATAGATATATATGTATATGTATATATGTAAGAGCAAACAATTAATAAAACATGTTAAAAAACACTTTGAAATGAGTTAAAAACATATTTAATCTGAAAAGTAAACACTTGATGAGTGGATAGTCTTTAATCCACGGAGTTTCGAAGAAATACTTTCCTTCTCATCAGAGGGTAAGAATTAGCAAAATGCGGGATCGGATTTTGCATATAAAAGTATTTGATGAAACTACAAGTAAGTCAAAGATCTTACTTGATAACAAAAAGTGAAGCAGAGGGAATATGGTGAAGAAAATGTGATTACACGTGAATGGATAGTCAGGTGAAAGGTAAATACTCCAATGACGGTATAATCCAAAAATATAACTCCAAGAAAGTTAATTGAGTTTCCATTTGCACAAGTAAAATCCAAGGAAATCACGTAATTGGAAGATGGTCCAAAATAATCTAAAAGCCGACATCCATGGAATAATTCACAAATATGTACAAAGAAAAGGAAAGTGGAAAAATCCAATAATATTAATAAAAGAAAAATAAGATATGCTTTTCACACGACTGCCGAGATATAATAAAAAAGATCAGGGAAGAAGAAGAGGAAAAATATTAACTGGTGATAGAATTAAATATAAGATAGAAAAGCAAATGTCAAAATGACCCAGACAAAAAACATGTTAAAAGGCGCGAAAAAAATATAGGGCAAAAAAATAGGCCAACTGAAATATACAGATTATTACTTAAGAAAATGTCAGCAAGAGTTGTTAAAAGACACTAAATGGAAAAAATAAATTAATTAATTAATAAATAAATAAAAAATAAAAAAATAAATAATAAATAAATAAATAAATGATAAAATATAAAATAAAAAGAAAACTTTAAAAATTTTTTATTTTATATATATATGTATATATATGTATATATCTGTATATATATGTTATATATATGTATATATATATGTATATATATGTATATATATGTATTATATATATGTATATATATATATATGTATATATATGTATATATATATATATATATATGTATATATATGTCGGAGGATTTCATGCAGAACCACACCTGTGATTTATGCAGTAAAATGACTTTATCCGGAGCTGGCCTAGCTAGCCACAAGCGTTTACATGGAGATCAATCTTTCTTTGATGGGGAAAACATTGCAGGGCACAGATGTTCTGTTCGCTCTGTGGTCTGTAAATCGAGTGGAGGCCTGAAGTGTCATATGAGCGTCCACAGTAGAGCAGCACCAGTTGGCATCCCTCAATCTCAGCTGAAGTGTGACCTTTGCAACAGACTGTGTAAGAGCAGAGATGGTCTGAAAAGCCACCTTCGTTCCCACAGACAATAGGAATTGATGCATCTTGATCACATCTCCACATGTATATATGTATGTGTGTATAAGTGTATATATGTGTATATAATTAAAAAAAAAAAAAAAAGAAAAACAGAAGATATTTAAAAAATACATGAAAATGAATGAGTAATAAACAATGGCACATGGGAAAGATGATCTTCTTCTGTATAGATATGTATATATATATGCATAGATATGTATATATATATATATATATATATATATATATATGTATAGATATGTATATATATATATATATGTATAGGTATGTATATATATGTATATGTATAGATATGTATATATATATATATATATATATATATATATATATATGTATAGATATGTATATATATATATGTATCATTCAACCACGGTAGTGGTTGAATATATGCTTAAGTCCGAAATTGAATGAATTGAGACACATTCAAACCCCCACCAAGAATTCCGTTCACAACCAAATTTCGAACAGGTTATATAGTTGGATAGAACACCTCATTAGCTACATTTTGAAAAAAAAAATTCGAAAATTGGTTCAGTAGAAAAAAAGTTACAACAAAATATGTGGGTTCACAAACAGGAGAGTAAGTACATAAGTGACTAACGCTTTTTTTTTTTTTATTTTGCATAACTTTTTTTGTATATAAATATTTTTTACTGCGATTTTCCAATATGATATGTTAGCGTAACGGTTAGAGTACCGGGGGTTGGTGGAAAGATTTTAGGTTCAATCCCGTGTATCGTTTTTTTTTTATAATTAAAAAACCGAACTTTTTTTTAATAACTAATTTTTTTTAACTCTCCTTATGATTTTATAGCAAAAAATGGTGAATTTATCGATTAAAAATATTAGTGAATTCTATGATATACATATTCTTTGAATGAACTCAAATTTTTCGTTATCACATTTGATGAAAAATGTAGTCCCATTTTGGCAATGCGTCTAACCAATGATGCTTTTGAACCCGCGACCAGCACTGCGATGTCATCAGCAGCAGCCTGGGCATAAATATTCCTATTCTTAAACTCCTTTAAAAGAAGATTCAGCTTACAGTTCCATAGTAAAGGTGATAAAATCCCACTTTGGGGGTTTCATTTAACTACTTCCCTTTTAACAGTTGCCCTCAGTAGTTCTACTTTAACTGTTCTGTGCCTCACCATATACTCAATCCATCGGATGAGTACTGGTGGCACATTGAGTTCTCGTAGCGAATTGAACATACTACTGAAGGGTATGTTGTCAAAAGCTCCAATGATATATAAAAAGACACCGAGTGCCATCTTTTTTGTTAGTTTACGCTCTATACAGATCACGAATTCATGAACCGCAGTCTCGGTAGAGACCCTGGCTCGGAAATACTGTGATTAAATGATAAATATTGCATAAATGTGTGTTTGAGAGCAAATTTTTTTTGACAATCATTAATAAATATTATAAATTTATATATTAATACAATAGCAATGCCTGGAAAAATCATGGATTATATGGAAAAATGCGCGCATGAAAAGTAATATTCTTAAGATTTTATTAAACCTGGAAAAGTAAAGGACAAGAAATTCAACCTGGAAAAGTAAAGAACAAGATATTCTAGTAAAGTAAAAAATAAGAATTTTTTAGACTTAAAATATTTCAGCTAAAAATAATTAATAATTTTATTATATCATAATTAGGATCATTTAATTCATTTTTATGTAAATTATAAAATTATTAATTCCATCTACTAACTAACTAACTAATGAATTAATTTTATTCAAGCAATTTTTACTGCATAAATATATGCAAATAATAGGGGGGAAATAAGTTCAATCCAGCGACTGACACCCTTTCTAACTCAACAATAAACAACAACATATGCAAATAATAAATAAAATATTTATCAATATTCAAATTTTATTTTTAGCTGCAATATTTTAAGTCTAAAAAATTCTTATTTTTTACTTTACTAGAATATCTTGTTCTTTACTTTTCCAGGTTGAATTTCTTGTCCTTTACTTTTCCAGGTTTAATAAAATCTTAAGAATATTACTTTTCATGCGCGCATTTTTCCATATAATATATATATGTATAGATATGTATATATATGTATAGATATGTATATACATATATGTATAGATATGTATATATATGTATAGATATGTATAGATATGTATATTTATGTATATATATATGTATATATATATGTGTGTATATACACTTGTGCCCGATATTATTCATACCCCTCAGATCTTTGAGATTTCTATAAGAATATTGCTCAAACCAGAAGGTAGACAATATTAAAGGGATTTCAAACAATAAATCAAGCATAAGCATTTAATTTAAACTCAACAAATAAATAAATTATGCAAGTTTGAAACATTATACAAAGAAAAACAATAATGGCACTAGTTCAAAATTATTCATACCTCTCTTACTAATAGTCAATAGCATGTCCTTTATTCTTAATAACTGCCTATAACCGTTTTGGATATTTATCAACAAGGTTTTTACAAGCATCAACACTGATTTTTGACCATTCTTCAATGCAGTAGTTCTCCAAATCCTTCAAATTTCTAGTTTTCCGCTTTTTAACCTCAGTTTTCAATATGTGCTAGAGGTTTTCGATAGGGTTCAGGTCGGGACTCTGGCTAGGTCATTCCAAAACATTAATTTGATTATCCTCAAACCATTTCTTGACTATTTTGGCAGTATGTTTTGGATCATTATCCTGTTGAAAGACCCAGTTTGGTCCTAAATGGAGCTTCTCCGCATCCTGTCTAATGTTTTTTTGGAGTATTTCCAAATATTGCTCCTTCTTCATGGTTCCATCTATCTTGACCAAACTACCTGGACCACTAGCCGAAAAGGAGCCCCAAAACATTAGGCTACCACCACCATGTTTCACCGTGGGTATGGTGTTCTTTGGGTTGTAAGCTTCTCCTTTCTTCCTCCAAACGTAAGCAGCATCCATATGGCCAAACAATTCAATTTTTGTTTCGTCAGTCCACAAAATACTTGAGAAAACGGACTCTGGAGAATTCACATGGGTCCTAGCAAACTTTAGACGTGCTGCAAGGTGTTTTCCGGTGTGCAATGGAGTCCTTCTTGGTCTT
>NC_136495.1:77509447-77546947 GCF_053919585.1 Euprymna scolopes
AAAATATTTAGGACACAACTCCCATTTTTCTTTTGATTATATATTTAAGCACTCCGATATTGCTGTGTGTTGACAGCATAATTCATATTTGTCAGTTGGATTTGGACCAGAAAGCCACCATAAACATGATTCCGAAGAATCGCTAAAGTTGGATTTGCAGACATCTTGAATCTATCTAGCTGTGTGGGATGGTGCACATAATTACCATCAATTACCATCAATTACCGTCAATTACCATCAATTACATGACAATTACATGACAATTACATGACAATACTGCATATCTAAGTCTTGTAGCAAGCATGGACATTAGTCTTCACATCAACTTTATAGAACTTTGTAGGCGCTTTCTTTCTATCAGAAACACAACACCAAAAGCCATAAATTGAGCACGATGTTTGGTTTTGAATATCCTCTTAACTTCATCTGTCAATTTTGCGATAAACCTGTGATTACTGCACTTCAGAACAATATCGACAGTAAAAATGATTTTATCTGAAAAATCCTTACAATGCAGGACTTTTTCTCGAACCATGTAATAATTTTATTGCACCTTTTCAAGATCGTTTCCTTCATAGCTGTTGCCCATAAGTATTTCGATGTGAGATTATAACTTTAAATCATATTTTACTGCATTTTTCATGTGATAGACCACTGGTACTGTTCAATCTGACTGTGCCATGACAGGCATAAGAAAATGTTATCCACAACTGTAGTATGACAGTTCAACTGATGCAAAGAACCTGTTGTTGTTCGATGAGGACCATCTGGTCATCGTGTAATGTAACCAGTGTGTGCGTGCATATCAATATTTTCAGTCCCTTTATAACGAGTCTTAATTTATGACTGTTAAACGTGTTGGGATGTGATTCGTCTAATGTATATTTATAACAGTACGTATAACATTTATGACGGTCTTAACCATATTGTGATCTGTAAATGTCTAGTGTTCTCTATTGTGTTTTGATGTGTCTATACATATATTAGCAGTTTATCGACAGGGTTTAAATAAGAGACTAACATGTCGGTGTGAACACCAGCAAATACACTTACCTCAAATCTTTCTTTACGTGTCCTGAAATTATAAGTGCTTTTCCCCGAAAAGTGAAACCACCAAGGCTCCAATTATACATAGATATTTCATTTATTCCTGCTGGGTTTCTTTTCAGAGTTGGAAAGCTTTGTATATGACTACATCTTGCTAAGTTGCTCCCTTCTGACTTCCACGGCCGTCAAAATCCAAAACTCTGTCCGTCCACTAACATGTTGCATACTGAACTAATCTCCCTCGTAACTAAAGTGCTGTGTCTCAAAATCTGTCTTTTCCATTACATCATCACTATACATGTAGTCTAAAGATGTTTTGTCAGGTTTTTGTTACGTGTCTTTATTTATATTATCCTTAGCTTAATTCTATCAAGTTAACATTTCTGAGAAGTAGTAATTGTAAATAAATATTTATTCTTAATATTTTTATTATTCTAAAACGTATTTTTTAACTTGAATAATCATTGATCAGCACACATTTCAGCGTTGCCCAGTCAATATCCAAAAATTGGTGAGTGCGGAGATGGCTGATAAGCCCAATATTTGCTTGAAAAGCGTTGTTCTTCCTGTTCTGCTTGCAGCTTTCCTGTCACTTTCATATTGGTGGGCCCTCTCGTCAGCAGTTTTGGTTTTGTCTTAAGCTGATCATGGATCAATGTTGAAGGCCTTCAGTGATGCTTTCAAAGTGGATTTAAATCTTTTTTTTTTCTGGGTGCTATAGGAGTGCTTGTCGTCTTGGAACTCACCAAACAGAACTTTTTGAGCAGTCTGTAGTCTGGCATGCAAGCTACATTGGTAGCCCAGCAAAATTAGGTTTTCATCAGGATAGTATGGATGTTTGGAAGCCTGGCATGAGTGAGGACTGCTGTGTCTGGTATCCTTTCCTGCCAACCTATATCAAGCAATTTCCTCAGTCAAGTGGTGTGGAAGTCATTTAGTTTTCTAGCTTGCTGTTGGTAGACGGTCCCTGATTTACATTCATAGAACAAGGTGGTAAGTATGACAGCTTTGTAGACATTGATCTTTGTCATGGAGGTGATTTCTCTTCTGTTTCATATCTTTTTGTGGAGTCTGCCGACGGCAGCAATAGCTTCAGCGATTCTGGAATTGATTTCATTGTCAACGACTGCATTTCAAGAGAGCTTACTGCCAAAGTAGGTGAACTTGTCAACTGCATTGTCTCTTGGTGAAGGGATCTGTATATGGTTTTCCTAGAGCAAGTTGGAACATTACCTTGGTATTCTTGGTAATGATTGTGAGACCATATTTGTCACAGGCCTTTGAGAATATGTCTGCACTACATTGCAGGTCTGCCTCAGAGGTAGCATTAAGGGTACATTTATCAGTAAACAAAAATAATAACACCAATAATAGTAGGAGCACTTGGAACAAACCAAAAACCTTTGAGAAAATAATGGGAGAGACTGGAATCAGAGGGATGGCTGATAAAATACAACGCAAAAAAGAATGGAAACAACTGAAATATTAAGAAAACCCTTTGAATGTGGAGACTAATATATATGAGCTACATACACAAACTGGACATGCAGAAACGGCTACAGATGCAAAATACAAAGGAACATCACATGGAATCATGAAAAATGAAATTGTATAATTGTAAATTAAACCCCCTGTGCTCCTGCCTTCCACCCCTTTTTCTTCGTGTGTCACTATAAACAGGCGACACACCAAATAAGTTAGGCTTAAGGAGGGTGGACAAAACCGGGGAGAGAAAGCACTAGCCAGAACTCTGCTGGATGAGTGCAAAAAGGACTAAGACCTTGGGGAAGCTTATTACCATCCAAATTTCAGTAAAGACCAATGGTTGCTTCCAATGAGGAATCAATGGCAAGCGGCTGTTATAATATAATATGAATCCCACTTCTCTGAAAAATCATGTCTCAAACATGTCCTTTCCCACTTCCCCATGTCTTGAACACGTCTCAAATCTTCTACATATTGAATACGTGCTTCTCTGAACACGTGTGTCCTATTTATTTCTGCTGTGATGTCACATCGCACAGCCGGCTTGGCCATTTGCATATGACTGCTGCTGCTAACTCAATGTCAGTGGCTCTGTTACAATGTGACTGATATAGGATTCGAACCTGTACCTCAGAAAGAGGGAGCACCTGTCATTATTCTCACCTTAAACACTTGATTAACGAACCTAACAATAAGTGAAGACTAAATTTGTACTAATAACTCGTACCTCTTGCTTTATTTTTAATTTTTTTTGTTATTTATCATTGTAAACGATGATTTCATGAAATTTGCTTTAAGCAACAAATACGATGAACATGTAGGAATTTATTTTTTGAAACATTATATACTCGTACATATTTATCGTTTTCGTCGTAGCTAGAACTTGTTGTTTATACATCATTTCGTTACAGTGTAAGGGAAATTTCTATCTCATATGAGATAGGAAAGTTGCAAAGAACGGGAACTAAATTGAAAATTTAAACAATCAAATGTGATGAGAAATGGCATACGAATTAACAATAAACGAAATGCACCCTGAATCTTGCTTCTCCCTGCCACTAGCAAAAAGTTAGGCAACATCAACAGCTTAGTAAATTGACCCTTCAAATTGGAGATCGAGTTTTTTCATGTGTGCTGTTGTGTAATGTAGTTCATGTTTACACATGTAGACCCAACATGTTGCAGACTAAGTCACAAAGGAGACAAAGAATAAGAAAGTGAAAAGAACTATAACTCCCATTTCAGATTTTAAAAGAAGAAATTTATTTCCTCATTCTCCCACCATGTGTGCCTTCTTATGACGGCTGTAACGTCATTCACGTCTCTAACGTGCTCTCTCTCTCTCTTTCTCTCTCTCTCCTTTTTATAGTCTTTTTCTTTTTCCTTGCCGTGACATCATTTTACTCATGACTCGGTATTTGCATATAGTCACCATACACACTCTGTTACAGTTGTGAAAACTCTGATTTCAGAACAGAAATCCTCCTCCTTCTCGATAAGAGAACACAAAGACACTTTTGAATGGTGTCCTCAGTTTCGCTGTGGTTGAATATACAAGACATCATGTACGACTTAATTTTGTTTTATGACTTGTTGATTGCATTCGATGAAATTTATTTGATAGTAACATTTAAAATATAGATTTCTCCTCCAAGGGGAGGTAATGCAACGCACTCATACCAAGTGTATGCTTGCCGTAATTCATTTTGCAAACTCATGCTAGTTAATAAATCTGTAAAAAAAAAAAAAAAGCACAGAAATCCCAGATAACTATACAAGATGTTAAATCGTATAGTTTTCCCTTCTTCTTCCTTCTCCTGTCTCTATTTTTCTCCTTTTCTTTCTCTTTTTTTTTTCTTTTTCCTTAATGTTTAACATATCCGGATGTGTATGTCTGAGTAAAATCGACCTCCATAGCACAATAACCATTACATGGTGGAACAATAAACTTGTCACCCAAAAGAAAACAGCTTTATTTTAAAACTTTTGTTGAAAAAAATCAATTCAGGTAACTTGTTTATGTAGTAAAGCTGACATCTATTCAATGTAGCTGCCTTCAGCCCCAATCACTGCCTTGATACAGGTTCGGAACTAAGAGCATGCCTTTTACACAAGCGCCGGAGGGAGCTCAGCGAATACTCAATGGATAGCGGTGATCAGGCTGGTTTTGTTGTTGTGGGAGGTCATTTTGGTGATGTTCTTGATGTATGATCAAACGAAGTAGTCCAGCGGGTTCAGATCGAGAGAGGAGGAGGGGGGGGGCAGTAAGAGAAGGGTACAAAGTCGTGGCACTCCTTCTGAAGTCAAACCTGGGTCTCTTTGGACTTGTAGACCGCCACCGAGTCCTGCTGCCACGTCCAGGGTTTGCCAGCGGCCACTTGATTGCACCAGGGGATCACCACACTTCAGCACATCCAAGTACATTTTGGTGTTAACTTTTAAGCCGACTTTGAAGATGTAATGTGGCATGATATGGGCCTCACTTGAAACCACACCAAAGACCATAACCGTGGCTGGAAACTTTGTTGAACTGTACCCTCAAGAATTGAACCGTCTGGATTTGCATTTTGAGGGTGCTGGCAATGGTCCTGTTGTCATAACTTGGATCGGTAGAGAGCATGAGTTGTATTTTGCTCGTTGAACATTGTGTCACTTTCAGACATGATAGAAGGCTCTTGGGATTTGTACACAACTGGCCAACTAGTAGATAATCTGCAACAACTAAGATAAAAACGGTTTTCATCAAACGGAAATGGAATCATGTCTTTTCTAGGGCAACAATTTTATTGTTACCCCTATACTAATTAGTCTATAAATAATATCATATATTTTATTTAATTTTTATTTTAATCATTACTGGCACCCTAAGGAATGTTTCCTCTCTCATAGTTAATAAATCTGTAAAAAGGAAAAGTGCAGAAATCCCAGATGACTACACCAGATCTGAAAAGATATAAAAACAATCCGCTTGTCTACATTGATGATTCCTTCACAAATGACTGTTTTGTCCCCAGGGAGGAGATATAGTACTTTTTATTTTCTAAAACAGAAAACAGTTAAAATGTAGATAATTTTTATCTGTATCAGTTTTGGTTGGGAAAATAATTGCTTTAAAGTTTTATCACTTGAAATTTAAACATTTCTCTTCTGTGTTGTCATCGAAAATAACTTTAAAAAGATAAAAAAATAATGACATATCGTTTTTCTGATAAAATTACGTCGGAAAAGACATGATTACACTTTTAATTAAATGGGGATTTGCTGAGAAATTGAAAGCCAGTTTTAAATGACTTTTTATTTGGCAGTTTAAGTGCTTGCAAGTTCCTATTAAATCTCGGAGCATTACGAAGTAGTTATTATTTCAGCTATTAACAACATATTATAATTTGTTTATGAAGAAACCAACATGCATTCTGATAGATTTGAATTCATAATAAAATTAATATTTTTGGCAATTTTGAATTGTGGACATTTTTTGTTTTCATTTTTGAAGACTTCCATGCGAAACAGGGGGAGACAATTCCAATAATATCTATAAATTTTAATGATTTTTCTTATTTATTACAAAAGTTTGAATTTTGTGAAAAGAAAGTTTATTTAAAAAAAAAACAACCAAGAAATATCTAAAAGATATAATAACAAATCAAAACTAAGTAAAAAAAAATGTTGGAATAAAGTTTATGTCACACAAAACATTTCGAAACTTTTAATTCTTTTTTTGTTGTTGCTGTTGTTGTCATTTAAATAATTCAACTGATGAATAGGTTAAGAAGCTAATCTGAAACAACCGGACAATTGAGCTGAAATTTTTTTTTCATTGCAAGACTAAAATCTTTTCTGTAAAGAAATGAGAAATTTATTTTTAGAGAAACAAAAAAAAAAAAAAAAATTGAATTTGTCTCAGAAAGAAAAGTTGAGAAAAAAGAAAAACAAGGCATTAAACATGCGCAGATTATTCAACTTTTTTTTGTTTATTCAAGAATTATTGAGAAGGATGCAGTATGTTTTAATACATATGCATATACTTACACTCACATGCACACATACACATACGCATATATATGTATGTAAATATACATATACACATATATATATATATATATATATATATATATGTAAATATACATGCATATATATCTATATATATATGTACACACACACAAAAAAAACAGTTGATATATAGGTAAGTGATGGCAGTGAATTATATTCCTTATTAAGAGGTGCATATATAATGCATATCTATTGATATAATGTGTGGTCAGTATTGCCTGTAGTAGTCTATTGTTGTTGTGTGAATTTCAGATGTAGCTATGGGGGTCTGCAAGTTTTCATGCATATCAACTATTCATACTTTACGGTAAATATTGTCATTATTGTGAGTATAGAATATGTGCTAAAAGTGCCTCAGGGGTCGATCCTTGGAACTTTTATTTTTCTTCTTATTCATAAATGACCGCCTTAATAAAATTGTCCATGAGATGGGTATATTTGCTGATGACACCACACTCTATAACAGACACGAGGGCAAAACAAATGAAAAGTATCTAATGAAATTGCTGAAAATTCCACTGAAGACATTTTAATCTGTAGTGGAATGGGGACATAAATGGACGGTTACATTATATACTGCATGATGATATAGTTACTGCAAAAACTAAGCTTCTTGCCATTAATAATTACAAGAAATTTTCTCAATCACTGATAGCCATGGGTAATGATACTCTATCTTAAGCTTGTCATTTAAACTTCTCGGCTTAACATTCACATGGAACATGAATTGGAACAAATATATCGAAGACATTGCCAAGACTGCTGCGAAGAAGTTGGACTCTCTCTACTGTGCTAGAAAGTTACTTGTGTCTGAGAGTATCTTGTACCTCTACAAGGCTATCATTCGTTCATGCATTATTATTGCCACATTTGGGCTGTTGCATCTGCTACTAGCGTCTCACTCAGAAACAGTGTTCGAAAAAGAGTGACCAGCCTAATAGATCCCGCACTATCAACCAAACTCCAACATCAGTCCCATCGATGAAATGTTGCATAGCAGTGTCTACTCTACAAGTATTTTAATGGAAAGTGCTCCAACGAAATCAAGCCCTTGTACCCCTTTGTCTTAAGTATCCCCACCTAACCTGACAAGCAGCAAAACCTCACTCCTACACGGTAGAGATCCCTAAATGCAAGAAAACCTTCTAATCAGATAATTTATTCTCTCGAACTGCTAAACTTTGGAATTCCTTCCCAGGTCTCTGCTTCCCTAACTGTACTGACATGCAGAAGTTCAAGTATTAGGGTGGTGCAAAAATAATGTTTTTTTTATATATAGTTGAACGTCAAAAAACGACATTATTTTTACACCAACCTAATATAATGTAAACAGACATCTTGCAACTCAACTCCCTACAAATTTTGTCCCAAATAGTAGCCCCTTACATCCAAGTGGCACTGGATTAACTTTTGGATTAACTTCAGTCCAAATATACCGTTCTTAGAAAGCATGAGGCCCTATGCCTCTGAGTAAGTTCGGTCCACAATATAAAATCAGTCCAGTGGAGTTTTTGGTTCAAACAACAAAAAATTTCTGACGATCTCGAATGTTTGAGGGCCCTTGTGGAGACTGACGTTTATTAGTTCAGGTTACCACAAGTTCATTCCTTTAATTCTATTTGAATCTAAATATTTTCCATCTCTGTCTCTCCCTTCTTTCGTGTTATCGGTATTCCCAATGATGACCTTGTACCATTCAGTTAGGGAGTCATCCTCTTCACGATTACATAAATGGCTGTTGTTTTTTTTCTCTTTTCTTTTAACTGTATCATCAGACCACGTGGAGTTTACCTTTATCAGTTCAGATGTTAACGACTTTCCGTCCATTTTACAACGTTCAATCAAAGCAGGAAAGTGTCTCTCAGACAACGTGCATCATTGTCCACGCATGGGTGTCGCCCATCCACGCACATAAATCAAACAAAATAAAGGGTCGCTAATTGGCTGACCTCGATGACATGTTTCATTTCCTTTTGGCTTATATGCCACGACTGCCTTGTTTTACGGCGATGCTGTATTTGCTGATTACCTGGCATCACCTGCCTATCAGGAACATAACAGGGGTAAGAACAATAAAAATACTCGTCTGTATAACAAATTATATAAATAGTTGCTGTGATTAGCCACTTTGAGGAAATGGCAATATCATCAATACTACTAAAACTAAAACTAAAAATGTGGCTACCATATATGAATAACATATTCATAATGTGGTCTTAACAAAAAAATGCTCTGTTCAAACATTACTGGACCATATGAACTCTATCTATCATCTATACAATTCACGATGTGGAAAAGCATAATACTAAATCCTCCTTCTTAAATGTACTGAAAATTTGCACTGACTCGTCGTTTAGGTCATCTGTATATCGTAAGCCAACTTTAACTGGAGTAAATCTAAATTTATAGAACAAGTACATCTGTGTGGCGATCCGATAGCCTGACAGCCAATGTAGAGCCTATTAGTATTAGATACTGACTGAGCAACACCGAAAGGTGTGCTGGTCAACGATTATTAGGATTATTCAAGCAAAAACGTTTTGTCAACTAAAATGTTTTAGACTAATCAAAATATTTAGAATAAATATTTATTTACATAAATGTAAATTATAATATATAAAGTAATGTTAACTAAAAAATGCTATAACAATTCAGTTGACAACTTAGAAATAATGACCTGTAAAAACATCAAGTGATTATCTTAGTGACGTATGCGAATGACGTCATTTAGAGGGGGAGATAGTCATTTTGAGATACGTGGAAATTAGTAAGAAAAAACAGTTAGTCAGTCGGGAGGGAGAGAGAGAGAGAGAGAGAGAGAGAGAGAGAGAGAGAGAGAGAGAGAGAGAGAGAGAGAGAGACATCGCTATGGCTCCGAGCAGAGGGGGATTAGAAATGGTGATAGTCAGATTCAGCGTGCAACGTTCCAAGGGGGAAAAGCATTCTGAAATAAAAATTGCAGAAAATAAAACTCGAGGCTTTGTCGTTCTTTGAGAAGAATTTTTATTGCAACTTTTCCATCAAGACAAGATCCAAGATGGACCAGATATGTTTCCCGATTGGCCAGATATGGAAACTCCACATAAATATTATTCGTTCTTTGTGTTGTAAAAGTATTTATACAATTGTACATTATTGTTTCGTCATTAACTGTATTTAAATGTACGTAGACACATAACGAACTTTTAATCTTTTAATAGACGATCACACGTACATACACACGTCATATACAGTTATACGTACAATCATACACTAGACGATAATACACTTATATGTATATACACTAGGGCAGGTTGATTTGCAACTTTTTTCAGAAAATTAACATGGCACTGGTGATGACAGTCGGGATTTGATTTGATAAGAACAGATACCAAAAATTAGATTCCTATCTTGAACAGAAAATTGAGCATTTAATTTTAAAAATCGTGTAGAAAAATGCTGAGAAATCCTTCATTTTCATAGCACTTTACACAATACTCAATTTGAAATTTCACTATTTTTATAAAAAATTCAATTAAAATTGATATATTTATATGAAATACATTGAAAGAAAAATAAATACATGAATTATAATTTTTATTATGAATCACAACTAGCAAAATATCTCAACTTTTACTGCATTGATTAAGCAAAAATTGTAAAAAAAAAGCTAATTAGCAACTAAGTCTTTTAAATTTCACATTTCAGAAAGATATGTGAAGATTATTACACAATATAGCTTGATACAAGTTACAGAACCATGTATTTTAATTTTTTTTATTAAACTGTAGCAGAATTAGCAGTAACCAAAATGAGAAATAGAGAGCTTACGTCGGATACGTCTGTTTTGGGATGAGCGAAAGAGAGAGTTCCAAGATGGCGTCCATGGGCTTTTATTAGCGTTTACCCAATGTAATTATCGTTGAATCACATCTGCTCTCGCGCGATTATGCAAATATGTCGTTCCCGGCCGCTATAAAGGCAGGACACTGGAAAGGAAAGGGAGCGTTCTGCAGATTGTGTGTAGGTGATTCTGGCGAGTAGATTGTGCTTGTTATGACCCACGTGTCTGCGAGAAGCGAGTTTTTGTTCCATCTGTTTTTAGTTGTATTTTTTTTTTTTTTTTGCCTACTACATTTTTGTTTCATAAACGCAATAATAATATTATATTGTTATAATAGAACTAAATTGTTCTGTATAATTTCCTTTCGTGGAAAATGAAGGTCTAATTTGCTGGACAATGACTTTGTAATAATGTGTCTATGTCTTGCTTCCTGCCTATATACAACTTTTTGAGAAAAATCAATCAAAAATGATAGCAGTAATCTTTTTCAGTCTTTTTCTTTTTTTAGTTGTTCACTATTTCTGGAAAAAAAAAAAACAACACAAAAAAACAATTATTTGAAAAGACTTATTTTTTTTATATTTTTGTGATGTAATATGAATAAAAATGACTATTGTTTGGATAAATTGAGAAAACTAATAAAATTTAATGGATAAATATTTATTTAGCTAATCGACAAAATCGTTTGAATGCCCTCATCTCTCACATCGAATTTATCTGAGTTTATCATGGATATTATGATATTTTCCGGAAGTAGTGCAAAAGCATTATATTTTGAACAGTTTAAAACAGTAATTTGGATTTCAGTTAACTGTTTTGTTCTCTGAATCATATTAAAATATACTGTTGTTGGTTAAAAAAAAAATTATTGTCGGTTTTGATCTCAAACCAACTAACTGCATACACTTGGCTGGTAAATTTGACCAGAATGTTTAATTTATCACAGTGTTTGAGGATAGATACCTTAATCTTGTGGCTTATGTTAGCCATCTTGCTTGATTCAAGGGCCTAATTTTCTAAGCTGCATATCTTAGGTTAACTTCTCGAGAAATGCCAACAGCATACTCAAAAAGTAGCATCTGGTCTTCACACTTACATTATTTGTTTCTTCTTCTGTCAGATAATGATGATCGGGATAGGCACTAATTTTTTAGAATTCTACTTGAGGCAAATCTTGATAATTATTGATACAAAGTTTCTCCAAAGGATCAGTAAATGTTAGGCTTTTTGTTGTTCAAGCAATTAATTTAAAAATTGCTCTAAATGCCAGTTCTAGTGGAATCTGAAAATTGCAAAATTTGCATGCTTAATAATAGAGCCAGATTACATAATAAATACCAATATATTATTTTATTTCCCACAAAAAAAGGAGCATAATTGCAGGTGAATCTATAGAATTCATTTTACCTCCTTGTTAGGAGGACAAGTGCAAACTATGTGCCTTGTTTGACAATTTTCTGTGTTGCACTTTACTGCAAAGTCATCACATTTTAAGACAGGAAATTTACAGCTACAAGAAAATATATCAAACAATCTGTCTAGCAGTTCCTTCATTCTTTTCACTTTGGATACTGCAAGAGATTTCCTGTCAATCTGTTTGGCTCTCTTATAGCAAAATATATTGATCTTCTGTCCTATATAACGTTCCTCTAACAAGGGCAATTGTGGATTAACTGCTTGCCAAATGCTAATTAATTCCTTAGCAATTAACTTAGAAATCCAACTATTTTGTAAGTGGGGATTACTGTTTTCGAGGAAATACTGGATGACGTCGTGAAGTTGGAGATGCTGTTTCATCCAAACGACAAGGTGGACCAGCAAATTTTGTGAACCACTTGTTAAAACTGAATGTCGTGCTTTTACTGACATTCTAATCTGAAAAGTAAAATAAATAAATGGATTATAACTGAAGGAAACTGTTTTAAGCTATCTTCCAGTTTCATATGTAAAAAAAAAATAAGTGCTAGTTATAAGAAAAAATGAAAAACTTTGTAGAGTTGAATTAGATGTATTGAAGAGACAGGACCAAACCAAATCAGAGGCATAGTTGTATTTAGTTCAGGCATTTTTAGCTCCTCCTTCGATAACATGAATTTATCCATAAAGGGATTCATTCTTGCTGTAACTGTGCCATTTTAAACGAATGTTTAGTGTTTAGAGTTTAAAAAACCAGTGTTTGTGCATCTATGTTACCATGCTATTTTTAATAGAATTTTCAAGTTAAATTTTATTTTTATGAAATTTTTCTTTATTAAATTGTTAGGTGAAAGTACAAAATAGTTACATCAAAACCTCCTATCTTCCCCATATTAAGAATGGCTTTCTAAATAATAAAGTTATTTTAGTACAATAATATAGATGCACAAATAACGAAAAACCTTTAAAGCAGTTTCCTTATTTACTCGTGTGTTATCTTTGTGTGTTATCTGATTTTTAAACTATAATTTTAGAAGAAAAATACTGCTTAAAAACAATTACTCCAAAAAAATAAAAGAAATAAAAATTTAACTCTAATTTCCTGCAAAGTATTTTTTTATTAAGTAGAAAAAGTTGGAAATTTACGTGGTAAAGAATTTCGTAAAGAACGTGTAGAATAAAATTGTATGGACTATTTTTTTAAATATAAAACTGGAGTATTACCATATTTTAATAAAAATTTCAAATAGAATTTTATGTGAAATATTAGGTTGGCGCAAAAATAATGTTTTTGACGTTCATTTGAACGTCAAACAAATGACATTATTTTCTAATAGAAAAACAAATTGAAAAAGATAAAAGAAATTAAATTCACTGCAGCCACTTGAAATATAATAATACATATTTTAAACAAGTCTTTTTCGTTTTTCCTTTCGAAATAATTAAGCCTGAATCGTAATGTTTTCAAATTAACAAACGTTAATTTTCAATCTCAATAACGAGCGTGTTTTGCAACGGTAAAATCTAAAATGTTTCCACCCAAAAAAAAGTTCCTGAAATGAAAAAGCGAACTTTGGTCGCTATTATTTAAAAAAAACCCCACAATTTTTGCCTTTACACTTAATATTTATTTTATTAATTCATTATCCTCATTCATTTTATTTAAAAATGTAGTTTAAAACCTATTCTAAATAATGATTCCATTTTCTTAACAGTACGGATTGTTTTGATGACGGGACGTTCTTGACAATTCACCGAAAAACTCTTGATAGCTTCAATTTTTCAACTTTTAAAGTCATTTGCTCAAGCAAAGATAACGATTTTGAAAAAAAATATTTCGTGTAGGTCTTTTCTATGTCAAACTCCAACTATCATCACCATTGCCTCACCGGGGTTCCAAAATCGACCTGCCCTATTATACACTCGCATACAATCCTACACTAGGCGATAAAACACTTATATGTATATACACTCGCATACAATACTTACAAAACTGTTTAAGCGTTGCCTTAAGGAGAAGTGCTTTCCAACACCCTGAAAAACCTCGTCAGTATGCCCTGTATTTAAGAACTTAGGTGATAAGTCACCCCCCTCTCAGTACAGACCAATAAGTCTCTTGTGTGTCATGAGTAAGTTACTGGAATCCATATTAAATAAAGAAGTAGTCAACCACCTCAGCAGAAATAATCTCCTTAGTGACATGCAATATGGTTTCCGTTCTGCTAGATCTACAGCTGATGTGCTAACAGTTATATCCCATAGGATTAGTGAATCTCTCGACAAAGGCTTCCTTTCTAGGGCAATTGCTCTGGACATATCAAAGGCCTTCGATAAGGTTTGGCATAAGGGCCTACTTCACAAGATTTCCAGCTACGGTATAACTGGAAATGTTTTCTCAATAATTAAATAATTTCTCTCTGATAGGTTCATAGGAGTAGTGGTTGATGGGCAGCAATCAGAGGCCCACAGTATTAATGCTGGAGTCCCACAGGGGTCCATTCTGGGCTCAACTCTGTTCCTGATCTACATCAATGATCTCCCAAAACATATACTTAAATCATTCGTTGACATCTATGCTGATGACACGACCATCTATGGCAACACATCAAACGCCGTAAATGACAAAGTTCTCTCTAATTCTCTCTCCTCTGATCTTGAGCGCATGGTACAGTGAGGGGAGAGGTGGCTGGTCACTTTTAATGCATCCAAAACCAAGCTTCTATCTTTACATCATCAACGCTCTGGTCCCCGTCTGGCATCAATTGAAATGGATGGCTCTCGTCTTGGGGAGGCTCCATGTTTTGACAAGCTTCTGGGTTTGACCTTTATTCCTGATCTTAAATGGAATACATACATCAGGTCTGTTGCCAAGGACGCTGGGAAAATGGTGGGATCCTTCTATCGCTCCAGAAGATATCTCACTACTGATGCAATTCTCTATCTGTATAAAAGCCAAGTACGTCCAAGGATGGAGTACCGCTGCCACATCTGCTAAAAATAGTCTATCCTTCCTTGACAGAGTGCAAAATAGACTTCGTGGTTTAGTGGAGGATGCCCTTTTCTCTACCCTGCAGCCTCTCTCCTACAGAAGAGACGTTGCGAGCCTGTCTTTGTTTTATCGTTATTTCCATGGCAAGTGCTCGTCTGAGCTCCAATCTCTCGCCCCCCCTCGCCAATCTTTCACGAGAAACACCCATCTGGCTGAAACTACTGTCAATAATTTTCCCCACTCTCTATCTGTGCCTAAATCCAAACGTAGATTCCATGAGCAGAGCTTCTTTCTCAGAAGTGCACGATTGTGGAACTCTCTTCCGCTTGCCTGTTTCCCACCTGACTACAACTTGGACGTGCTCGTCCGAGCTGCAATCTCTGGTCCCCCCTCGCCAATCCTTCACAATAAACACCCGTCTAGCTAAAACCACTGTCAGTAATTTCCCCCCACACTTTATCTGTGCCTAAATCAAAACGTAGATTCCATGAACATAGCTTTTTTTCTGAGAAGTGCGCGCCTGTTGAATTCTCTTCCATTTGCCTGTTTCCCACCTAGCTACAACTTGGACGTCTTCAAGTCCAACATAAACAAATTCCTGATTAATCGCCTCCTTTAGTAAGACACTTTATCAAATCTCCAATACCAACTATTACTCCGATATTATCCCATTGATTATTGTACACGTAATAACCCTTATCCCCGAGTAGCTTCCGGGCCTTGATAAGTGGGGATCCCCATGGGAAAAAAAATTATACACTAGGCGATAATACACTTATATGTATATAAACTCACATACAATCATACACTAGGCGATAATACACTTATATGTATATACACTCGCATACAATCATACACTAGGCGATAATGCACTTATATATATATATATATATATATATATACTCGCATACAATCATACACTAGGCGATAATACACTTATATATATACACTCGCATACAATCATACACTAGGCGATAATACACTTATATGTATATACACTCGCATACAATCATACACTAGGCGATAATACACTTATATGTATATACACTCGCATACAATCATACACTAGGCGATAATACACTTATATATATATATATACGCTCGCATACAATTATACACTAGGCGATAATACACTTATATGTATATACACTCGCATACAATTATACACTAGGCGACAATACAAACTTATAAATGTATACACGCTTTACATCCCCAATGTTATACAGACTCCCACAACATTATATTAGGTTAAAGATTCTTAATTGCACTCTGAAAAGCAACCTTCTGTGACTTCACTAAATCTTCTATGTATGAGATTTCAATTCATGTTGTGAATGTGAGACCGATGTTTAAGAGTGATATCAGCCACACCAATTGGTAGCTGGAAATGTTTCTTATAATTATAAAGGAAAGTAGTTTTGTCTTAGTAGCATTAGATATGCGATTCCACTCTAGTATCTATTCTACTCTAGACTAAAGGTTATTTTTCGAGGATTCAGCTAATGCCTTGCATGTGTGGGAAAGGTTTTTAATGGAAATCACTGCAAAGAAGGCATCTGATATTAGAAAAAAAAACAATAACAAAAAAAACAAAAAACAGTACTACAAGGTCAAAAACCCGTCAAGTGTACATAGGTAGTTTACGACTCAGAAAACCGCAATTTCTCTCCCTTTGTCAAAAATATCGTCCATTAAATGATAAAATGCAGGATTATCTTGGGAGGAAATTTTAAAGATAAAAGTATCAAAATATTCCAATGTCTAAAAATGATATTAAAAATTATTACTATTCAAATTTTGCATGATTATGTTACATGATAAAAGGGCTGTCCCCTTTTCATGTAAGTAAAAAAATAGGGAATTAGTTAAATGTAAATATGAAATAGGATAGTCAAGGATTCGAACTTGCGAAGCTAGATTTGGAATTGAAAATTCCGATCATAAGTTAAAATAAATACAGAATGTTATTGAAATAAGGAATTGCAATTGTTTAGCTTACATATCTGTATATGGAAATGTAATAATGAAATTTGTTTCTGTTAAGGAATTTAATCGTCAATTGAAATTGTAAACATATTTTGTAAAAATGTTATTTGGAAAATAGGTTACTGAACTCGGGGTCATGTCAAGTTTGGAAACGTGACGCATGTCATCCAACATGCTTTATGAGCACATGTTTAATCATGCGATGACGTGACGAGTTCTCAATATAGGTAGAGTTTTTAGATGCAGTCTGGGAGTCTGGGAGAAGAGTCGGAGAGAAGCAGAGATGTTCAGACCGACTCTCCATTAGAATCAAGACACCCTCTAGAAGTGAGAGGACTTTAGAAATAACAATGTAAAGAAACTTTGAATTCCTCAAACAAAATCATGGCCCGGTCATGAAATAAAGGACGTAATCATCTTTGTGTATCTGCGTCTTCTGTGTTTATCATCACAACGAGAAAGATAACGTGTTTATATTATATGCACAACTGTCAAACGCACTGTCTCTCGGTCTATCTATCAAGATATTCATAAATCTCGTCTCATTGAATTGGTTCTCTCGTAGTAACATGTACCTGTCTATTATATATATGCAGAAATCTCTCTCTCTTTATATGTACTCTGTCTATATCTCACCAATGTCTCCATCTCTTACAACATGAACATTTTAAGACATATGAACAATCAACACATGAACACTCTTAAGACTGTCTCTGTCACTCTAAGACTCTAAAATCACCCCCTAAGACTCTCCTAAGACGAACAACAACAACAACAACAACAACAACAACAAGAATACAGAATATACGTTCTAAAAATAACAATTATAGAATATAAACATGTGCTTTTTGTAGAGATTTCAGAACGTTCTAAAATATAGACTGTTAAGGTATTTATTTTGGAACGATTCTGGAATGTTCTAAAATGTTGAATATTAAAGCATTCTATTTTGAACGATTCTGGAATGTTCCATCCACCAAAACTATAAAAGAACGTTTTCACATAAACTCTTCAGTTATGCAGTCAAGATAGTTAAGCAGATAATCAACGAGTTGAGTTGTCAGTTGCTAACTCTGACAAAATCCATAGGATAAAAGAAACAATTATCCTAAAAAAAAAACTGCACTTTTGGTAAATATAAAAAAATCTGTCTTTCTCTTCGACCAAAGAAATATTATTTCAATATTTTCTTTTACTTGATCTATCTTCTAAATAAAAACATTAGACTGAAGTTTGAATCGATTATCTCCCTTAGACCTTGTTAAACGTTTCCAAATATCTAGTCGTAAAAAGAAAGCATATTTAGTATTTTGCAATGTTGTTTTTCTCTATGTAAAAATAAATATTACCTTGTTTTCCACTTGTTTTACATACAATAAGTATTTCTTGATTTTTGTAACTCTGAGTTTTTACGTTTTTAGTATTTGTTACGTGTTTAATATCCCCTAAACGGAAACATGTAACAAGGCCGTATTAGGTTAGAAATTCTTGATTGCATTCTAAAAAGCGACCTTCTGTGTCTTAACAGAATTTTCTATATATGAGATTTCAATTCATGGTATGAATATCAAACCGAGAAATTTAAGCATCGGACTCAATGCCAATGAGTGGCTGGAAATGCTTCTTATAATCACAAAAGAAAAAGGTTTTGCACTGGTAGCATTGTTACGTGGTCGTTACATTTTAACTCAGACCTGGCGATGTGTACAAAAATCTCGCAAAGAAAGAAAGGAAAGAAATTCGATTCAAGTTTTTTTTCAGTTGAACAAAAAGGCATTTATTAACCGTCCTTTCATCACCAAACCACTAACACGTAATTTCTGAAGCCAGCGACAATATGGATGTATCCCTGCTTTGCCTCTCAGGGTCAATTAATCCAGTCTGCAGCTACAACTAGCTGCTATATCTGCAGCTCGCCTCTAGGGCACACGGACGTTCAACAATTTTTTTAAAAGTTCGGATTGCATCTTGTTTTTCAAGTTTCTGTCTCACTGACACGTGCTTAAAAGTCCTCTCATGCTGCCATGTGGTTAAAAAATCTCTCTATCGGAAGCATGTGTTTCCAAGTCATTGTCACTGCTATGTGCTTTCTTTTGCTCCCGCTTTTCTTTCCTTCGTCTTCCACTGTTGTGACGTCACCCCACCCTGCCGCTTGGTCATTTGCATACGTGAGATGTCGCTATTGCTACATATGTGTCAGCGTCTTTGTTATTGCATTAAATGTGAGCTTCCATTTTTTTGCTCCATTCTACTACAAACTAGGAGTAATTTTTGGAGGATTTAGCCAATGCTTTGCTATGGGGGATTTTTTTAAAATGGAAATCGCTCCAGACAAGGTATAAAGCCACTTGATGTTAGGAACTAAAAAAAACGTTTCGAGGTAAAAAAAAAAAAAAAAAACAACAGCCAACGATATGTGTTATATATTATGACCCAGAAAACAGCAATTCTTTTTTCTTTATCAGAAACTTCATGGAATGTGGAGGATTAAACAACAAAATAAAGGAAGCGAGAGTGACGAGGTTGAAGTAAATCCTAGATCGACTTTCTAATCTCCTTAAATTGCAGATAAATACATTCCCATGCAACGCTGGCGAGATATATCAAGTACATAACATACCAACATGTCAAAGGTCATCTCATAAAATATGAAATTTAAAGGTGACATTGTTCCAATTGAGCTGACGATTTGGAACGAAGTTGATAAACATATGTTCTCTAAAAATTTGCCTTTGGACTGAGTAATGTTATTATATTACTATAAAGGATGTTTTTATGACCAGCTAAGTGGAAGGAGACGAGAACTCCATGACAGTTATAGGTTGTCTTTGTATTAGCATTCAATTATGTGTCCAAGTGAAGACATTTTTTTTAAATTTAAGATCTACAACTAAAAATGGAGTTATAATTCTGAAATCCTGCAAAACTTTTTGATCTCCTTTTTTAAGCAGAAAACCACTTGACTCCCCTTCTTATATAAAACTGCATGTGTGAATGTTCTTATTCCTTAAATTATAGCATAGACATGAAATATTTTTGAAATAAAATAACTGTATGATTAAAAAAAATGTAAGGTCCTACTATGGACACTGGCGATAGGAAGTGACTAATCAAATGGAGCCGCGTTCTGCTAACAATCAAGCAGAAACCAGAATTGCTCTGTAAAAATATTGAATCTTTTAGAATTCCCGTGCATACTTTTTTCGTGCCCATACGAGAAAAATCCTTTGCTCTTTGCCTACAAAATGTTAAAGTCCAAGACTTATATAGAACAGCTACCCATCGAAAATTCTCCATCAAAAGGACGTGTACAGAATAGCTACCCATCGGAAACTCTTGTGGAATTAAACATGAGTTTTAATTCAAAAGTTGTCGAACGGATTGGTCTAAACACCCCAAACACAGAACAAAAACCAAAAAAAAAACAAAAAAAAAAACAAAAAAAAAAAAAACAAACAAACAAAAAGAACGCGTACAAAACAGTATTGGAATTATGAATGGCATTTTGTTATTTTTAAGTTTAGACATTATAGGTATTGTCTGTAAACATTTTGGATGAAGAATTCTTTATAAAACCAAATAATTCATTGGGTTTCGACAAGAAAACAAAAACAAGATTGGCTTGTGAAGGTTATTAAGTTTATTATTTCTTTATTCAAACATGGACGTTTTTGTTGTGGTTGTTGTGAAGATGCATATTCTTTTGTCTCTGTAATTCAATCATTGATTCCATACTTTATTTTTTGTTTTTTCCCTCCTTGTAATTCACAGCTTGTTTGTGCAGCAGGTGATGGAAGACACAGTGTCTGAGCTAACACAAAAGCTCACCTACACTTGTTTAATGAAGTCAGTCAACGAAAGCAAGAAGAGAAAAGCCACTCTACAGCAGACCATATGCAAGTCAGTGCAACGCCTCTCCATCTACGTTTTCTATCCTTTGTTTCGTTTCAGATATCAAATTCAATACATATTTATTATAGCTGCACGCCATTCCTTCGTTCTCTGCCACTCATCTGGCTGCTAAATTCATTTCTTTTTTATTACTTGAGGACAAAATTCTCAAATGAAAGTTTGATTATGTTTGGAGAATATTTTTTCTACAAATCTATTTTGTGAATGTGTAAGTAGTTATTTATTTTCTCTTTTTCTTCCACTCTTTTTGACTCACTTCCTCCCTCTCTCTTTTTCTCCATCTTTCTCCTCCCTTATCTTTCCCTTTCTTCTCCGTATCTCTTTCTTTCTTCTCCTTATATTTCTCTTTCTCCCTCTTTATTTCTCTTTCTCCCTCTATATATCTCTCTTTCTCTTCCGTATCTCTTTTTCTCATCCGTATCTCTTTTTCCTCCCATCTTTCTCCATCTCCTCTCTATATATTTTCTATTTCTCTCTTGCTCCTCCACATCTCTCTATTTCGCCCACTCTTTCGCAATAGATTGTCACGTAATATTTTTTTTAATAACGAAATACTTCAAACACACCTAATAAATGTAAATTCTCTCTCTCTCACCCTCTCTCTTTCTCTCTCTCTCTCTCTCTCTCTATATATATATATATATATATACACACACACACACATATATATATATAATATATATATATATATATATATATATATATAGAGAGAGAGAGAGAGAGAGAGAGAGAGAAAGAAAGAGAATATTTAGAAAATAAGGAAACGTTAATTTAAAAACATATTTATTCGTTATTCAATAAAGATGATACACCAATTAGAGGTGTAGGATAAGTAAAACTCTTTATAACATCGTATTTCGAAATACATTACCATACCATACCTCTACTTGATATATTACATCTTCATTGAATAATATATATATATGTGAACAAATGATTATTAAAACATGTTAAAAGACATCTTGAAAAAGAGTTAAAAACATATTTAATTTTAAAAAGGAAGCTCAAGATAAGTAGATAGTCCTTAATCCGCGGAGCTTCGAAGAAATACTCTCCTTCTCATCAGAGGGCAGGAATTAGCAAAATGCGGGATCGGATTTTGCATGTAAAAGTATTTAATAAAACTACAAGTAAGTCACAGATCTTACTTGGTTAAAAAAAAAGGGTGAGGTAAGGGGAGTAGGAGGTAAAAGAAAAATGATAAGATTTCACATAAATGGATAGTCCGGTGAAGGGTAATATATATATATATATATATATATATATATATATATATATATATATATATATATATATAAAAGATAAAAACGGAGGCGGAAAGACGTAAAAACTCGACGACGTTTCCCTCGTTTACTGTGGGCTTTTTCAAGGGTAAAAATGTAAAATGCTTACTGACGAGAAGATTAATTAATATTAATTAAGAGTATATAAATATGGAGGCGGAGAGGGAACAGTATATTATACATATACACATTCATATATACAATATGTGCTAAAAAAATAAACGGTGTCAAAATTATTTTCATGGATAATTACTTTATATAAGTGCGACAAAATATTAAAAAAATCCTTTCCTTTGTTTGATTACATTGGGAGAGTGAGAGAAACAACTTGCCGATTTATTGCGTATTGCTTTTAGAAGTTTTAAAATCCAAATGGTGGTCATGCTCCATAATGTGAGAAAAATGGCATTAAGGGTGTTGTTTATTTTCATGTCCCTTTTATGTGTTGTGCATTCTCTTCTCGAGATTGTGTTGTGTTTCGCTAGTTTATATCTGTCTACAGTCACGACAGAGTATGGAGTATACGCCAGCTTTGATCTTGAAATTAGATTTGGGTTTATGGATTCTATGTCTGATTGTTGAGGAGGTTATCTCAAATATTTTAATACCTATTTGGTTTAGTTTGTTTTTATATATATGACGTTGTTTTTACTATTGGTAGGTAAGATTATACTTCTGTTAAGTGTTTTTTTTTAATTATGGGACTGTCTTGATTACGCTTAAAGAGTTCTAGGGCTTTTCTTTTGGCATTTAGTAAGAAGTATACTGGGTATTGCAATTCTTTAAAGGTGCGCTCTATGTGCCGGAATTCTTCCTTTAAATGTTCGTTACTGCATATTAGCAAAACTCTGAGGTAGAAACCGATTATGGTGCCTCTTTTCACTCTATCGTTATGATGAGAGTAAAAGTGTATGTAGTTAACCTTATTGGTCTGTTTGTGATGGACTTCATATTTCAATTCATTATTATGGGCTTTCAGAGATCAACCACCAACATAGGGCAACAATAGTGAGCACAGGCCAGTATCTGAGAAGCTGTCAGAACCACACCCTCTCAATAGTATATGGACATCAAGAGACAAAAGTAAACAGAAGAGCACCAGTCACCTAGCTGGCCAAACATTTTGGTCAGGGTTGTCTCACAGATGAGGCTGAAACACTAAGCAAGCCTGCCACAGAAATAGCAAGAAAGCGCCGGCAGAAATAGACCAGGACCTTCCAAAACAGGAACCTTGAAGAGTTAGACCAATATCAGCATGCAAAGTATTTTCTGGGGGAACTCTCCCAGGAATACATAGACAAAGAAGATTCCTTGGACTGGCTCCAGAGGGGAGCCCTCCACTACGATCAGGAAAGGGTTTTAATGCCTGCTCAAGACTAGGGATTGATGACCAATATATTCAAGAAGATGGCAGGTCTCACTAATGACAACAAATGCAGATTCTGCCACACAGAATTGGAAAGTATGAGTCATCTGGTATCAAGTTGCAAGGTTTTTTGGGGGGATGGCTACTACACAGCAAGACATTATGGAGTATGTAAGTATTTCCACTGGACCATTTGTAAAAATTAAACATCCAATGTAGCAGCAAATCCTGGAAACATCAACCTGAAAGAACAGTTGGAAATGACTTGTATACCAGACATTACGACCATGTACATCCCTACCTTGAAAATGCTGCTGTCAAACCTGACAGTTATATAGAATAAGTCAGAGAGAGTGGTAACCTTGGTTGATGTGAGTGTCCCTAATAATGGAAGTCTGAACAGAGCTTAAAGGGAGAAACAGACCAAATATCACAGTCTCATGTATGATATGAAAAGAAACTGGAATCTTAGGGTGATATCAATCATAGCAGTTAGTATATGTGCCATAGAGCTTATGAAGAAGAACTTGAAGTCCTAATTAACTAATATTCCTGGTGAACCAAGTGCAAAAGAGATCCAGACAATTGCACTTAAGGGAACAACGAGGATACTAAAAAGAGCTCTCGGCTGGTTTTAATAATAAGCAGGGGAAAGTTGGCAGCTGGTTTGGCTGCTCGACACCCAGCATTACAATCTTCAAGGAAAGAAAATTAAAAAAAAAGTGTATGGTTACTATTTCCTGTTAATTTCAGTGTTATGTGACCGGTAGCTTAAGAGTTTATCGGCTCAACCCCCCCCCACACACACATACATACATACATACATCTACTGTTTTATTTATATATCATTAGTACCCACAATGGAAAATCAAATTTTAAACAGCAAAAATGAAACAAACGATTAAAAGAATCGTTTTTGGCATAGGAAAATAGGCATAAAACTTATTGATTGCGATACCCCAAAAAGTTCCAATTTTTTCGATTCTGAGTAATCGTCCCACCACTAGTCAGTGTCAACATCACTAAAGATGCATCTCGGTGCATCTTTGTTTCAAACAAAAAATATCTCAGTTTATGCAATTATTGATCCACTCTGCTTACATAGGCCTACTTATACGGGGTTGGGGAATAGATGTACACACATTAAAAATATCAATTTAATGTTCTGACATCTTGAGAGTTTTCAGTAGAAAAGCAAACAAGAACCTCATTCATGTTGCATATCAATGACCGTAGAAAAAAAACACCGCAATACAAATGTTTTTTTCTTTTTGTTTTTGTTGCAAGAAAAACACATTTTAACGGAAATGAAAATGGCGGATACTTTTCATTTCAAGCAATTGCTACAATTTTCAAGTAGCTTTAAAAAAGCTGTTTAGACAAGAAATTGTTGTCAAAATTTATAAGTGGAAACGAAACCACAATTGTTTAAAAGGTTTCATTGAAAAATTGAAAGTCGGTATGAATTTCTTCAAAATAGAAAAAAAATTTTTTTTTTTAAATCATTTCTTGAAACAGACATTATTGGGTTACTTTGCTGAAATGCATGCACTGAATGACTGCGGCTGATTTGTACGGTTTTGGTTATTCGAACTATTGTTGGCATCTTGAGTGATACTTTCACAACGATGTCGATATAATCTTTCTATCTTTTTTAATCTTTTTAATCTTTTTTTTTTTTTAGAACACAGGAATCTCTCTGTCGAACACGGAGATCTTTTTGTTGAACTCTAGACTCTTTCTGTCGAACTCGAGAATCTTTCTTTCGAACTCGGGAATCTTTCTGTCGAACTCGGGAATCTTTCTGTCGAACTCGGGAATCTTTCTGTCGAACTCTGGAATATGCACGGAATTTCAAATGGAACTTTTTATTAAATCCACGAGAGTAGCATGTTCTCGCCCCGTCAGCTATGACTGGGTAGAATTCCTATGTAATTGTATTTTGAGTGTCTTAAGCTCTGAGGATTGAACCTTCAACCTCCAGAAAAGTGTCAGTTACAACTATATTTTACCAAGTACTTTATCCACTATGTCACTGGACCAGAACATGCAAGTCATATGGATTAAATAGAAGGTTCCATTCGAAATTCGTGCAGATTTCCGAGTTTAATTGTCGAGTTCAACAAGATGCACCTGAAGAAGGTCGATTACATCGACCGAAACGTTGTAAAAATAACACTCAAGATGAAAACAGTAGCCCGAATAATCCAAATGATACGAATAATCAATCTCCAAAATACAGAAAGAATTTTATCATTTTTTAAAAGACTATCAAAGTATATAATAAACTGTAAAAAATAAAATATATACTTAGAATAACATTTGAGTGCTTTGGGAGGTGTATAATGACTACGGCTAGGACAACAGCATATTCTTTTCATTGTTTTGACTCTCGAGTGTGTATCCGTTGATATCTTATATGCTTTTATATAGAGTGATGTGGTTCTCGGTTGTCGAGAGTTAAAACAATGAAAAGAATATGCTGTTGTCCTAGCCCTATTAATGACCTCCTAGTAACTACTGCTCCCAGATCCACTCACACCCGGAGTAGTAATATCTGCCATGGGTTTCATCTATGGATTAAATGCAATCACAATAATAACATGAAACTGTGGTCAGCAATATAACATTCTATGAATAATAAAAGCAAACTCCATGAATAAATATTTGAAAAAAAAAAATTATCTATCTCTACTCATCTGCGTGTGTCTGTGTGTGACTCCGAAACAGCTGGGCCGATTTGTTTTTGAAAGTTCACTCAAATGTACTTTATATGTCTGGGAGTGTTCTTAGATAGGTTTTGTGTTGGATACGTATCGAAAAACAATAATCGACAAAATCTGATGCAAATAGTCCAATTTCAACCAAAGTTAACCACCTCATACAGCCTAACAAAACAAGTGCATTTGCAAAATTTTTATCACCGCAAAAGCAGAAGGGCGCAGACTATAAAATCAGCAGTAGGCTTTTTAAGGGCTCGTTTGAAATGAATGATTCTGTTTAGAGCACAATTGAAGCATGATATTTGACTTTTGCATTTTAAATATTAATTCAAGCAATTATGTATAAAAATAATTTTATAAAATCATCAGTAGGTTCTCTGCAGTGCAATGTAAACAAAAGTGTATTATGGACTAGGTCACTGAGGAGAGGCATGTAAAGCTTCCACCCAGTGCACTGCGATGGGTCCCCAACTAGAGCAGGTAATCAATTAATTTGATTGCAAAATGAGCAATTTCACCGATTAATATTCGTTGATCATCATTCAATCCCAGACAACGTCGGGTCTCCATGCTAGTATATAAATAAATATTTTTTACCCTGAACAAAATATATTTTCGATTCTTGAAATAATTAAATAAAAATGAAAATGAATTCCATAAAAAAACATCTTATATAAAAGCCACAAATCAAACTGATGGAATTATGTATTTTTTCTTTTTTTTTTTTTGTTCACCCCAAACAAAGCGCAGTGCCACTGGGACGCAAGAGACTATTATTTAGGACCATTTCTACAGGACACTATGTAGCGAATTGAGAAGTGAGATACTTGTTCACGTTACATTTAAATTTCAGTATGTTAATGCAATTAAGGAAGCAGGGAACGGGGGGGGGGTTCCAAAGTCTAGCAATTCGAAGAAAGAAACTTTTTCTTGTAGTTACCGCCTTATAGACGATAGGTGGACGGTGATTTTTCTTTTTTCAAGGAAGAATATTGAGCCACGTAATAATTAAATTGAAAATACGAGATCATATGATACGATAGCGTTCCTTCTTTCTGGGGAGCTCCACCACATAATTGAAAACAGAATTACTACACAGGGGATGATTATTCTGTTGTGTCAACGCATGGGCGTATTCGCGAGTTATACTGAAGTACTTGGTAAGTGTATCTTCAGGGTAATTATTGTTTTGCAGAGATCCCCCCTACCTCTCAACGGATGGTATTACAAAATGATCAGCCATCTAGTACTGACCAGACTCAACGTTATGCAACTTCGTAATCTAACTAGAACACGTGTATCAACGTGATTATGCCTTATATGGAGTTAACATCTTATTTTCCGTAAACTCTAAAATGTTAACTGAATTGTAATGTTTTAATTCTTCCATGCATTGATAAGATTTTCTTTGAAAACAATCGTGAGCCAAAATGTTTGCTGGTCAAAATGAATTTAAACGACCGCCTTGTTTGGTGAAAATGATTGATTTGTAGACAAGACCTGATATAATTGCAAAATGAAACAATCATATTTACTGTTTTTCATTTCGCTAATTTGAAATTAGTTTTAATCACTCGATTATTTTCTCCAACCAATATGGCTTTCAGCTAATGAAAAAAAAAAAAAAAAAAAAAAATCAAAAAATAAATGCTCAATGTTTTTTTTAACAAAGTCTCGACGGACATCGTTTTCATTATTTTTTTTCATTTTCCCTTTTTTCTTTTTCTTTCTGTTTTTCTTTTTCCTCCAATTTATTATAATGTTTTGATGCTTTTATTGTTTGCTGGTGTTTTTAACCATCTGATATTTTGTCGATATGATTCTTTTTACTTGAGACCATTAACAATCAATTTAAAAACTTTCCTTTACTTTTATACGAAGCGGCATCCATTTTAGTTTAGTTTATGGAGTGATCCTTGGCCTTGGTAGAAGCCATCTTGGACGACGATAACATCCTTCTGTCTAGCCAAGAACCACACCAACGTTTTATGAAAAAAGAAAAAAAAAGAAATAACTGCTTAGCAGTTTTCTTTTCTTTTCATAAACAGTCTCAACTGACATTTTTTTCATTAAGTTTTCAATTTCTTTCTTTCCTTCACGTTCTTTTCTTTTTTTCTTGTCCTTCTTTTCTTTTTTACCGCCTATTTAATATGCCCGTATATTTTATTATCTAAAAATATTTTTCATTGTTTAGTGATACTTTTAGATGTTTGACATTTGGTTTTTGTCGTTATGGACTTCTTTTTGATTCAAGATCTTATTCTTTGCATATCTTTGAAGCGTGTGGTCATATAAGAGATTCCCCACTTTTTCATGCAGCCCTTTACATTATTCAGGTACTCTGCAAGATCTTTCAAGCTGCACTAGTTGGGCAGCGGAAAGCAGTCTAATTATTATCGAATTATATATAGAGATAATATTGAAGATCTTTCAAGTTTCGCCGGTTGGACAGTAAAGGGCAGACAAGGCAGTGTTGCATCGTAGGGTCCTCCTCTCCACATTCGCAGATGTTTAAATCAGTTCTGTAGCCCCATCCGATCACAGCAAGTTTTGATCAACCTATTCCTGTTATCAGGCGGTTGAGTGTTTTTGACTGGAGCTAGATCGTTTCTGAGACAGGAGGGAAGAATTCAGAAGTGGAGATTCCCATGCCAATAGGAATGCATTCTCTAGCCATCTGGTCCAGACTTGCAATTTTCATTTGAGATCACATATAATCAATTCAAAAACTTGCCTTTACTTTTACTCGAAGCTACAACAACCGCCAACATCTTTCCTCACGCTCTATCTGTGCCAAAACTAAACAAAAATTCCTGAGCAGAGTTTCTTACCTAGAATTGTCTGTCTGTGAAACACAATACCATTTCCGGCTGAGTATAACATGGACATCTTCAATTCTTATGTAAATAAATTCTTGTTGAACCATCCTCTTAAATAATTAAGCCTTATGAAGTTCCACCATTACTGATCATATTATCTCATCATCTACCTAACATTTATTAATCATTGAGTAGCCTCGGGACCTTGATAAGCCCCTTCCCCAAAACTTGATAGCAATATTTGCCATCTTTATAATATCAATATCAAGTGTCAACAATTTCCTTCACAATATATCTGTGCTTTAAACTAAAGGTAAATTCCATGAGCAATGTTTCTTTCCTAGAACTGTTCGTTTGTGAAACGTATACATAACAACACTGCATACACATGCCTGATAAACTCTTTCCTAGCTCAATAATGCTAACGCTCTGCTAGTTATTAAGTTTCTTTGCTTTTTTCTTTTTACTCACGTTCACCCCAAACAAGGCATATCGCCACTTGGATGTAAGGGGCTTCTATTTGGGACCATGCCTAGGAAAGATTAACAAGATGTGGTTTACATTACATTTAAACTTTTGCATATAAATAGAGTCAGGGAAGCAGGCAGCAGGAAGGGAATTCCAAAGTCTGGTTGTTTGAGGGAAGAAACTATTAGAGTAGAAAGCTTTCTAGCATTTATGGACCTCAACAGTGAAGAGGTGAGATTTTGTTGCTAAACAGGTTTGTCGGGGAGGGGGTGTACATCAAGAAGCCACAAGTTCAATGAGTTCATCAAAGCACATTCCATTCAAATGCTTGTAAAACAGGCACAGGGATGCAACATTGCGGTGATGAGACAGGGATTGGAGTTTAGTTGACAAAGTGGGACCTATTAGATTGGAGACTCTTCTTTGCACTCTATCCGAGAGGAAGATACTAGTGGTAGATGCATCAGTCCAGATGGGCAAATGATGGCTTTGTAAAGGTACAGGATACTCTCAGGTGTGGGTAGGCTTCTAGTACGATAAAGGGAGCCCACTTTCTTTGCAACAGCCTTCACAATGTCCTCAATGTATTTAATATATTTGTTCCCTGAACTTACTTGATCATCTACTAACTCTTGCAATTAGAGTAACACCTACTCCACCCTGTGCTCCAATCGTATCACCAAGGAAAACAAAACTTCTGAATAAATTCAATAGCTTTACCATCCAGATTAACTTTATCCACATTTGAAATCTCATCCATCCTCATTATCCTGAATTTCTTGAAGATAAAAACGATTAAGCAGTTCTTTGACAGTTATTTTTGTTTCTTTTTTCTTATTCGCACAGTGCCACTAATAGAAAAGGACCTAATAATTGGAACCATATTTACAGAGATATTA
Source organism: Euprymna scolopes (assembly GCF_053919585.1). Classification (NCBI taxonomy): domain Eukaryota; kingdom Metazoa; phylum Mollusca; class Cephalopoda; order Sepiida; family Sepiolidae; genus Euprymna; species Euprymna scolopes. The sequence continues at coordinate 77,539,714 of NC_136495.1, forward strand.
TGTAGGGAGTTGAGCAGCGAGAATTCTGTTTACATTGCATATAAATGTCTGCATATCAGTACAGTAAGAGAAGCAAGAGACTAAGAAAAAATTCCAAAGTCTTCAAGGAAAGAAACTGAGTAGAAGGTTTTTTAGAATCTTGGGACCTTTAGAGTGAAAGGGATTTTTGCTGCTTTTAAGATTAGTTGAGGACACAAGTGCTATGAGTTTAGCAGTAAGGGCCATTAAAATACTTGTAAAACTGGTGCAAGGATGCAATATTACGGCGATGGGACAGGATTTTGATCTTGGTTGATAGTGTGGACCTATTAAGTTGGAGACTATCTAAGAAGGAGATACTAGTGATAGATGCACCAGCCCATATATATCTGTGTGTGTGTGTGTGTGTCGGCACTAACCATATTCAGGTTTAACCAGCTTCCTCCAAAGGAGAAACTTTCATGGGAGTATGAAATTCACAAGTGGTCCCCAGTCACATGTATATCCCTGTTAGGGGAGATGACGACGTTAGGTTTTTGCAACTCTTGCAGGGATGTATCGACGTCCTCCTACATACAGTGCTGGGAATTGCCAAATGGGTCACCCATTTTAGCAATGACCAGGTTCAACGTTGCTTAACTTCGGTGATCTGACGGGAATCCGTCAGCCCATTTATCGGAACAATACTCCATGCATCGGCAAATGCTAGCTTTGTATAAATACAGAATACTGTTAGGTGTGTATAGTTTTCTGGTACAGAAATCCTACCTTCTTTGCAGCAGCCTTGGCAATATCTTCAATGTATTTGTTCCAATTTGTGTTGCACGTGCATGTTAAGCTGAGGTGTTTGAATGAAGAACTCTTAGGTAGCATATCATTAGTCATGGCAACCCATCGTTGAGAAAGTTTCTATACACGAAAACATGTTTAAAAGATTTGCTGGCGAAATATATTTCTATGCATGTTACAAACTTGATACGTGTACTGCATCAAACATATTTATGTATCACAGCATGCATATGCCTACATATGCATGCTGTGGCTATTTACTCTGCAACGTGTTGAAATCATGGGTGTTTTTGCAGGTGAGAGATTTCAATAATTTAAAGAAAGTTTACCATTAAAAAAATGGCTGCATTTTTCTCCGCGTGCGTTCATAAAGAATGAAGGTTGTGTTATCGTTTATTTATGTCTGATACAAAGTTAATCAGAAATCTTTACACGTCAGTTTTATTACTTTACTTTCTTATAAAATTTTAAAAAATCTTGCATCTTTATTATTCGTGATATAACCGATGTCCCTGACGAAGTGGTATTCAAGACGGATTTATTTGCTGATGACATAAGACACGAAGAAAAAAAAATGAATGTACACATATCGAAGGCAATGGCAGAAATCTTAGAAAACAACTCTAGTCTATAGTGGAATAGAACCGTAAATAAATGGTAACATTTAATGCTACTAAGACTAAGCTTATTTCCTTTAAGAATTACATGAAGTCTTCTCCACCACCAATAATCATGATTAATAACAATCTACCTGAGAGTCCATCATAAATTAGCAAAAAATCTTTAAAATATCAGTTTTATTATCTTACTTTCTTATAATATTTAAAAAAATCTTAGATCTTTATTATTCGTGATATTCAATAGTCATGACTAATAACATCTACCTGAAAGCCCATCATTCAAACTCTTTGGCCTAACATTCACAGGCAACATGAATTGAAACAAATACATTGAAGACATTGCCAAGGCTGCTGCAAAGAGGATAGACTCTTTCTACACTGCTAGAAAATACTCACACCTATCAGTATCCTGTATCTCTACAAAGCCACCATTCGCCCATACATGGAATATGGCTATCGAATCTGGGCTGGTGCATCCTCCACTAATCCCTCTCTTAGACAGTGCGCAAAAACATCAAATCTAATAGGTTCCGCACTATCAACCAAGCTCTAACCTCTGTCTCATCGCTGCAATGATGCATCCCTGTGTCTTTTTTTATAAATATTTTATTTGAATGTGTTTTGATGACGACCCTCGATATACATATTCCTACGCCCAACAGCAAAATTCCACTCCTTCACTCAAGTGTTTTTTTTACAGTTATCATTCCTCCATTACCAATCAAAATGGGTTCGTGTTATTTAAATCAATAATATAATATTTTAAAATGCTCTATATCTAGTATAGATGAGAGACCCAAAGACAAAGATGTTTGGTGTTATTCATTTATAATATTACTGTCTTATTTTCTATATATATATGTAAGTTTTGTCAATATTAACAGTAATTAATGAAATTGATTTAATAAAAAAAGTTAAATTACTAACTTTGCTCGCTAGAAGGAAAGATACAAACGAGACATAATTGAGATGAGTTCGTACAGAAAATTAGGAAGAAAATTGACTACTTGCTTGTGTGTTTGCCCCCCTCTCTCTCTTTCTTATATATATATATATATATATATATATATATATATATATATATATATATATATATATTGTGTATTTAGGCAGCATGTTTTCATTGAGACAAGTATTGTTGAATAGCACGAAGTGTTCTTGCTTAATGAGCCTTTTTGTAATTTTTCAATTTTTCGAATTGTCGTTCTCATTTCTCAGTGGAATATTTGCAAGAAAGTTCCATAGTCATCTTAGTACATCTGTATTTTTTAGTTGTTTTTTGCAAGTACTTTCGACTGAGTTTCAACAGTCCTTTTCAGGCAGTTTTGATTATTGTTCGTTTCAAATCGGGATTCTTTTATATGCTTCAGTTAAAATTATATTTAAATTTCTTGAACTAATGAAGCTTCTCGTGTGTAAAAAATATACGTTTTTTTTCTAACGTATTAAGAACGTGGTTAAAATAAATGTACAATAATTTTAAACGTGTGGGCACTTCAAAATGTTACTACTATTTTCAAAATGCACATTGTTTATTCCTGGTTGTTTAGTTTTTATATATAGTGCTTCCAGTATTTTTAATCTTTTAATGTTTGAATCGATATGGATGATTTTTGTGTTTTCAAATAAAACCTTTCTAAATTGGGAATGTGAGCAGCCATGGTGTTTTAGGTGTTGAGAAGTTGAGCTTGTGTCGGAAAGGTGTAGGGTCAATGTATAAGTCGTGTGTCCAATGTAGCTATTGGTGTTGGAGATACATTCTCCCAATGGGGCATTTTAATTGGTAAACTAAATTGGTTTCATCGACTGGTGTTGTTGTTCGAGAAGTGTTGTTTTTAATTATAAGGTTAGCAGTTGTTAATTTCTTATAGTAGATGATAAATCCGATCTTATTATTATTGACTGGCGATATATATCGATGTATTATATTTCTTAATATTTTTTCATCTGATTTATGGTTGTGGTGAAGCTGGTTGCGATAGAATATATTGATGGGGTGGGAATTGTTAACTTGGTTATTAGTTTAGTCTAGGTTTCTAATTGTTAGTTTAATTTGTTTATCTACTATGAAATCGGGGAATTGGTTATTAATCAAGATCTGTTTGATATTCTTTAATTTGCTGTAGAATATTTTTTATTTAAGGAGATAAATTTGGCTCAATTAATAAGTTTTTTTTTTTATAATTGCAGTCGTGTGTCGGTAGGGGCATTCACTTTTGAAGTTTAAGATACAGGAATTTGTTGTTGCAATAGTCTTTTTATACGTAGAAGTAATGAATTCATCTGGAGTCTGAGTACGTCAAGAATGGAATATTATTGTTTAAATTTAATTCATAAAGGAAAGCTTGTACGGAGTTTGTTTGGAAATGATCTTTTACTTTCTCTATTCCGTTCTTATTGTCAGCCAGAATAAAAAATATCATCGACGTAGAAAGCTTCTTCACACACGTCTCAGGTTACGAAACCATTGATATCATCATGGACAATATATATAATAATCTATCTCTCCGTCCACTGACAATCAATCCTACAATCCTAAAAAAAACAAACTTCCCAACTATCATCAATGGACCTGAGTTAATCTCGTCAGCATCAGACAAAGCCAAACTCTTTGCCAAGAACTTTGCAGCCAATTCTATCCTTTGCGACCAAGGCCGCCAACCCCCAATATTTCCTCCTGTATCAGAAAACACACTATGTGATATACAAATATCTGTATATAGCTAATCAAAAACCTTGATTCTAGTAAAGCAACCGGCCCTGACGGTATTCCAATTATAGTACTCAAAAAACTTCAACCAGAACTAGCACCCATACTTACAAAACTGTTTAAACGTTGTCTTAATGAGAATTGCTTCCCATCACCCTGGCAAATCTCATCAGTATGTCCTGTATTTAAAAATTCAGGTGATCGTTCATCCCCCTCTCAGTACAGGCCAATAAGTCTCCTGTGCGCTATGAGTAAGTTGCTGGAATCTGTGTTAAATAGAGAAGTAATCAACCATCTCAGTAAAAATAACCTTCTTAGTGACACACAATATGGTTTCCGTTCTGCTAGATCTACAGCAGATGTGCTTACAGTTATATCTCATAAGATTAGCGAATCTCTCGACAGAGGCAACCTTTCTAGGGCAATTTCTCTTGACATATCAAAGGCCTTTGATAAGGTATGGCATAAAGGTTTACTTCACAAGATCTCCAGCTATGGTATAGCTGGAAATGTCTTCTCAATTATTAAATCATTTCTCTCTGATAGGTTCATAAGAGTAGTAGTTGATGGGCAAAAATCAGAAGCTCACAGTATAAATGCTGGAGTCCCTCAGGGGTCCATCCTGGGCCCGACTCTTTTCCTGATCTACATTAATGATCTTCCAAATCATATCCTTACATCATTCGTAGACATTTTTGCTGACGACACTACCATCTATGGTAGCACATCTAAGACAGTAAACGACCAAGTTCTCTCCGATTCTCTCTCCTCTGATCTTGATCACGTTGTACAATGGGGAAAGGAGTGGCTGGTTACTTTTAATGCATCTAAAACCAAGCTTCTATCTTTACATCATCAACGTTCTGATCCCCATCTGGCATCAATTAAAATGAATGGCTCTCGTCTTCAGGAGGCCTCAAGTTTTGACAGGCTTCTGGGCTTCACCTTTACTCCTAATCTTAAATGGAATACGTACATCAAATCTGTTGCCAAGGCCGCTGGAAAAATGATCGGATCCTTCTATCGATCCAGTAGATATCTCACTGCCGATGCAATTCTCTATCTATATAAGAGCCAGATACGTCCAATGATGGAATACTGTTGCCACATATGGGCAGGAGCTGCTAGAAAAGACTTGTCCTGCCTTGATAGAGTTCAAAATAGACTTCGTGGCCTGGTGGAAGATGTCCTTTTCTCTTCGCTGAAACCTCTATCTCACAGAAGAGATGTTGCGAGTTTGTCTCTGCTTTATCGTTATTTTCATGGAAAGTGTTCGACTGAGCTTCAATCTATGGTCCCCCCTCGCCAAACTTTCACAAGAAACACTAGACTAGCTGAAAACATTATCAATAATTTTCCCCACTCTTTATCTGTGCCTAAACCTAAACATAGATTCCATGATCAAAGCTTCTTTCTTAGAACTGCACGCCTGTGGAATTGTCTTCCGTTTTCCTGCTTTCCAGCTGTCTATAATATGGTTGTCTTCAAGTCCAACGTGAACAAGTTTCTGATGAGCCGTTCCACTTAAGTTAACAAATTTACCGAACTTCCATTACTATCGATTACTATATTGTCCTTTTGACTACTCTACACTCTTTAATCCTTATCCTTGAGTGGCCTATCGGCCTTGATAATGTGGTGACGCCTATGTATATATATATATATATATATATATATATATATATATATATTGCTTCGCAAGACGTCTTCTCACATTTCCTGCTCCTGTTGATTTGTTTCTGTGTCCTTGCTTATTGATAACGTCACCTTGCATCCCTGACTCTTGAACCCCCCTTCTGACTATCCAGCTTCTGTCGACATCTGTTTGTCTTTTTTCAGTTTACGTCAACATCCTCCTGCCTTTTCCAATCCATGTCGTCCTCCTTCTGACACAGCTGTTGGCCACGTCCACTCAGTCTTAAACTACCTGAAGCATTTCGTTATAACCCAGGGACGTCCACATCAATGTCTATGTGATATCGTCTCGCTTCTTCCTGCTATCTAGTTGCCAGTGACGTCTCCCAGCCTTGTTATTTTTTATTCATCTCGGTGCTATAAAACGGACTCTATTTAACCACTGTTTATCTGCGCTTGCAGTTTCTTCTTTACTATTTATTTATTTTTAATTCTAAGACAGATCAAAATATTAGGTCTCCATTTTATCTGTTTGGAATTAATTGGAATTCAAGTTATTGTCGATAATCCAAAGAGGATTTTGGTACACAAGTTTCCCCATGATCTTTGGTTAGGGATAGGAATGGAATACTAAAAGAGCATGTTTAGCAATAAAAATGCAATGCTAAACTTGAGTGTGATAGACTGACAAATTAATAGAATGAAAAGCACATTGTATATGTGTTGTGTATATCAAAAATACTATTGCAAACTCAAATTTGGCAAACCAAAGAAAATGCTATTTCACGCTGAAAGAATCATGGTAGACCAAAGTAAACGACATTTCAAACTGGAACATGACAGACCAAAGTAAATAACATTTCAAATTGAAGCATGACAAACCTAAGTAAATGCTATGTCAAGCTGAAAGAATTGTGGCAGACCAAAGTAAACTACATTTCAAATTGAAGCATGACAAACCTAAGTAAATGCTATTTCACGTTGAAAGAAGCATGGCAGACCAAAGTAAATAACATTTCAAATTGAAGCATGACAGACCCAAGGTAAATGCTATGTACAGCTGAAAGAATTGTGGCAGACCAAAGTAAACGACATTTCAAATTGAAGCATGACAGACCAAAGTAAATGCTATGTCAAGCTGAAAGAATCGCAGCAGACCAAAGTAAAGGATATTTCAAACTGAAACATGACAGACCAAAGCAAACTCTGTTTTAAATTGTAACGAGATTGACAAACAAATTGTCTCACAACGCTGCAAGAATGCAATTTAAAGAACAAAACAACAGCATCCTCCCCATATCCTCCCCCTTTCCCTCCGCTCCTCCTCTCCATCCCCTACCCCCAAAACGTTTCAAATTCTGATGGCTGTCATTTTTAGACAAGGAAAGTAATCTGTGTGTTTCTTGTCAATTACACACGAGAAGAGCAAAACATACTGGCTCAATAAAAGACTTGATCCGTGTATTCTGTTATGCCAGACAACCAGTGTCTTGTTAGAAAC
>NC_136495.1:77554447-77604447 GCF_053919585.1 Euprymna scolopes
TTCTTCTGAATGACAATCTTTGGTTCTTCAGTCACGGTTCAAAGTTCTCTTTCAGAAAAGCTATGTAAGCATTTGACGCCTTTTTTTACGCCTTCTGGGACTCTCTATGGGCCAACTAAAGTATCTCCGATAATCCCATCCCAAATCATTATCCCACCACCACCTTGTTGGCGCCTTAAACGCTGATGACGATGTCGTCCATCTAGGACCCATCCCTTGCTCCAGCCATCTGGGCCTGCAAGAGTGACATGCATTTCATCCGTGAACAAAACTTCAGAAAAATCCGTTTTCATGTTGTCCTCTGCCCATTTCAATCGGTTTTGTATGTGATGTTGCTTTAATGGAGGCTTTGTCACAGGCTTAACAGACTTTTCTACTTCTTCAAAAGGCGACATCGAGTATTTTTTGAGACATTCTTCAATCCAGCTTGGTCAAAGACTTCTCGACTTGTCTACCCAGGATTCTTAACAACTTCACGTTTAATTTGGAGTAGAGAACGGCGTGAAACAACTCTAGATTTACTTTTATCAGCTCTCTTACGTATCTTTGTAGGTCCTTGACAAAGTTCTTCACAGTTTGATGGTACCTTCCTATCATTTTCGATATTTCAAGGGTAGTTTTACCTTTTACTAACTGTTCTGTAATAGTACTCTTTTCAGAACTACTCAGAGCACTTTTACAACCGATTTTATTGACGAAACAAACTGCCTTGTTAATAATTTGGCAAACCTCAAACACCGTTGATTCAGCAATTACGATGGCAAGTTGTTTACATTGCATGGAACAGTACAAAAATTTCACAGTGTGCGCAGCTCAACATTGCCAACGCTTCCGAAGCTTTTGATACAAAACTACCGATAAGTTTCTGAAACTGGTAAAAAAATGTTATCTCGTTAATAATTTGACACGCAGTGTATATCGAGACTTGATACTTATCTATACTCTAATAAATTTGTTTTATTTTGTATTATATTAAAAGCCATTTTTTATATTTATTTTTTAAAAAAATACAACTCGTGGAATTGCATTCATTTGCAAAAAATCTAGCTAATTGGCATATTCTTTTAAACATTCATTTTAATTAATTCATTATTAATTTTTCTGTTTTCATATGGGATGATCAACTTTAGTTAACTATAAAATGCAATTATATTCATGCAGATATTCTACATGATTTATGCTTTCATAGTATTTGTGTAGAAAGCTTATAGTAAACATAAACCTATTTCTATATATATTTATGTATGCGTATATTTGTTTTAAAATATTTGTCTACCAAACTCCTCTGTCAGTTTTTAGTCTACAGACATGAAACTTAATATGTAGGATATTCAAACCCATGCAAAACTTTATATTTGAGTTTTAGCCAAGGAAAATTGGTGCAAAAGTGTTGAAATTAAAAAAATGTAATTTGCCAGGTGAAGCTCAAATGGCGGCATTACAAATATGCATATGTAACATAATAGCTATTGGTTAATGTCTTAATCTTTAGCCTTGCAGCAAGCATGTTTTCATAGCTCAGGCATTAATGTCAAATGAAAAAGCAAGTCATAACCTTTTGGTTTTGATCCTCGGTGGTGGTGCACAATTATTATTTTTTTTAATTTTTAAATCATTAATATATATCGAGTCCAATATAATATAATAATAAATACGAAATATACATTAATATAAATATGCATTAATCAAAATATCATATTTAAGCGTAGTTTACGATCGGGCAATGCCTGCTAGTTTTAAATAAAAACAAAGGTGAAAAATATATCATTATTAATAGTATCTCAAAAGAATACACACATCAAGCTTGGAATATTGTTTTACATCAATACCACAGATTGTAATCATTGGATTCACAAGTTTTACTAATCGTTCTTTGAGTCTTGGAATTAGTTTTCACACTAGAACTACTCGCAACTGCTTCATTTGCATTATCTGTAGCACCATCCCTACATGCACTTTCCTCAGATGGAATGTTGGTTTGGTGAGAATGAGTTATCGACAATTCCAACTGAAACAAATGTTTGAGAGAATGTAACTGAATATTACCATCTGGTTTCTTAATCTTAGCAGATCTTATACAGTTATCACTTCCAACTATAACTTTAACAACTCTACCAATAAAGTCAAGACTTTGCAGGATTTTAATAAGCATCACATCATCCATTTTGATCATTTTTAATTTTGGTGAAGAAACAACACCACTCTGGCTGACAGAGGAGGACACTAGCCTCATACCTAAGATTAAAGAGACACAACACCCAAATAAATACAGGCCTTAAGTAAACACTTCATCAAATCTCCACACTAACGTACTGTACTTGCAATAACCCTTATCCCTGAGTGACTTCCGGGCCTTGATAAGTGGTGACCACCGTGTAAAAAAAAAAAAAAAAAAAAAGAAAAGGCCAATATGCTGTCTAAAAACTACCAAGCTTTTCACTGGTCTGGTAGCCGACAATACATATGATATCCTATCTTATGGGACCTACCATGAAAAAGAGCAGACAGGGTGCAGAAGAAAATGCCTTGGTACCAAAGACCAGCTATTGATCAACAAGACCATTTTAGAAGACTGTAGGAAGAGGCAAAGAAACCTGAGCATGGCAGGGATCGATTACCAGAAGGCATTTGACAGTATGCCACACTCATGGTTACTTCAGTGCCTTGAGTTATACAAGATCCACCCGGTATTTATACAAACACTGGCGGCTAATCTTCAGATGTGGAAAACCACAATATCATTAAGTCACAATGAAGGAAAGACCATCATTCCTGAAGTAACCATCAAGAGGGGAATATTCCAAGGTGACAGCTTATCTCCCTTACTCTTCTGTATGGCAATAGACCCACTCAGCAAACTCCTGAATAACAATCTGAGTTCCTACAATTTGAGTCAGGGATGCCATCGAGATCCAAGCAAGAGAGTAAACCATCTGCTCTTCATGGATGATCTTTAGCTGTATGCCAGCTATGACACGGATCTGCACCAGCTTCTGCAGGTAGTGCAAACCTTCTCCAATGACATCGGAATGAAATTTGGCCTAGATAAATGTGCCAGGTGTACACTCAGGACTTGGAAGAAGACTCACACAGAAAATATGCAGGTAAATGAAGAAATCGACGTCAGGGATCTAGAAGAGCACGAGCCTTATAAGTACCTTCGCATTGAAGAAAATGACAACATACAACATGCCAAGATGAGGGAGAAGATTGATAAAGAGTATGTACACCGTGTGAGGAAGATCTGCAAAACACAGCTTACAAATAAAAATAAAATTACCGCCATCAACCAGCTTGCCATGCCAGTAATAACATATAGTTTTCGTATCATTGACTGGCTACAAAAATACATCAACCGGCTAGATGTCAAGACACGGAAGCTAGTAATGCTTCATAAAACAATATGTAGAAATCAGTGTCTACCAAGACTGTATTTGCCCAGGAGGGAAGGAGGACTAGGGCTCCCAGAGATCAACCACCAACATAGGGCAACAATAGTGAGCACAGGCCAGTACCTGAGAAGCTCCCTCTCAATGGTATATGGAACATCAAGAGACAAGAGCCAGCAGAACAACATCAGTCACCCAGCTGGCAAAACATTTTGGTCAGGGCTGTCTCACAGATGAGGCTGAAACACTAAACAAGCCTGCCACAGAAATAGCAAGAAAGAGTCGACAGAAATATACCGAAACCTTCCAAAACAGGAACCTTGAAGAGTGGGACCAACATCAGCATGCAAAGTATTTCCTGGGAGAATTCTCCCAGGAATACATAGACAAAGAAGGTTCTTTGGACTGGCTCAAGAAGGGAGCCCTCCACCACGATCAGGAAAGGGTTTTAATGGCTGCTCAAGAACAGGGATTGATGACCAATGCATTCAAGAAGATGGCAAGTCTCACTAATGACAACAAATGCAGATTCTGCCACACAGAATTGGAAAGTGTGAGTCATCTGGTATCAAGTTGCAAGGTTCTTTTGGGAGATGGCTACTGCACAGCGAAACATGATGGAGTATGTAAGTATTTCCACTGGACCATCTGTAAAAAATTAAACATCCAATGTAGCAGCAAATTCTTGGAACATCAACCTGAAAAAACAGTTGGAAATGACTTATATACCATACATTACGACCATATAATCCCTACAGTCACCTACCTAGAAAATGCTGTGATCAAACCTGATATAGTTATATGGAATAAGTCAGAGAGAGTGGCAACCTTGGTTGAAGTGAGTGTCCCTAATGATGGAAGTCTGAACAGAACTGAAAGGGAGAAACAGACCAAATATCACAGTCTCATGTTTGATATGAAGAGAAACTGGAATCTTAGAAAGATATCAATCATACCAGTTAGTATAGGTGCCATAGGGCTTATGAAGAAGAACCTGAAGTCCTAAATATCTAATATTCCTCGTGAACCAATTGCAAAATAAATCCAGACAATTGCACTTAAGAGAACAGCGAGGATACTAGAAAGAGCTATCTGTTGGTTTCAATAAAAAACAGGGCAATGTTGGAAGCTGGTTTGGCTGCGCCATACCCTACATTACAATCTTCAAAGAAAGAAAAAAAAAAATTTAAAGTCAATTTGATAAAGATTACAAAATTATTCTCTCAAACTAAGTAAATATTCTCCATGCCACAAATTATGAAATTTTTCAAGTAAGCTATCTCTTTCTTTTCTAAACTATTTAAAAGATATGATCTGTGAGGTAATTCAATTTCAAAGAAACTATCATTACCAAATTTTTATGATGAGGGTAAAGGAAGTCATTTTGAGAAATAACATCAAGACTAGAATCCCCCAAACATCTATAGGTCCTGGATATGACCTAAAACTATATCCGATGGTGAGGCCCCAGCTTGTGGGCCTGGGGGAGTGTGGAGCCACCCTTTAATTTCCATTGCTCCCAGGTTCACTCTTACCCGGAGTGGTAGTACCTGTTAGGGCCCCAACTATGGGTTAAATAGAATCTGACTTAAAAAAACAAATATACCCCATTAAAAATCGTTCCTCAAAATAACTAGATTCGGCATTAAATAACCTAAAAAAGGCTGATATGCCGTAAAACAAAAACAACCAACCAAACATTTATAAGTGAAAGGGGTGTGAATTAACAGAGTTCTGAATATCTGATAATATCGTAAGTAGTTTTTCTCTTCCCACCAATTTATACATGCAACATCTCACTTCCTTAATAAGACGCTGCCATACACTTCCAAACCAAGCCGAATACATCGGTATGGTAAGATACTTGATGTTGTACAAGAGGCGTGCAATAAGTAATGCCTCTGACCCACTTCCCATAGCAGTAGAGCAACGAAACTTGGCACAGTTATTAGTCTTTCTCTCCATCCAGAGTTATGCATTTCTCCCATCGTTTGATGCAGCTCTGGAGACCGTTTTTGTAGAACACCCCAGGTTGGTCCTCCAACCACGACGTGACTTCAGAAATCAAGGCTGCATCATCTGGGAAACGCTTTCCTTTCAGAAACAACTTCATGGCTGGGAAGAGATGAAAGTCAGAGGGTGCAAGGTCAGGAGAGTAGGGAGGATGGGGGAGGATTTCATAACCACACGCCCGTGCTTCTGATCTGGCGACATGCGAGTTGTGGACCAAAGCATTGTTCTGCAGGAGGAGGGTATTTTGATAGCTTCCCTTAATTTCTTCAAAAGTGAAGCATAATAGGCTCCTGTAATTGTGGTACCCTTTTTTAGGAAATCACTACTCTGTCCTGGTCCCAAAAGACTGAGAATGACCTTGCCAGTGGAGGGCTGCACCCTTGCCTTCTTTGGAAGTGGTGAGTCCAAGTGCTTCGACTGCATTGATTGGGCTTTGGTCTCTGGATCATAGTGATGGACCCAGCGCATTCTTGCTTATGGAATGGTGTGAGCAACCTGGGAATCCATCTGGCAGACACCTTATGCATATGCAAATTGTCATGAATAATAGTTTCCACAGACCCTGTACTAATCTTGATATCTTGGGCTATTTGGCAAATAGTAATGCGCCGATCTTCCAAAATGGTAGCCTCAACTTGACGGACAGAGATCTCATCAATGGCAGAAAGGGGGCGACCAGGTCTGGGAGCTGTTTCCACAGACTTCCGGCCATGTTTGAATTCACGATGCTAGTGTTTTACAAGGTCATATGATAGAGCATTATCACCATAAGTTTCTTTCATTTCATCAAACGTCTCCTGTGGTGTGTGTCCTTTCAAATACAAAAACCGGATCACTGTTCGACATTCAACAGACCTGATTCACACCTGACTCAATTCAAACACGTGTAAAACAGAAACCACAATTAGTTCAGCGCTGTAATTTGCCACAAAACCCCTAGAGATATAAATCATTGCACATGCAAAATTTCAGCTAGATCAGACAACTGGAAGTTGGTTAGGGGCATTACTTATTGCGCGCCCCTCGTATGAACTGACTTTTCTTTGAAATTCTATCAGAAACAAATAACACTCTCTAATCATATTACAACCACCTATGAAGGAGTGACTATTGTCAGAATAAATATATGCCATATAAATTAAAAAAATTCCCAAAAGCAAGAATCACTGCATGAGTGGACAAGTCTTCAACTAACTCCATGTGAATCGCTTTGATATTGAAACAGGTAAATATCAGAATATATATCTTCATTTCGTCTTTTTTTCTAAATTTAAAAAGAATACTTATTGCAATTTAGATACGATGATATGAATGTAAATCATTGTCAACTGTGTTAGAAATAACTCTACTACTAATTGGGTCAGAGCAAGTAGAACCGGACAATATAAATTAAGGGATTTTCTTTGTGTTGCAAAAAGCGTGTTGGAGACATATGTAATATGTAAATCCACGTGAGGAGACATTCACATGTATGAGCACGTTCTGACGTCACAAAGAAAGATAGATTATAATATATTCATTTTAGTCAGTGAGGAGAGTCAGTCAGAAGAGTTCGGAGTTGACAAAGAGTCGGGAGAGTTGAATAAGTCGAAGCCCCTTTCGAAGGCGAACCAGAAAGGAAGACAAGACAATGTAAATCTGCAAAGCATTGAATACCTAATCATCATCATCATAATCAACTGGAATAAATGTCTTCATGTTATAAGCCTTTTGTCTTCGTTTTCATCCACCGAAAGGTAATATGTTTTGTTTATCGTCTTTGTAAATGAACATTATATGTAACACCCTTCCAAAGTGTTAACTATTTGTCTCCATCATCAATAATGAATTCCCTTCTCCGCGTTAAAAAAGAAGTTTCCGTTTCACATCTCTTCACATTCATATCTCTCCTAAGAATAATATGAAATCTCCAAGAATTGCGTCATCGTCGTCACCGGGTACACCGTTATATAAATGTCTCATCCTTCGTTATATATCTTGTTCCCGATATAAACCGCGCCTTCATTATTCAACACGCGCACACACACACACACACACACACACACACACACACACACACACACACACACACACACACACACACACACATATATATATATATATATATATATATCCTGGCAGCTGGAGCAGGATCAAAATCTAATTTTTTCAAAGCGTTAACAAATTTAAATACAAAAGTAAAAACTTTTAATGTTTTAGACAAAGAAATGTGTTCTATGTCTAAAACTGAGTCGCATCTGAAACAATAGAGTAATTAGAGAAAGTATTGGTAAAATTAAGACACCTTAAAACAGAAATTCTGAGACAAAATTGTTCTTTTTTTATTGTATTCGTTTTTTTTCTAAATCAACAGAAAGATGCAAATCATTCTTTGCAGTGTCATGCAAATAACCTAACATTTTCTCAGAATGAGAATTATGAGTAATTCAGCTTATGTTCTCCTTCATCTTAGTTTTGGAGTCCAAACATGTTACACGCGAGTCACGTGACATCCAGAATAACCTGAAATTATTTGATTCTAGTTTAAAAACCATGAAACTCTTTATCAGAAAAAATAAGCATTATCAAGCTTAAAATTTGAAATGTCACCAAAAGGTACTAATCTTTTTAATAACCAGCCAGACACACGTACAAAAAAACAGACGTACTTAATTGGGAAACTGATGTTTTTTTTAATGTAATAAATATCTTTCTTTCCACCATAACACACGCACACAGAGAAATATAAACATATTGAATATATTTACATATATAAGCACACACACACACACACACACACACACACACACACACACACACACACACACACACACACACACACACACACATATATATATATTCATATAAAATGGATTAAGAAATTCCAACGAAAGAAAGATGTATATTTAAATGAGGGGCGTCACCAACAATGTGTATTTTTTAACATTATTTTATTATTCCGTGTTTTGGTTTTTCATTGAAAATTATGTTTAGATCATTGTAATAATGTTTTTAAATCCTTGAAATAGTTTTTAACGCGTTTCAGACGTTTTGTGAAGCGCCCTCTTCAGAAAGTATTTAAAATATAATAGTTAAAATATACTCAAGATGTGTTTAAAATGTAAAAGAGCATTTTCGTAGTTCATTTGAAATGTTTCCGAGCGGTGGGAGCATGTGTAAATGATTCTAATCTTCATAAAATGTTAAAAATACACATTGTTGGTGACCCCCCCTCATTTAAATACACACACACACACACACACACACACACACACACACACACACACACACACACACACACACATATATATATATATATATTTGTGTGTGTGTGTGTTTATTTTGTTGCCTGAATAGTTTAATGGTGTCAATTTTAGTTTATTAGAAATTTATAGAACAAAATTTTTGTTTTTGTTTAGAAAGTCATGTGCAAACGAAGACATGCACACAAACAAATGTACTTGTTTTTGTTTGTAACGTACGTGCAGCACAGGCACACAAACAGAAGTACAAATAAAAAAACACGGAAAAAAGCTGTAAATACAATTAAAAAAAAATATATATATATTTCCCCAGAGAAGTGGTATCTTACTTAAACCACATAAGAGTTGTATAGAGACGCCATATTTCAATTTTAGTAACCGTTCCTTAAGGTAGGGAAGAATAGGAATCTAAAATCTGAGAATTTTCAGAGCTCAGCCGATCAGAAAGGGCTGACTATGTAAAGGGAGAATTTATTAATTATGTATCAGAAAACTGTAATATTATGCTCTGTCTATGTATCTAATAAGCAGTTACAGTCAGTGTAATCTCAATAGCATAGGAAATGTAAAATTATTCCCGGTGTTAACAGATAGTGGGAGTAGGACTTAATATTTAGAGAGAAAATAGGAACTCATTCCCTTAAAAATGTTGCGATTATGATGGTGATGCTCATCGGATGTAATGTAGCATTTTATTATCACGACTGAATGTGTCTAAAATGGTGTTTGAAAGCTAAAGAAGATAGTGGTTTTAGGCTAGATATGATAAATTTATATGTTGCATCTGTTGTTGTAAACCTACTTTGGTCCAGAGGGGAATTTCTGCAGTCCTTTTGTTATGAAAAGAACATACCCCAGTAAGTAAGAAGTAACTATGTAAGTTTGAAAATGAGAATTGGAAAAGGTTAGAATCGAACCTAGTTAGAAAAGTTAAAAAAGAATACATATTGAAATACTAGGAATGCAGAACGATTGTCATGGTTCGTGCAAATAACTAAATATTTCCAGTGGATAATTTATAAAACGAGTCTTATTAGGGGGTTTAGCTAATTCTAAGGTTCGAATAACTTCTGAATAATTAGAGAAGGATAATTATTCCCTATAACTCTGATTAATTCCCTTCTTAAAATAATGGGTAATTTCTCAAATATTATGTAGCTCATAAATTTGTTACTCGGTCTGTCCTCTTTTAAGAAATTCAAATTGAAGGAAATTTTTAATTCATACATTTAGGATTTGATGCCAGTTAAAAATAACTGAGTTGATGTTATATTTTGGCATCAACTTCGATTCAATAATCGATTTAAATGTACTATTAATAATATATTCTCTATCTAAAATTGCTTTATTCAAAATATCCAACACGATATCATAATTTGTGTCAGAAACTGAAAGATGACTGATAATTTTATGTGCATATCGCTTAAATGTTCTTTTTAATATATGTCTGAGAGCTGTACTTTTTATACCAAGAACACTATTCGAAAGTTCTGTATAAAAGTTTACATACGCTAACTTATCCTGAGATAAAGTTTTTGGATCAAACAAAGGATATATTAATTTAGGGACAACATTATAATGTGAATTAAATAAATCTGAATTATCAGGAACTGTAAGAGTGACATTTCCTTTTTCCCAACTCTCATACAAATTACCTAAAAGTGCAGTTACATTAGCATGAAACAAAGTTTCATCTTTATTGTGGTTTTGAATTAATTCTTAATCCATTTCAGACTAAATATAATCATTTAGTTATTTGTTCATTAAGTAAATCTATTGAACTTAACAATTCATCAATACTCTCCTTTTGTAGGGCAAAGCCACGCTTAAAAAGATCAGTAGCCGTTTCAACAAATTGAATTAGTGTTTTAACATTTCTTTTCAAAACACCTCTCTTTTTAATAGTCGTAGAATCTATTATCAAAAATTCACTAAATCTCAAAATCAATTTCTAACCCAATTTGCTATACAATAGAAATTATTTAGACAGACAATCACACGAACATTTTAAAAGAAAACAGCTCAGTTTACAATTTTTCTTAGAACAACAAAAAAGACAATGTAAAATTTTTTTTCCAATTTCAACAATGTACAAGCAATTAAAAAGCGCTAAAATTTCCTTTAAAATGCGAGTTGTATACAATATGCTGAAAACAATTACGCATAAAGAACACCATGATTACCTAAGTAAGCATAGTGAGAGAAATAAGAAAAAATTAATTAATGTGTAACAACAAGACGTGTCCGTTTCTGTGCTCTTTTCTCTGTAAAATATATAAATGACAAAATAGCTTTTACATCAAAGAATTAGAAATTTATTAAAAATATAGAAAAAAAGGATAGGCAATGCGTAATTACCCATATGCCATTTGTAAAAAACAAAGGTAACATAATACTCACATGTGAAATTTTACAATTTTTTTTCAAGAGAAAATTGTCTCGTGCGTGTTTCTTTTTTATTTTACAAAATTTGTTCAAAAGTTCTCACTGGCAGTATTTTTTGTAAGGAATTAATTTTGTTGGAAATATTGCACGACTGGGGACAAAATTTCAATGAAACAATTCATTCTTTTTTAACGTAAATCTTGCACGACTGAGGACAAATTCAGGAAAACAGTTCTTGGCTAAATCTGGATTTCACGCGTTTCTTGTTTTTTCTTTTTCTCAGGTAATAAATAATAAAATATTACTTTATACTCTAAAAATGAAAATATTTATATCGTAACCTAATATTATTATATAAATATTAAAAAAAAAACAATTTCTCTTTTTCTTTTGTAAAGAAAAAATAATTTCTGTGCTGTAAAAATTAAAAATATACAAAGAGATATTTTCTATTTATTCACTGGCAGTTCAGCCCGGCTTTGCTTGAGCCCGATGTACTCTTCATAATTTGCCCTACACTTTATGTTAGATTTCAAATGTTTAGATCAAAATTTGTCCGAGTAATTTCGTAGAGACCGCAGAGGTAATTTTTTAAAACTTTGACCCCGATTTTGACCCCTTAACATTTAGTATTTTGGTCTCAAATCAAAAGACAAAATTTTACCCATGTCCAAGTTACCTACATCTAAAATTTCAAATGTTTAGACCTCAAATTGGCGGAGAAATTTGGTAGAATCCGCAAAGGTCAACTCATTCAACTTTGAACTTTTGGCAGACAAATTTTCGCCCCAAGACTGATTAAAATGCTTGCTGCATGTCTGAATACCCGTTATGTATAAATTTCAAATGTTTAGACCCAAAATTGGCTGAGTAGTTTGCTAGACACCGCAAAGGTCAAATCTTTAAAACTTTGACCTTTTGGCAGCTTAAATTGATTTTTAATGTGAATAGATTCGTATTGAGTCGTCCATTTAGATAATCTAACTCTATCCAAGTTCCACCATGACTGATCTTATCTCATGACCTCTGGGCTTTTATAAGTGTTGACCCTCTAAGAAAAAAAAAATAAACAAATAAATATATTTTTTTTAAGTTCTATTGGTAAATCAGGTCATCATTACATGTCAACACTTGGAACCAAACAGTTGCAATGAAACAAAGACAAGGAAAGAATTCGACTTACTTTTTTATAGTTGAAACAACAGACATTTATTTGCAGGTACTTCTAGAATAACGCCTTGTTTCTTGTTCAAAAGTCTTCTCGTATTCCAATGTACTTAACAAATCTCTACCGTGTCAAACACGTGGTACTCTGTCATTGTCTGGCCATGTTTAGGACGCGCCTTTATCATTCTCGTGCCCTGTGTGTATCACGTCTATTTCTGTCCTCCTCATGCCACCTTTTTTATAATCTTTCCTTTCTTTCTTCCTCGCTATGACGTCACCTCGCACAGGGCTCGGCCATTTGCATATGTTAGCCCCAATACAGCTGTTGCTGCTATAAACGCGTTTACGCTCTGTTGTATTTAGTGTAAGTTGTTTTTCCATGATTAAAAAAAAATGATAAAATTTCAAATATTCTTTATTTCTCATCGGAACTCTGTTCTCATTTTCATAGATCTATAATTTTGATTGGTTTGCAAGTAGGATCAATTAAACACAATACGTCGGAAGTAATTAATTAAAAATAATCAATATTTTTTTATAATAAAAATTCTGAAAAATGTTATACTTAGTGGAACAAAAAGAAAGATATACATATTTTCAAATATTCAATTTTGTTTCTTTTTCATTATCCAAGTTGAGGAAGCAGACATTGTTATAAAAAAAAAACTTGAACTGCTTCAATAACCATGAGATCATCACGAGAGGAACAAAGCAAATGTTGAATTTGAACAAAACTAACGTTTTTTACATTTGTATGTTCTGCAATTAATCACAAAGGGTCTGCCTTTTCCTCGTTTATACTTAATTGGGATGTGTGTGCACCTGTTCATCCAACCAGAGTTTCATTCAACATTTCAACAAACTCGCTTAGCAGCAAAATCACACCCCTTTACGACAGAGGTCTCTAAATCTCGGAAAGTATTCTACTCTAATAGTTTTTTCGCTTGGAAAGCTAGACTTTGAAATACCCTTCATGTTATCTGCTTCTCTAACTGTACTAACAAGCAGAAGTGTAAATGTAATGTGAACCAACATCTTGCTCATTTTCCCTGAACATGGTCCCAATTAGTAGCCCTTTACGTCTAAGTGGCGATATACCCTGTGAGTAAAAAAATAAGAAATAAACATACCCATGACACTGTAGACAATTGTAATGCAAACCTGGCTTCAGTCTGTGTGACTTCAGTCATAATAGCTGAGAGTCAGAGCTAACTCTGTCATCAAGACGCACACAAAAATCCCCTGAACAATAACCATGTCATTTCCCTGCATCTTCAGAAAAGACAGGGCTAGTGGGAGTCCAGCATTCACTCAAATTTACACATTGGTTCTCACTAGATCACCAAAGTTAAGCAATGATGAGCCTGGCCAGTACCAAATGGATGACAATTTGGAAATACTAGACACTGTATATATTGCGTCAGGATGAAAATACTTCCAGCTTAGTATCGGGGTGAGGGTGCATGTTTAAAAACCAGGAGGAGAGATGCATCCTCAGTCTTCATTAAGATATACATTTAGGAGAAGGAAAACTCTGATGTAAACATGTTAGGAATTAATTCATATGAAGCAATAATATTGACAGAAATAAATCCTCAAAAGAAAAAAAAGAAACAAATCCAAGTATATAGATGGAACGCAAGCTTCCAGTGTTTGGGTGACCCTCAGCTGTCAACTTCGTAGGTGGCCCACAAGCGATGTGTATGTTTAGGTGGCCCACAAGCGATGTATGTTTAGGTGGACCACAAGCGATGTATGTTTAGGTGGACCACAAGCGATGTATGTTTAGGTGGCCCACAAGCGATGTATGTTTAGGTGGACCACAAGCGATGTATGTTTAGGTGGACCACAAGCGATGTATGTTTAGGTGGACCACAAGCGATGTATGTTTAGGTGGACCACAAGCGATGTATGTTTAGATGGCCCACAAGCGATGTATGTTTAGGTGGACCACAAGCGATGTATGTTTAGGTGGCCCACAAGCGATGTATGTTTAGGTGGACCACAAGCGATGTATGTTTAGATGGCCCACAAGCGATGTATGTTTAGGTGGCCCACAAGCGATGTATGTTTAGGTGGACCACAAGCGATGTATGTTTAGGTGGCCCACAAGCGATGCATGTTTAGGTGGACCACAAGCGATGTATGTTTAGGTGGACCACAAGCGATGTATGTTTAGGTGGCCCACAAGCGATGTATGTTTAGGTGGACCACAAGCGATGTATGTTTAGGTGGACCACAAGCGATGTATGTTTAGGTGGACCACAAGCGATGTATGTTTAGGTGGACCACAAGCGATGTATGTTTAGGTGGACCACAAGCGATGTATGTTTAGGTGGCCCACAAGCGATGTATGTTTAGGTGGCCCACAAGCGATGTATGTTTAGGTGGACCACAAGCGATGTATGTTTAGGTGGACCACAAGCGATGTATGTTTAGATGGCCCACAAGCGATGTATGTTTAGGTGGCCCACAAGCGATGTATGTTTAGGTGGACCACAAGCGATGTATGTTTAGGTGGCCCACAAGCGATGCATGTTTAGGTGGACCACAAGCGATGTATGTTTAGGTGGACCACAAGCGATGTATGTTTAGGTGGCCCACAAGCGATGTATGTTTAGGTGGACCACAAGCGATGTATGTTTAGGTGGCCCACAAGCGATGTATGTTTAGGTGGACCACAAGCGATGTATGTTTAGGTGGCCCACAAGCGATGTATGTTTAGGTGGACCACAAGCGATGTATGTTTAGGTGGACCACAAGCGATGTATGTTTAGGTGGACCACAAGCGATGTATGTTTAGGTGGCCCACAAGCGATGTATGTTTAGGTGGACCACAAGCGATGTATGTTTAGGTGGACCACAAGCGATGTATGTTTAGGTGGCCCACAAGCGATGTATGTTTAGGTGGCCCACAAGCGATGTATGTTTAGGTGGACCACAAGCGATGTATGTTTAGGTGGCCCACAAGCGATGTATGTTTAGGTGGACCACAAGCGATGTATGTTTAGGTGGACCTCAAACATCAAGCATTCTGACGACTATGAAGCATTAACTTCTTAGGTTGTCTTTAAATGTCACGTGTTTAGGCGATCATCAAGTGTTTAGGTGACCCTCAACCATCAACTTATTAAGTGACCTACAAACATCAAGTGCTTAGATGGCCCACAAGCGCTGAGTGTTTAGGCGACTGTCATGCATTAACTTCTTAGACTTCAAGCGTTTAGGTTGTTCTCAAACTTCATATATTTAAGTGTGTCTCAAGCATTATATGTTTAGACGACCCTCAAATGTCAACTTCTTAGGTGGCCCTCGTGTCAAGTGTTTAGGTGGCTCTTGAGTGTCCAATGTTAAGGTGATCCTCAAACATCACATGTTTAGATGATCCTCAGCTGTCAACTTCTTAGGTGGCGCACAAGCGCCACATGTTTAGGTGGGCCACATGCTTCAAGTGTTTTTGATGTCTAAATTATCAGTAACATAGAAGGTAGTCGGAAACTTTATCCTAGAGTTATTTTTTTTTACCTTAATTATCTCTGAAATAATTTTAATAATAATTCATTCATAGTTAATAAATTAAAAGTAAATTAGAAAACATTGCTAAATTGAAATAGTTAGATTCTTCATCCACAAACATTTTCACATTTTGGTTCATTTGATTCCTTTGGTCTTATTTTTCCAAATTTATTTGTGCTTGTAATTTATTCAAAATGTGTTTACAAAACTAGAAAGTCATAAAAAATTCCAAAGAATTCACCAAACAAAACTATTTAATTAAAACACATATTCGCAACAATAAAATATAAATGGCTCTAATTAGAGGGTCACCTGCTAAAAAGAATTTCTCTAGTGCAACGTTAACGTACTTGAATAATCATATTACATCTTTGTTGCACACATGCATCCCCGTGTGTGTGTGTGTGTGTGTGTGTCTGTGTGTGTGTGTGTGTGTGTGTGTTAAATATCCTTTATTAGGTTGAAAGACAAAAGATAAAATCACAAGCTTGAGAGGTGCAAAGGCACTTGGCGCCCTAGGCAATCCCGTAAATTGTCTCTCCTCTTCGTAAGTATTAATCAGCTAATGTAGACTGTGGTGTTTATTCTAAATCTAAAATCCCTTATCAAACAAAACTATGACATTTCTAGTTTTATCTTTTGTTGTTTTAATCTAAATAACCCATTTGTTAGCAGAAAGAATTTAGCAAAGAAAATTATGAAAAAAGAAACCTAACGTCAGCCAGGAGAAAGACTTTAAACTTTAGTGCAGTTTGTTATTACATATATCTTTATAATTTTTTAAACAACAGCAATGCTTATTGCAGTGTCCATAATAACCTTTCTCTCTCTCTCATATATATATATACTAGTGATGGGGCGATTCCAATATTTTTCGGGATTCCGTTCTAAATTCCTGATTCCGATTCTTTATAAATCTCTAAATATTTAACTATAAAAGTGTTATTTTGTCTCGATTACTGTAAAAACATACCTTAAATGTTCCTATATTTTCTCAAACGTAAAAACACGCTTGTGAGGGGGTGGTCTAGAGATTTTAGTCTTACTGGAAGCTTAAATCAATAAATATTCATTATTTTATTATTACTACAAGCAGTGGAAAATGTTTCTTAAACCAAAGTTAAATAATAAAAAAAAAATAATTGAAGAAATCGGTTTTGGCATCGGAAAATAGGCTCAAATTTTTCCGATTCCGATACCGATTCTGATACCCCAAAAAGCTCCGATTTTTCCGATTTCCGATCAATCGTCTCAACACTAATATATATATATATATATATATATATATATATATATATATATATATATATATATATATATATATATATATATACTAAATCTCCGAAACAGTGTTTCATAGTAAACAACTGATGATCCCTGAAAATGTAGAACTATTGTTAGTTCGAGAAATCAGGTTTGTACAGCGATTGCAGGAAATTGAATGACAAAATAATTTTTTAACAAAGGATTAAAAGTTGAATAAAAATTTTTTAACATAGGTTTTAAGGTTAAAAGCCTCTAAGACTATATATATATATATATATATATATATATATATATATATATATATATATATATATATATATATATATAATGGTTGTATACTGTGGTTTCCTAGATGTAGATCCACTGAAACCCCTGTGTTTATTACAGAGTGCTCAATGGAGGACAGAGCAGGTATATAGCATGTTTATTATACAAGAGTTATTGGTTACATATGTGCATACATGTTTCAGTGGAATCTCAATTTAGAGAGACCCACCTCATCAGACTAAAGAAAGAAGCGACAATGAAGCCAAAATCGAAGTTCATTCATTTTGTATATAAAAAATATATCTGTGTATGACTTAAACCCTGAAAAAGAGGTGGCGTTAGTTCGTAATGACGGGTAGGTAGGGTTAACGGCTAAAGGTGCGGTAAAGAAAGGAATAGGGAGTGCGAGAAGAGAAAGGGAAATACAATCCAGTTTAGACAAGGTATCTCAGCAGGGCGGGGCTTATGGCTATACTTTAGTTTTGGGACTTAAATGTCTATACTTTGATTTGAAGTGATTCCAGGTCATTTTAATTCTCATTAGAGCAGTTTCTTAATTATAGACTTTCTGTCTATTTCAAGTGTTAATACATTTACTTTGACGCATTATTTATCGCCTTATTTTACTGATAAAATTAATTTATTCTTTTATAACATATGTCTGTATGATCCAATCAATAACGTGTAACATACATACAATTATTTTTATATGATTTAAGTATCCGTGGTGTCATGAGCATTGCATTTGTTATATTAACGTACATATAGTAATTAAACTTTAAAACACAGATGTAAACATTTAAGTGTATGCACGTATAAGTTTTCCCATCTATATATAAACTTTAATTCAATGGTTGTCATTCTTTCATTTGTGTTTAATTTGGGTTTAAAGAGGTTCGTAATTTATTCTAGGAATCTATAGACTTATGTACGAGTCATTTTAATTTAATTATTTTCATCTCTTCCTCAATACTAGAATATATAATATATTTGATAAATTTATCTATTTCCTTAAGGAGATTAAATTCCCTGGCTGCACACATGTAAACAAATATATAATAATATAGATGCGTCCATATCGGTAGACCTCCCAGTTCACATAAAAAATTGAATTGATGTGTATCGTACGCAGCGCCCCCCCCCCCACACGACTGTAATCACCTAAGTATTAAATGATGGCGAGCGAAATAATATGTCTGTTATTGACGCCATGTTTTTATTTTAGTAATCGTTCTTTATAAAGGAAAGAATTGCATTTTGGAATATAAGAATTTTCAGAGCTCAGCTAATCAGAATGGACAGACTTCGGAAAGAGAGCTTTTAGCATATATGAATAGGAAAATAGAGAAATTATGTTGGGTCTATGTTTTCTTAAGCCAATTACGGTCGGTGTAATTACAGAATCTGTGAAATGTGTAGAATTCGTTCCAGTGACACTGGTAGTGGTGGTAGTACTAAATAGTTAGAGAGAAAAATAGGGGCTCCTTCCTCTATAGATGTTGCGATTGTAATGGTGTTGCTCGTAGGATGAAGTGTAGTATTTTAATATCCCGAATAAATGTTTCTAAAATGGTGTTCGAAAGCTATATAAGATGATGGCTGTTAGCCTAGATGTATTGAATTTGTATGTGGCAGTGAGTCAAGTACGATAAACATCAGGCCAGGTTCACACAATCTTTAAAAACGTTTTCAAATCTACTTATTCTTGACATAAAGAAGCTGTCATGTGAACGATCCGTGCATGTGCAGTCATGAAGTTGTTGACAGATAAAAATTCGATGATCCTCCAAGAAAGATTTTTTTTTTAATTTTGATTCCCTGAGTACCCATTTTTCCGAATGAAACCAATTAAAAAGTTTTCCACGTGTCCAAATACCTTATATACCAAATTTCAAGTTTCTAAATCAAAATTTGTTGAGTATATAAGTTGAGAGTTGTCCACACACGCACGCACACACATACACACAAATACACATTGTCACTTTCATAGATATGCGTTGCTGTGACTTAGTGGAAATAGAAAAGAAGCCCCCCCCCAAAAGACAAAAATATATGTTTCTTATGTTCTAAATACTTGAGGACACCTTAGGTTGAAAGCGGTATAAATAGTATTTTTAAACGCATGTGCAGCCAGACACACGCACACAACAGACGTACTTAATTGGGTAACTGATGTTGTTTTTTAATGTAATAAATATAGTTCTTTCCGACATAACGCACGCACACAGAGAAATGCAAACACACTGAATATACATACATACATATATATATATACAACCATTATATATATATATATATATATATATATATATATATATATATGTGTGTGTGTGTGTGTGTGTGTGTGTGTTTATTTTTTGCCCTAATAGTTTAATGGTGTAATGTTTAAGTTTAGTTTTAGTTATTTAGAAATTTATATAATAAAATTTTTATTTTCGTTTAGAAAGGCACGCGCAAAGAAAGACACGCACACAAACAAACGTATGTAGGAATAAATCTTGTTTTTGTTTTGTAATGCACACGCAGCAAGACACAGGCACACGAACAGAGTTACGTATGAATGTACAAATAAACACGGGAAGAAGCTGTAAATAAAATAGATAAGAAATGTATATATATATATATATATATATATATATATATATATATATATAATTATTTTTCACCAGAGAATTGGCATCTTACTTAAACCACATAAGTTGTGTATAGAGACGCCATATTTCAATTTTAGTAACCGTTCATCAAGGTAGGGAAGAATAGGAATCTAGAATATGAGAATTTTCAGAGCTCAACCAATCAGATTATGCCATGTGTATGTATCTAATAAGCAGTTACAGTCGATATAATCTCAATAGCATAGGAAATGTAAACTTATTCCTGGTGTCAACTGATAGCGGTAGTAGGACTTGATATTTAGAGAGAAAAATAGGAACTCATTCCCTTAAAAATGTTGCGATTATGATAGTGGTGTTCATCGGATGCAATGTAGCATTTTATTATCACGACTGAATGTGTCTAAAATGGTGTTTGAAAGCTAAAGAAGATAGTGGCTATTAGGCTAGATATGATAAATTTATATGTTGCATCTGTTGTAACCAGAGGGGAATTTCTGCAGTTCTTTTGTTATGAAAAGGGACAGACCCTAGTAAGTAAGAAGGCAAACTATGTAAGTTTGAAAATGAGAATTGGAAAAGGTTAGAATCGAATCTAGTAAGAAAAGTTAAAAAAGAATACACATTGAACTCTTAGGAATGCAGAACGATTGTCATGGTTCGTGCAAATAACTAAATATTAATTATGTTAGAGATAGATATTTAATTTAGGAATGCAATTGATTGTTCAATCATTTAGAAATAACTGGATATTAAATATGTCAGTTAAAAGAATGGACAATACGAGTTTAGAAATAATGATTAACAAATATGTTAGATATTGGACAATTCAAATTGGGAATTCTTTGTTTACCAAAGGTGTGTTTCGACATACATAGGTAAAATTCACGGGAATAAATTACACATGACGTCATCGAGAAAGGAGATTCTCAATATATTGAGACAGAGTTCGAAGTTAGATATCACACCAGGCACATAGTCATAGAGTCAGCAGACGAGAGTCGGACAGCGATTTAGTGAGAGCTGATGCCCTCTTGGAGGCGAGAGGGAGGGAGAGGAGACTATGGAGTTGTAAGGGATTGAATACCTGACAATCATTAATCATCCAGCTGGTATGAATAAAGAAATATCTGATATTTGTAAATTTGTCTCGTCGTCGTCATCACAACTGAAAGGTAAATGCGTTTTGTCTATCATCTTGTGAACAAACTTTGTATAACCCTCTTCCAAGTAATGTGCCCGTCATCATCACCAATAATGTATCTCTCCTTTATCTGTGTCAACAAGAACTGTTGCATAAATGTCTCAGCTCCATATTATAATACGATAAAAGATTTATCATCACAGTCGTCATGATGTAAACAATATATAAATGACATTAGCGTCCTTTGTTCTGAGTCCCCGTTATATATTGTCTACAATATGTACCCCAACTATTCAACATGTCTCCGATATGACCCCCCCCGATCACGTAACACTTTTTATACAGGAGATAAATTACTTCTTCTACTATATTTTTCCTTCTTGTCTAATTCACCAGTCATCACAAAATCGAATACATGCAATGCACAAACAAACAAGCAGACCAGATTATCAGAGATTTAGTATTAAATATATTTAGTATTATATTGCTTGCTCTTGTTTTCTTGACAATTTTAATACACGGCATGATCACGGTGACACACCGGTTCCCGCTGAATCAGCGAAGTTAAGCAACATTGAACCTGGCCAGTACTAAATGGGTGACCACACAGGAACTTCCAGGTGCCGTATGTGCTCTCTATTTATCTCAGTATTGTTTCCAGTCGTCCTGGACTTCTTGCCACTGGACTCAAACAGTGCCGATTCAGGAGAGGTGTGGTTGGAGATTGCGTAACTCTTGCCTCACAATTACACGCGCAGTTGCCACTAAGAGAGCATCCTTTGCCGTTTGAAATTGAACGGAAGTATCGATGTGTTTTCTTTAAATAAAGTGTTAGAATACAGGAGACGAAAGTAGAAAAAAAAAACCACTCAGAAACATGTTGCGTTTCTTTTATTCGCAAAATGATTAATGTTTTTTGCATAACAAATTGAAACAAATAGCATGAAAACAAAGTTCTTTGAAATATTAATTCTTCTCCGGCTCGAAAAGTCTGCAGGTAGAACAGGAGAATGAATCATTTTTAAAAATCTTTTTCTGACAAAAATAAATTAAATAAATGAAAAATAAACAAAACAAGAACACACACACATATGTTTACAATTAAAACAATTTTTTTTTATTTCGAGGCTTACGTAATGTGATATTTTGACATCGTAACTGTTATTTTTCTTTTAACACATTAAGTCATATAACTAATCATTTTTATAACGGTTATTTCGATTAAAACGAAATTTTATATTGTTATTTGTAAAACTGAATTATTTTCAGTTGGGTTTCGTTGCACCAGACTTTAGGAAAAATCTTTCTAGACCGAGGCAGTATTAAAGAAATTTGCTTAAACTGGTATATATTCATCAAATAGTGCTCAATATCCGGAGAATATCGTTATATCTTTGCATCCATCTGCCGAAATATCTGGTGAGGAGGTTTTCATGTACTTTTCTTGGAGGGCGATTACATTTTCGTGTTTTTATCCGTTCTTTTATATTTTGAAAATATGTCCAAACCGAACTATACGTCCATCCGAGCAACGCCTGGCATCCATGCTATTATATAATATAATACATAATATGATAAATATAATATATGTTACATAGTGTTATCATTGAGAGGCACCCAATTGACGTTTGGTGTATAACATAAAAGGGGAGGACCATAATTGTATTTGTTGTCATGGAATGATTATTATTAGAATGAAAGGAGATTATGCGTGTCATAAAAGAATTCCGTGTGCGTATGATCGTCTAGTTTCATATGCGGTTGTGTGTGTTCATATCTAATTGTTCATATGCTTTTGTGTGTGTGTGTGTGTGTGTGTGTGTTACATGCATTTTCTTCGACATACCTTACTTCATGTGTCGTCGATGTTGATCCATCTGGAATTCATCTTCTCTTGGAGGGAGACTGGTATCTGTTAGACGAAGATTTATCACTCCAAGACGATGAATTGGTTTTATAGTTTTTTATTTACCTTCCAGATGTCGACACAGAATATGGAAGTGAATCTTGCTTGCTTTGAACACGTCAGCGTCCCCCACCCCCAGTGAAGGGGAGGGAACAGCTATTAAGCCGTCCGTCTTCTTCAAAGCCCAAATCCAGTCTCACTCATCTAGCCAACCTGACCACGTCACTCATACGTAATCTGGTCAGCTGACCCTCGGTTCTGGTAAACGTGTCTACACTCCACGTTTACTCACCCCCCCCTCTCTCTCTCTCTCTCTCTCTCAATCCATTCTGTAACATATATGATATTACATATATATAATATAATGTAATATAATGTAATATAATATATATATAATATGTATATATGCAATAATATATATATATACATCATATAATAAATATATATATATTATACACAATATATTATATATATATATATTATATAATATATAATTTTATATAATATATATATATAATACTAGCAGTTCCGTTCGGCTTTGCTCGGACCCTATGTACTGTTCATAAGATTATGTGCATATGCATATATAAAAAAGTGTGAATATGTAAAGTAATGCCTTTCTGTATCATAGTTTTCCTTAACTACCATAGAGAAAAGACAGACAGACATTTTCACTTTTATATATATATATATATATATATATATATATATATATATATAGATGGATAGATAGGTCGGATGCAATATATAGTAATGACTTAACAAGTATTTAAAAAAAACGACTTATGCGCCACAACCGAGAATCGAAACCAACACGTTCAGCTCACGATTTATTTTGCCTCTGCCGTCAATGACTGGACTATGAAAACATGTTTACTGCAAGGTTAAAAATTAAAACATTAATAATAATAGGGGATTAATTAAAATTAATGTTTAAAAGAATATTCAAATTAGCTAGACCTTTTGCTAGTGAATGCAATTCCACAACCCATATATAAGAAAATTGTACTTTCTTTTTAAATAAATAGAAAAGAGGGTTTTTAATATGAATATCAATACAAACAGAAAAAAACGAATTTATAGGTGTATAGAAGATAGATAATACACAAACACACACACATATATATGTATATGTATATATCTATAATATAAAGCTGAATATGTGTGTGTGTGTGGTCACGAATAGGCTCCTATATGGTTGACTATTTTAAAAAACTGATTACATATAATGATAGAAGATGTATCGAGACACAGGAATGGGTATGTTTGATCTGGCAGAACGGTGGTTCATTAAATTGTGGGGTCTGCGTTCACGCCTGGTCAACAAACGTTTACAAGTGTTTTTGATATAGATGTACATAATAATAATTTGATAAGTATGTTTTAACTTAAATAGGGATTGTATGATAAAATTGTGGGGTCTGCGTTCGTGCCTGGCCTCCATAGAATGGAAATAGGCACAAACTTTAATAAAAACTTCTCATATCTATCTGCGTAAGTATACTTTGATAATTATGTTTCAGTTTGAAGAAACATGGTATAATAAAATTATGGGGTGTTCGTTCACACCTGACCTCCATAGAATGGAAATATGTCACAAAGTTTAACAAGGTTTTTTT
This sequence comes from Euprymna scolopes, assembly GCF_053919585.1. Taxonomy (NCBI): domain Eukaryota; kingdom Metazoa; phylum Mollusca; class Cephalopoda; order Sepiida; family Sepiolidae; genus Euprymna; species Euprymna scolopes. The sequence continues at coordinate 77,578,974 of NC_136495.1, forward strand.
AACATAGATCCACAGAATATTGTGATTAGTGTTTCTGTGTGAACAGGTATGGTATAATAAATTATGGCGTTTATCTATTTTATTTTTACTTTCATCATATTTTGCTTGGTTTTGAACCCCCCAAATTCAACCCAAATTTACAACCTTTCCTTTTCATAACCAATCATACTTTCATAAATCAGAGTCCATTTTCTGTAGGCTGTTTTTTAACCCAGTCAACGACGGGTACTTTTGCTAGTATATATATATATATATATATATATATATATATATATATATAAAATGGAAAAATATATTGATTATAGAAAAAATATGCATTTATTAATTTGAATCAAGGGAATATAATATAATGTGTAGGGTTATGAACGCATACACACTGTATTGCATTGCCTTGTTTCAAATTGAATAATAAATCTATATATTTTTCGATTATCAATATATTCCTAATCTATCTAAGCTTCACCTGCACGTCAGGCTTTTTATTATATGGAAAAGTCTACATGTATAGAATCCTTATATACTTCTTTGATCCCCCTTTTCTTTCTTTTTTTTAAATATATAAATATATATATGTGTACATACATATATGCACATATATATAAATATATATACATACATATATGTGTGATCGTTTATGTATATTCATGTTTATTTAATTTATTTATTTGTTTATTTTCTATTGTTTTTGTTAGTTTTAAAACTATTTTGTATCGCTATCCTAGAGTAAATTTTATTTTGTGAACACAGTTATTTACTATTTCTCTTCTACAGTTTAATAGATTTTGGGGTTCTTGAAAGTACAGGATAGCAAATTTTTCATGAAGGCATAATTTACATGGGTCATCTAAATGCCTACACGTGGTAGCTTGTCTTATTATTTTCCATTCGACTACCGGCGAATGTCCGCTTTCTTTGAGTTCCCAGTATTTATTCGCTAGTGTTTTTTATTGTTGAATGTACTTTTGTGGTCATAGTATCGGGATTTGAAATCAAAGGAAGTCATGCCTATGTAATATTTCTTGTTATTCGGGTTTTCTTTCGCAAATATTGTTGCCTGATAGTTATTCGTGTTTTGTTGCGATGAAAATGAATTTAACAGGTCAACCAATATCAACGAAACAGCCCTAAAAAATAGGGATACAAAAATATCGATATCAAATATAAGCAACAAAACACCAATAACTATAATAAAATTAAAAATAGAAGAAAAAGAACTATAATCTCGTATACAGCCCCATACAATCAAATGTTAAAAACAAAACTTGGCAAGAAATTTCTAGATCTTATTGAAAAACACTTTCCAGCAACCAACCCCTTACACAAAATCTTCAATTAAAGTTATCCTACAGTTGTTGCGAAAATTTAGAGATGATAATTAAAGCATATAATAACAAAATACTAAATAAAAACAATGTAAACAACAACAAAATAAACAATAAAAAAGTAGACACCATGACAAAAATAAAACTAACACTAGCAGAAATAATAATAATAATAATAATAATAATAATAATAATAATAATAATAATAATAATAATAATAATAATAATAATAATAACAAACCAACCCCGGACAAGAACAACCGTACCATAAATAAAAATACTAATAACGAACAAGATAAATGCAACTGTAGACACCGCACACTTTGCCCAGTCCAAAATAAATGTCTAACAAAAAGCGTAGTTTATCAGGCAACAATATCTAAATTACTAACTAGGTCTACCTATGTATTGAACACTTATGAAGTAAATAATTAAAGTTTACGCATAAATCTATATTTTCGTATACTAATTTTATGTGAGTAAATGAAGTAGATATATATGTATATATATATATATATGTATATATGTATATATATGTATATGTATATGTATATATATGTATATATATGTATATATATGTATATATGTATATATATGTATATATATATGTATATATATGTATATGTATATATATGTATATGTATACATATGTATATATATGCATATGTATATATGTATATATGTGTATATATGTATATATATATGTATATGTATATATGTATAAATGCATATATGTATATATATGTATATATATGTATATATGTATATATATATGTATATATGTATATATATATATATGTATACATATATGTATATATATATATGTATATATATGTATATATATATGTATATATGTATACATATATGTATATATATGTATATATATATATGTATATATGTATATACTTATGTATATATATATGTATATATATGTATATATATGTATATATATATGTATATATATGTATATATATATGTATATATATATATATATATATATATATATATATATATATATATATATATATATATGAGAAGTGGGAATAATAGTCAAGACGAGAACAATAATTCGAATAGTCCTCATCTAAAAAATTCACAAACATAAAACGTTTTAATTTTTGTAAAAACATGATAAAATCCTCTGTAGTGCAACAGCAACTCAACAATGTCCAGTGTGTGTAGGTGATAGTGGGAAGAAAGGATGGAAGATGACCAGCTGGAAGGTTTTTGTTGCAATACTGTTTGCTATAATGAAAGATTATAATTACAGAACAATTGAAGATTCTATTTATAGACATAGGCGATCAGAACTGACCAATCACTTCATAAAACATGTTGGATATTTTACATTCTTTTTCGTTCTTCACATGAGAAGAAACTATATTCTGAATCTTAGAACTTGTACAGATTCGTTACTTACCAGAAACTCATTTAAAACTAAAAATGACTTACAACTCCAAAGTTTATGGACGGTTTTTCTTTTGATTCAAAATTCGAATTGTGGCAAGTGAAATTTTCCGGTTATTTACGAATTCAAAAACTACACAAAGTTATTCAGACATAAACTGAACATTGAAACGACCTAGAATTTATTGAAAAGAAAAACGTAAATATTTCTGCGGAATTGATACAATGCTTAGATGACTGATAATGCGAGAAGCCGCAGATGATGGCTGAAAAGCAGTGAACATATTAAAAGAGCATTATTTATCGAAAGGAAACCCAAAATTATTTCTTTTATACATAGTTGACGTCTCTAAAACGTATAAAAGCCGAGACGATTACAGACAAGATTATAAGAGGCGAAACAACGGCAAATTCATTAAAAATGTATGGCGAAGTTATTAGCGAGATTCTGTTGATCTCCTTGATTCTTAAAGTGTTGCCGGTTTATTTTTAGTCGTTTACACCCGTAATAACCCAGATAGAAACACGCATGACTTTTAGACAATAGCCCTAAGAAGTTACAAAAAAACAACAAAAAACAAACGAGAAAATGATAAGGGAAAATAAAGAATCTACAAGTATCATCAAATTCAAAAAGACTCACCAAAACCAACAAAGTCAAATTATATCTTTACCTCGAATAAAGATCTGCAACTTTTCAAAGAATATTTTTCTGCTAAGAAAAAGACGAACATTATAACTGTGGGCGACTCAACCACAAAAGTTCTAATGTAAACAGAAAAATTTCAAAGGGAACTCTATCATACATTTTTATTTCCATGTACATTTAACGATTCAACAAACAGTAACAACTTTCTTGTCGATTGTGGAGCAAAAGTGTATGCACTTACGAATGAATCGATTTTATCAATTATGATCCCAACTTTAACTTCCAGGGTTACTTTAGAGTGCTACCTGATGGCCGCTGAGTAAACGATATCATTTTAAAGAGAGACGATGCTAAATGGAAGACAATATTATTTTAAAAGTGTAGCACCATCGAAAAGCACCTGCCATGGTTTGCAAACTTAGCATAAAATTCTTGGACACTTGGATTTCAGATCTCATGAAGTTATCGAATGTGGTTGACGGAATGAAAATAAAAACTTCTAAAACTTGACAAACTGCTACGTTTGTACACAAAAAAGTGGCGAAGTACTATAACACGATGCCATAAAAAGGCCACCAAAATTCTATAACTCGTGCATTGTAACTTGAATGGTCCCGTGGAACCGATAGGCAGAGAAAACTTTAGGTATGCATTGAATTTTTTAGGTGATCAATCTGATTTAATAATGGTCTTTTTCTTAAAGGACACTGTTAACAACTAAAAATACTTAGCTGGCATAGCGTCTTACGGTGCAGTAAAGTGTATCCATTCAGACAATGAAACTTACTAATAGAGACTTTGAACTTTTATCAATTAACCATCGCATTAAACATGAGAAATCAGTCTCTCAATCACTCAATAAAACATAACTGTTGTAAGATCGTGGCGGCCCCTTTTTGAGATGGCAAGATATCTACTTATTGAATCCAAACTTCCCCAAAACCCATGGACGTATGCGGTAATGTCCACTCCATATATACGCAACCGGTTCTCTTACAAAAGACTATCCAAAACCCCACGTGAAGCTTTCTGCTATAAAGAAAATGAAGCAACATGCATGTATATGGTTCCACTTGCTTCGCATTTATAGATAAGAAAAACAAATTAAATATTAACAGCTGCAGATTATATTTTTTAGGCTACGACGGAGAAATCTCAGCCTATTTAGTATTTTTTAAGACAAAACTACAATAAAAAGAACCTGATGTGTAAAATTCGCAGACACGTTTAATTTCAAAAAGGAGAATCCATTATATGAAGAAGGCGAATTTCAAATGACGACAACGAAGTTGATATTGACAGACAAAAATATTCATAATAATAACAACGATGATGCTGATGTTAAAGTCGAAAATACATCAGAACAGTATACAGGAAAACATAGAAGACTCGTTTTTTAGTGATCGACAATTTCGAATATTATCGTCTACTATTGCTATTTCATAGACAATACGCCCAAAAGTTTTATCGAAGTAATTAATTCAGAAAACTGTCAGCAATGGAAACTGGCAATGAAAAAATGAAATAGACGCGTTAAAAGAAAATAAAACCTGTTTGGTAGTGCCTCCACCAAAGAATAAAAATGTAATTTTTTTCCGATGTGTCTTTTCAAAAAAGACTACAACGTCAGGCGTCGAACAGTTAAGGCAAGATTTTATGCCAAAGGATTTTCTCAAAGTTATGGCATAGAATACTTCGCAACTTTTTCTCCGACCATAAATTTAATGAGTGTTAGAATTTTGTTGCAACTAGCATCACAGTATAATCTTTAACATCCATCAAACGGACATAAAAAATACTTATTTAAATGCCCCGATAGATTATAAAATTTATATCTGCCACCAGAGGGATTCAAAATGAAAAATAAAAATTGAGTGTGGAGGGTTAACAAATCACTGTATGGTTTGAAACAAAGTGGCAGAAATTGGAATAAAATGTTTCGAGATTGTTTGACTCCAATTTGTGGAGAACCACACAGTGATTTGTTATGCCTCCACAGCCAATTTTTATTTTTCATTTTGAATCCCTGTGGATGGGTAATAGAGCACACTTGAGCTTCTGACGATAGGAAAGAAATTTAACAGTTTTAAGTTAAGCCTAGAATATATGAGAAAAATCCTTTCCTGATGATTCTACAAACGTAACTGGGTTTTATTAAAGAGTATTTTATTTCAATAAGAAACGGATTTTTTAGGAAATAATTCCACTAAAATAGTACCGTGTTTTATTTGAAAGCCGAAAATCATGGCGCTAGGTATACCAAATGATTTTGGTCAGACTAGCATTAATTTGTAAAAAAGGGTTTGATGCGGGGATGAGGATTTCACACTTAAAATTCAGGAGGAACTTTTGTTTCAGAGAACATCAACAACATTAATGCGAAACTACCGGAAAACGTTCTTCCAACTTCCAACATAAATTTAATTCTCACTTGCTCATGTTCACCACGTTTTCACATCAGACTCACTGTTGTCATATCCCATTTTTTTTTAGAACGGTTTGATGTCTACGCATGCGCATTACTACAAAAACACAACTCTGAGCAACTACTGTTTTGGTCGTTCAGATAGCTGCTCGACTGGCAAAACAACGCAGTCGCTTTGAATTCGTTAAATACTCAACTCTCCAGGTAGACCATCGCCATTTTTTATGAATTCTTAAACAGATACGGACTTTCAACATAAGAGTGGCAGACAAAATTTCTATGTGAAAAACAGATCGATTCACTGATCCTTTCATAGAAATATATAAATGCAGTAAAAAATAAATAAAGAAATAAAATAAAGAAAGAAATAAAGAAAGAAATGCAAAGGATGTAATCTGTATTTCTCTTAGTTTGTCTGTCCATTACACTGTTTCTCAGAAACTACTGATCCGATCTGGCTGAAATTTTGTATGAACAACTGCAGAGAACGAAGTTTTATGGTATTCGTTCGATGCACAATTAGGGATCAATACGAATTAGTATTTAATGCAAAAATAGGCACACATTTAATTAGATTCTACCATCAATTTGGCATGATACACTCAATCTAAGCCAACTTTTGCCCGTTTCTAATGGACAAAAAGTCTAGTTTTAAATATCGTTGTAACTATTAAGCATGCATAAGTTTTATAATACCGTGTGTGTGCGTGTTTAAGAAAGAAGTAAAAAACTATTCCTACTGTGGCAACGTTTAGAGCATATGCTTAACTACCCATTCATAAGATAGGTGACATATGGCTATAACTTAGGTCGTTTCCACATTCAATGACACAGAGGTGTGAGCATTCTCCAATCATACCGTTAAACTCCCAAGTTAATTATTTCTGGAAAAACATTTCATTAAGAATCATATTTTTTGTTAAATCAAAGTAAAAATTATGAGTAAAATTGACAAAAGACAAAAAAAAAAAAAGAAAAAAAACCCCAAACATTTTCCTTTACTAGAACATTAAAATTCTTCGTGGCAGCTTGTGTGTGTGTGTTTGTGTATGTGTGTGTGTGTGTGTGTGTGAGAGAGAGAGAGAGAGAGAGAGAGAGAGAGAGAGAGAGAGAGAGAGAGAGAGAGAGAGAATATCGTTTACTGTGTCCGATCCGCAATTTCTTTCCAAACGAACTGCTTTGCTTATTTGGGCTCAATATATAAAAATTGAGAAAAGCAGTTGAAAAATTTGCTTTTTAAAAACATAGTTGAAAGGGGATCAGATCTTTTTACCGAAACATTTAAGGATGACGCAAATCAGTGCACTGTCTTTACTTTAGAAGATGTTTCCATGTTTAAACTTTGAAAACTGAGACAATAATTTAATCAGTCATATATATATACCGATTCCGATTCTTTATAAATCTCTAAATATTTAAAAGTGTTATTTTGTCCCGATTTCTTTAAAAACACATCTTGAATGTTCCTATATTTTCTCAAACGTAAAAACAAACTTGTGAGGGGGTGGTCTAGAGATTTAAGTCTTACTGGAAGTTTAAATCAATAAATATTTATTATTTTATTATTACTACAAGAAGTGGAAGATGTTTCTTAAACCAAAATCAAATTAAATAGATAGTTTAAGGAACCAGTTTTTGCATCGGAAAATAGGATAAAATATTTTCAGATTCCGATACCGATTCTGATACCTCAGAAAGCTCTGATTCTCCCATTCCCGATTCCGATTAATCGTCCAAACAAAAATTCCAACGAACCGAAGACAGAAAGAATGTAGCAATTAAAGCGACTTGCTTTTTTGCGTTTATAGGAATCACTTAATGATTTAGTCGCCACACTTCTTTTTCTTTTCCTCCAAGAGTCTAGATCGCAGGTTCGGATCTTGAAATAAACTAAATAAAAGTACAGCATTCATTAACGAACTGTCCGGGTGTTTAGAGGTGTGTTTTGAGCAAAAAGAAAAGTGGTGGTAGTAGGCAGATAGGCTCGAACCTGTACCACGAAGGAGGAGAAGTACGTGAAAAAAGTGATGTCTCCGCCAAACCGAAAGTGGCGAAAGTTTAAATTAAGGCTAGTCAATCGAAAAGACGGGATGACTTTCGAAAATATCGGCGAAAAAAAAAACTTGTAGAAACGTGCCGAGCAATGAATATGTTTAGCTAATTTTTCAATATTTGTCGTCCGAAGGGTCGTGCTTCAAAACGATACCGATCTGGTGAAAACCTGTCGTCTCTGTCGAAAGTTTTAGGAAGATATACATACATACATACATACATACATACATACATACAGGTGAGCCTTATATTATAGAAGATTATTTTTTTTTCAGAACAATAAGTTACGTAGATACGTAGACAATAGTACTAATATAATAATTATATAATAAAATTTAAGATTTAAAAATGTAATTTCAAACTTAAACATGACAAACCGACAAAACGGCATATTATAGAGCTGACGACAAACAATATATGATAACATTAAGCGATAGTAAAATACTGCGCTTAAAACAACCAGACGTGATCAACTAAGATACGTCCATTAAATGAGAGTATTTAGCGATAAACATGCTGTTTCAAATGCGACTATGAAAGACCAAAGAAATACTATTTCATTAAGCATGACAGACGAAAGAAACATTGTTTCATATTTGAAAAAGCGTTCCTGTCCTCATGAAAGCATGACAGACTAATGAAAATAATATTTAAAATGGAAGAATGGTATAAAAAAATGATATTTCAAATGGAAGCATGACAGACCAAAGAAAATAGTACTTCAAATAAAAGTATGATAGACCCAAGAAAATATTATTGAAAGTGGAATCATGGCAGACCAAAAAATATATATTATTTCAAATGAAAGCATGGTAGACTAAAGAAAATAGTATTTCAAATAGGAGCATGACAGATCAAAGAAAATCCTATTTCAAATGAAATCATGACAGACCAAAGAAAATAGTCCGTCGAATAGAAGCATGACAGATCAAAGAAAATATTATTTGAAACTACAGATAAAGTTTTTCTTTGAAATGTTTTATATTTTTAAATCGTAATGATAAGCAGCTTTGTGTGTGTTCGATAAGAAATTTTTGTAAAAAAAAATTAATGAACTGTTTAGATATCGGACATAATCCATACTTATATTTTAGATGAACTTAAAAGATGAATAAAGAATGGAAGAAAAGGTTTTATTGATTTTAATGCCAGATCAATAATGTCTGCTTTTACTAATCGATGGATTTTATTGATTCACATCTGATTGAAGTGCAACAGTTTTGAAACAGCGTTAGTATTTCGCATCAACTCACGATGACCAAACACATCACGGTGGCAGAGGTAAACAAATCGCTGTTCGTTCAACTCTTTGTTTGGAGTAGATGTGATTGTCCAATCTAACAATAAATACGCGTCGTCAAAGCCGAGAGAAAAGAAGACAATTATTGACATGCCAGCAGGACGAACAGGATTGCAGCAATTTGATACTAAAAAGAAACCGGAAGCATTATCCTGCGTCAATGACACAACATTCTATCCTCTTTACACAACCGAATGAAATAGACGACTTGAGCGAGATTTCAACACATTAATCGTAAACAGATGTATAAGCAAATAAACTCTAATCCTAATCTCAAGTTGAGGACACGCAACTCATCTTGTCAGGAAGAGTTGCGTACTTATTGTAATCCGGCAAGGAAATTAACAGAATGCCTCTTCAACAACAACGTAATCATCATCAAAGAATCTTAGCTTGAGCAAAAAGAAAAAGAAAGTGGTTGTAAGCACACAGCCTCGAAAACGTACTACGAAGGAGAAGAAGTACGCGAAAAAGTGATGTCTTCGCCAAACCGGAAGCAGCGAAAGTTTAAATTAAGGCTAGTCAATTGAAAAGAGGGGAAGACTTTCGAAAATATCGGCGAAAAAAGTGACCCCTTCTTGAAGAAAAGTGCCGAGTTAAGGGTGAAGGAATTAATGTTTTTAGACAATTTTCAATATTTGTCGTCCGAAGGGTAAAGCTTCAAAACGATACCGATCTCGTGAAAATCCGTCGTCTCTGTCGAATGTTTTAGGCAGACATACATACATACCAGACATACATACATACATACATACATACATTTAAACAGACAGGTGAGATTTATATTATAGAAGATGATTTATGTAAGAACAATAAGTTACATAGATACGTAGACAATAGTACTAATATAATAATTATGTAATAAAATCTAATATTTAAAAACGCTATTTCAAACTTAAGCATGACTAACTGACAAAACGGCCTATTATAGAGCTGACGACAAACAATATATGATAGCATCAGGCGATAGCAAAATACTGCAAAATCTCAGCACTAATGTTCTCTCTTAACTGTCAAAACTTCCACTGCCTGTTCAATTCATCCTTATTAAAGTCGTTATTCCTATCATATGCAAATAAATGTCACCTATAAAAAAATCTAATTACAAACACAAGTTCTTGACTGAAATGCAAATGCTCAACGTGCCAAACAGTCTACCCTCTTCCAAACTGTTAATTCTTAATTTTCGTCGTTGTTCCACTAACATTAACTTCTACATCATAGTTTAGACAACACAGGAGTGTTAAATTTTCCGGTAAGAGACAGTCTTACATAACAATAATTAGTTCGATATTAAAAGCAAAGGAAAGCATGATTTTGTCAACTACCTTGTTTGTATGATGCTTTATTGACATTATTTTTTTCATAAATATTCACATGAAAGTTGTTTAGCTAAAAAGAGGTTAATTTTTTGCTGCCATGTTTTTTCTGAGTGTCAACGAGTCACATTCTTGCACTTCTTTCTGTATTTTTAGTCCCCCTCCCGACAAAAGGAAGGTGGACCTGTAAATTCACCCGTGTCCGTTCCGTCAGTTCGTCTGCCCACATTTTCTCAATGACTACGCCTTGGAATTTTTTGAATTTTTGCACAAACATTAAACATGATATGAGTAAAAAAAAGTAATAGAACAGATTTTCCGGGAAAACTCCGGTTGCCCCTCCCTTTCGGGTTAAAATGGCTAAAACTGACACTTTTGTGCCTATTAAAAAAAAATTGATGCCTTGGATTTTTATAAAACTCTCTGAAAAGCTGTAACTAACTGATTTCTATATAATTTTGTTTGTCTATACTTCGCGATAACTCTTGGGTGTGCAAATAAATAATAAAAACACTCCATTTTTGGAACTATTTTACCATATATGTCCAAAATTTTCTGTATATGTCTATTTAGCAGTTTTGCATGGTGCTGAACTCAAATTTAAATATGTTAAGGCCTTGGAGACTTTTGGGGCTAAATGTGGGGTGGCAAATGATGGACTTAGTCATTTCTTTTTTTTTGCATGGTGCAGAACTGAAATTTAAATATGTTAAGACATAAAACTGTACCGTTTGTTTATTTTCACCAGGATTTGACGTCCCCTGGGGGACTTTGGGGCTAAATGGGGGGGGGGAATGCTGAACTTAGTCATTTTTATACCTCGTTCACTGTGCACTCACGGGGGACCATGCATGTTTCACTTATTTTTTTTCTATTCCTACCTACGTCACACCAGATGCTGTAACATAACTACTAGTTGTGAGACGATTAATCAAAATCGGGAATTAAAAAAAAAAAAAAGAATATTAAAATCGGAAAAATTTGTGCCTATTTGTCGATGACAAAAACGATTCTCCAACCTCTTTTTTTTATTATCTGTTCTCCGTAGAGAAAACAGATATAGACAGAGGCTGAAGATATTTCGATATTATCGACCATAAACCGCTCCCTTTATATCGGATTTGAAACCGACATCACCAATGCTTTTCTGACTTTCTGTAACATATATATACACGTAATTCGTTCAAAAGTAAGGCCCAGTATTTTTTTTAACTCAAAATTTAAAACGTTCAAGAGCTATGAACATGGGAGTGATACCATTAAAACGAGTAACTTTTTGTGCTCGAGAATTTATTTTTTACATATTCTCAATGCACTTTTTCCAGCCACGGTCGTAAAAGTCCGGAGCTCACTTTATCATTCACATCTGTGAGGCCACTCTGAAGTCGACGAACCCATCTCTTAACTGTGCTGATATCTACTGCATAAACATTCAACAGGCGCTGGTAAATGTTGATCGGTTAAATTTTGTCTGCATAGAGGAATTCAATGACGCATCTCCGCTTCTAATGCCGGTCCATGAAAGGGGTTGCTTTCTCACACCATCAATATCTGCAACAGAGAGAGTAAACTTTCAGCACATGAATGCATAATTTCAGTCATCATAACAATGCAATTTGCTCTACCCTCTGATCTATTTGGGTGAATAAAAAGTAGGAAGTATTACGTTTGTAACGTTCCTTATATATATATATATATATATATATATATATATATATATATATATATATATATATAAGTGAAAATGTGTGTGTGTGTGTACATTTCCCTACCAAATAACTCTGTCAATTTTCGGTCTAGAGACTCGAGATTTGACATATTGAAATTTAGGAAAATCTTTTTAATCGGTTTTCGGCCAAAAGTTTGGCTGTCAAGGGGTCAAAGTTCAACGATTTGATCTTTGAAAACTCTACCTAACTCTTCCACCAATTTTGGGTCTAAACATTTTAAATTTTAGATGTAGGTTTGTTGTACATGGATCAAACTTTATAATTTGATTTGAGCCCAAAAAAAACATAAATATTAAGGGGTAAAAATTGGGGTCAAATTTTTTAAAGTTGACCTCTGCGGTCTCTACCAAATTACTCAATCAATTTCTGGTCTAAACATTTGAAATTTTACATAAAACGTATTCAGAGATAGGGACAAGCTTTTTAGTCGGAATTTTGAGATGCCAAGGGGTCAAAGTTCAACAGATTTGACCTTTGCGGTGTCTAGCAAACTACTCAGCTCAGTTTGGGTCTAAACATTTAGAATTTATACATAACGGATATTCAGACTTGCGGCAAGCATTTTAATCAGTTTTTGGGTGAAAATTTAGCTGACAAAAGGTCAAAGTTGAAAGAGTTGACCTTTGCAGCTTCTACAAAATTCCTCCATCAATTTTGGGTCTAACGACTTGAAATTTTAGATGTAGGTAACTTGGACATGGGTAAAACTTTTTTATTTTTATTTGAGACGAAAATAATAAATCTTAAGGGGTCAAAATTGGGGTAAAAGTTAAAAAAAATTACCTCTGCACTCTTTATGAAATTACTCAGACAAATTTTGGTCTAAACATTTGAAATCTCACATATAGTGTATTCACACATAGGGCAAGTTATGAAGAGTACATAGGGCCCGAGAAAAGCCGGGTTGAACTGCTAGTTTATATATATATATATATATATATATATATATATATATATATATATATATATATAGTCATCCACATACAGTACTGTTACGCTGTTTCGCAGCTCATCAGTGCGTTACTCGACTGTAAAATATATTTAAATATGATATATTAATTTATGCAGATTTCATATTTATTTTTATAGAGCCAATTCTGTCTTGATTATTATATTTTACCCAATATAAAATTGTAATTTCAAAAGTAAAAATTATATATTATTTAGTTGCCATCAGCTAGAATCGAAACCAAACATTTTAGTGCTCTAGCATTATCCGTTATCATCTGAGCTAAGTCCATATGCAGATCTAAACATAAAAAATGAATGTAGTAAAACGTAAAATGGGTGCTTGTGCATGTGTAGAAGATATACATTTAGTCGACTTACACCTGACAACTTTTTTTCAAATTTGACTCCTTAGCAGCTATTTTCATCGGCTAAAAACCAAATCGTATTTGTTCCACAGCTTTGAATCCTTGACATATCAAGCTTCATGACTGTACACCCAAAATTGACAAAATAGTTTAGTAGAGACGGTTCCACACACAGACGAACAGACACAGACAAGATCATATATATATATATATATATATATATATATATATATATATATATTTAAATAAGTGTTTTACGGTACAAAACTTATAAAGCGCTTTAAATAAGGTCGGGAAGACTCTAGAGGCTCCTTTCATCAACAAGCTCATCAGGAGTCAATCGTTAAATTTCTATCAAGTGTAAAACAAATGTCACACAAGAGCGAAGACTTAAGTGGGGATTATTTATAAAATTATAACGAATGGATGAAATGAAAAAAAAAATTATATATATATATATATATATATATATATATATATATATATATATATATATATAAAATTAAATGAAGGGCGAATGGGATTACGAGTAAAAAAAAAAAATTACGAGTAAATTATATGTTGTAGAATATATACAATTGTATAAAATATATGTACAAAATGGGATATGTGGGGAAGTTAAAATTTAAAATATATCCCCAAATAAGTCCAAAGATTTTACGAATTCCTTCTGTCGACAGAGAGAGGGCCTGTGTGAGAGGATAGAGATTGACTCCAGAATCCGCAGGTGATTCGAAGAGTCAGCCCGGTGTAAAATCCTAAACTAGTTCATTTTATATGCATTGATTGGCACACGTTGGATTTTCATTTTATATGCATTGGCACACGCTGGATTTTTCAAGGTGCTGACCAATAGCAGATTCCAAGGTGAACGAGGGGTGACAAGGCTTACTTAGTCTGATGCTTGCTGGAACATGTTGGTTTATTCTTGTCTGCAAATTTAAACGGGTTCGACCTACATAGACAGCAGCACTCTGACAGTTGAATTGATAAATCACATTACTATTTATGATGTAGGGTAAACCATCATTCACAACTGAAGGAAATGCAGACTTAACACGATAAACCAAGTGAAGAGCAACAGATGAAAACAATTTGATACAGACTTGATAACAAATCTACCCAAACACTGATCAGGGTCACCAAACCAAGGAATTTTTAAATAAACAGGACACTTGGAGGGACCAAAAACTGTAGGAGAATTGTGAGCGTTAACTTTATTATAAATAATATTATCAACCAAGTTCTCCGGATAACCATTGTGAATAAAAATGTCTTTAATCTTCTTTAATTCACAATCCAGTTTACTAGAAGAACAGATTCTAAGGGCTCTATACACTAATGTCTATTTTTTTAGCATGAACCTTGTGTTTAAAATGCCTCCTCACACCTCCAAAAATCAAGGGGAGTAAAATCCGCTGATTGTGGATGGTACTCAATACTTGCTCTTCGTTCTACTCATCTGTTTGGCAGGTAACCATAAAGATAGGCTGTTACGTCATGATGATAGTGGCGATGTGGTCCATCCTACTGGAAGTGCCATTTTTTATTCTAAAACATCTCTTGGAAACGTTGGATGGCATATTCGTGTAGCAAGTTAAGATAATTTAAAGAGTGTATATATTTTATTAGGATACTCTCTCTCTCTCTCTCTCTATATATATATATATATATATATATATATTATTATTATTATTATTATTATTATTATTGGCTCACATGGAGCTTTCACACAAGTCAGCAAACTATCTGATTGGAGACCTGTGGTTTTCTCTGGAAGCTGAGTGACAACAAGTCTCCCCAGACGTCCAGCTCTCTCCACCTCCTTCGATAGCATTTGCAAATGAATTTGCATCATCGTAACAGTCGCTTACCATTGATTTCTCGTTGGTAGTGGCCATTGGTTTATACTGGAATTTGAGTGACACTCTGCCTCCCCAAGGTCCCAGTTCTCTTTGCGCTTGTCCAGCCAGGTCTGGTTGGCGCTTGCTCCTCGGTCTTTCAGTCCTTATTGACCCTTCTCGGCCATTTGGTACCACTTTTTTATTGGGGGGAGCGGTGATGAAGCAATGAGGGGGATGCATGATGGGGATGTATAACTTGTAGATATGCAGCTTTGGTGTTCTTCATTCCCTGTAACGCTTATTTGTTATATCGTCTTCTTGTATTATTCTCCGCATTCAAGGGTTTTCCTTAATATTTCAGTCGTTTTCATTATCGTTAGTCATTGTACTTTTGCAGTTATTCCTCTGATTCCAATTTCTGACATTCTTTTTTCAAAGTTTTTCGGAATTGTTCCTAGTGTTCCTACTATTATCGGTACTATTTTGATTTTCTTCATCATCCAAATCCCTTTTACCTCTCTGGCTCTGTGTATTTGCTTCGTTTCTCCTTTTCTTTCATACTCACCCTGTGGTTAGCTGGGACTGCAAAGTCTACGATTTGACAGGATTTTTCTTTCTTGTTAATTATTACGACATCTGGTCGTCTTGTTTGGATGGGTTTGTCCGTCTATATGTCCATGTCCCATAGGATTTTCTGGTTCTCGTTTTCGAGTGCTGTTGGGGTTTTATGCTTGTACCATTTGTCTGTATGCCCAAAATGCAGTCGTTTGCACAATTCCCAGTGTACCACCCTCCCCACTTGGTCATGCCTGTTTTTTGTATTCCTTTTGGGCAAGTTTGCTGCATTCACTTACTATATGGTTTATCTTTTCGTCTCTTTGTCCACAGAATCTGCATTTGCTGTTTTCTTGTGTTTTATCGATCCTTGCTTTGATATGGTTGGTTTTTATCGAGTTATCTGGTGCTACAGTTATTAGAGATTCAGTTTCTCAGTTTATATGTCCTTTTCGCATCCATGTTCAGGTGTTTTCGTTATTCTTATCTTTTGTCATTCTTATGAATCTTCCGTGGAGTTGTTTCTCTTCCCATTTCTCTTTTCTCATTTTGTCGTTTGTCTCTCTGTTTTCTGTTTTTTTTTTTTCAGCATCTCTTGCTGCCATAATTATCCATTCAGTGTTTTGCATTATGTATTTTTCTAGTTCTTTTTTTGTGTCCTTCACAGTCTTCTATATAGATCAGTCCTCTCCCGCCGTCTTTCCTTTTCATGTAGAGTCTGTCAATATCGTCGTTTGGGTGTAGTGCATTATGCATGGTCATGAGTTTCCTGGTTTTCTGGTCGAGTTGTCTCATTTCTTCTTTTGTCCACCCTATAAACGGTCCAGGGTATCTTACTAGTAATACTACCCATGTATTTATAGCTTTTATTAGGTTTCTGCTATATAATTTCGTTTCCAGGAGTTTTCTTGTTCTCCTGAGGTATTCGTTTCCAATTTTCTCTTTCATTTCTGTTGTTTTGATGGTATCCGCTGCCAGAATTTCCAAGTATTTATAGTTGTCTTGTTCCCCTAATGTCCTCGTTTCTGTTTGGTTGGGTAGTTCCATGCCTTCTGTCGTTTCCAGTTTTCCCTTTCTTATAAATAGTTGTGCGCACTTTTCCATTCCAAATTCAATTTGGATATCTTGGCTGAAGATCCTAGTAGTGTTAATTAGTTCTCTAGCTCCTTTTCGGTCCTTGCAAAAAGTTTGAAATCGTCCATGTACATCAGGTGGTTCATTTTTTCCTCTGTATTGGAGAACTTGTATCCGGCTTAGCACTTTCTCAGAATATTGCTCAAGGGCATGATGGCTATGATGAACAGTAGTGGTGATAGTGAATCTCCTTGGAAGATGCTTCTTTGTATGTTAATTTCTGTTATGTGTTGTCCATCAGCTGTTAATTCCAGTCTCCATGTTTTCATTGCATTTTCTATTACGTTGGTGATCCTGCTTGGTATTTTATACATTTTTAGGCATTCTACTATCCATGCTTGGGGGATCCTGTCGTACACTTTTTTGTAGTCGATCTATGCCATTGTTAAATTCTTCCTCCTTTTTACCTCCTTTAGGATCTTTTGATCTATATATAACAAGTCGTGTGTTCCTCTTTTTCCTTTTTGGCATCCTTTCTGCTCCTCGGGGATGAGTCCACGGTTATTCAGGGAGTGGTAGATTTATTCCCTCAGTTGTGCTGTCAGTATCTTCCACATAGTTGGTAAGCACGTGATTGGCCTATAGTTGCTAGGGACGGTTCCTTTCTCCGTGTTCTTCTGTAGCAGTGTGGTTCTACCTTTTGTTATCCAGTCTGGCACGTTTGCTTCCTGCATACAACTTCCCACGTTTTGGGCTAACCTTTCGTGTAAGGTTGTGAATTTTTTGAACCAGTATGCATGTATCCTGCCGTGCCCTGGTGCTCTCCAGTTTGCCATTTTCCTATGGGTTTTCTTTAAGGTTTCCTTGCTGAATTCATTCATTGTTCCTTCTTCTATTTGTTGTAACTCTGTTTTCATGTCTTTCAGCCACTCAGCATTTCTATTGTGATCGCGTCGCTCTTCCCATATTTTACTCCAGTAGAGTTTTGTTTCTGTCGGATTTGGTTGTTCTGTTTTTGTTTTTCCTCCGTTCACATTTTGGTAGAATTGGCTTTCATTGGTTTCAAATGTCCTGTTTTGTTGGCATTGTTCAGATGTATATCTATATCATCTCAATCTCACTTCTTTTGCTTTTATTTTTTGGTCCAGTTCTTCATGTTTCTTGTTTAGCCTCTCCCTTTCCAATATTCCGTTTTCTCCACATTGCTTTCTTCATAGTGATCATTTTGGTTTCTTTTTTATGTTTGTGTATTTGGGTTTCTAGTCTTATTTCCCATCCAGGTTTTGTCGGTCCGCTTGTCCCCGGTTGTTTTTCTGATTTGAGTTTCATACTTACCATTTTGGCGCCTGCGTAAATCAGGTTGTTTAAGTCTGTGATTGTATTTGTTGGGATATGTGGGAGGAGCTTGTTAACCTTCTATGTTTCTGTTTTTAGTTTCTTCTGCTCTTGGTTCCTTAACGATGGGAGCTGTGAGTTTTTTCCCCGTTCATCAGCTGTATTATTTTATTTACTTCATTTGCTTCATTCTCTGTTAATTCTGTTTCATTGTTTTCGGTTTCCACGTTTGTGGACTTCGTTCTTTGTTGGTCGTCGGCCTTTTGTGTTTTTACTTGTGAGGCTTCAAGTTGTGGGGTTGCTCTACATGCGGTTACTTAGGTATGCTTCTTGTTCAGTTTCATCATTTATTTTTCGCTGAATTTCTGTTAGTTCTAGTTTAGAGAGCCAACCTTTCTTGAGTATCAGTCTTGCTTGATCCGCAATTCTTTCTTCTGTCGTATGGCAGTTACTGGATAGGTCCCATAGTTCTTTCATTCCTTTTGATGGTTATCATGGCTGTGCTGTGTTTGTTCGGTATCATTTTGTTCCCTGAAATTAGAGGTTATACTTACTTGTTCAGCGTCCATGTCATTTGCGTTTCTGAAGCTAGAAGTTGGCCAACATTCGCAGGATGACGACCGGGTCCCCCATGCTGGCTACCGAAGGAGCACCTGCCGATCATGACACCCAGATCTTTCTTCTGGGTCCCATGGTTTTGATTATTTGTAATTGACATTTTTCATGTTTTGGTGTTTGTGGCAACATCGAGCCCAGAATTGTTTTACCTGTGGTTCTGATGCAGGGATAGTGTAAAGCTCCCGTCTATCCAAGAGGTATCGTGCACTATCACACATACATATGGGGGAAAAAATGAATATTCTACTTAGTAAAAGTCGAAAGTCATGCTCTGAAAGATAGGTCTACCTTACACCATACTGTTTAGCCGCTGGAAATGTTGTATGAGAAAAGAGGAAGAGGGCAATTTTCCCCACCGCTTTGGTAGCATTTAATTCCATAATTCAAAGGCGGAGAAAATTTCTACGCCAATATCGGTAAAAAGTCTCGTTTCTGTTATAAATTCGAACTAACATTTAACTAGATAATTCGCCTGTCGCCCATCTGGATATTTTTGCATATTATTATTATTATTATTACTCACCAAGAGTTTTCACATTCTTTGAGAATAGCTTTGTGAAAGAATTATATATAAATATATATATATATATATATATATATATATATATATATATATATATATATATATAATATATAAAGCTGAATGTGTGTGTGTGTGTTTGGTCACGAATAGGCTCCTATATGGTTGATTATTTTAAAAAAACTGATTACATATAATGATAGAAGATGTATCGAGACACAGGAATGGGTATGTTTGATCTGGCAGAACGGTGGTTCATTAAAATTGTCGGGTCTGCGTTCGCGCCTAGTCCACAAAGTATGGAAATAAAAAATTTTAAAATTAAAAAAATCGTTTACAAGTGTTTTTGATATAGATGTACATTAGAATACTTTGATAAGTATGTTTTAACTTAAATAGGGATGGTATACTATAATTGTGGTGTCTGCGTTCCCGCCTGGCCTCCATAGAACGGAAATAGGCACACACTTTAATAAAGACTTTTCATATCTATCTGCGTAAGTATACTTTGATAATTATGTTTCAGTTCGAAGAAATATGGTATAATAAAATCATTGGGTGTTCGTTCGCGCCTGACCTCCATAGAATGTAAATATGTCGCAAAGTTTAACAAGGTTTTTTTAATATAGATCCACAAAATATTGTGATAAGTGTTTCAGTGTGAACAGGTATGGTATAATAAATTATGGGGTTTATCTATTTTATTTTTACTTTCATCATATTTTGCTTTGGTTTTGATACCCCCAGATTTGAAGCTATCTCTTTACAACCCTTCCTTTTCATAACCTATCATACTTTCATAAATCAGAGTTTATTTTTTGTAGGCTGTTTTTGAACCTAGTAAACGGCCGGTACTTTTGCTAGTATATATATATATATATATATATATATATATATATATATATATATATATATATATATATATATATATATTAAAGATCTTATTTGTGTCTGTTAGTCTGTGCGGAACCGTCTCTACTAAACTATTCTGTTAAATAATTTGCAAAGATTATCGAAATAGGTGGTGAGTATTGAAAATCTGGGGAGACTTGTTGTCACTCAAAACTTCATGGAACACCATAGGTTGTTCTCAAAGAGTTCTCTTTAATAACAACCTGTGGTGTTCCCTGAAGTTTGAGTGACAACAAGTCTCCCCAGATTTTCAATACTCACCACCTCTTTTGATAATCTTTGCCAATTATTTTGCTTTATCATAATAACCACTTACCATTGATTTCTTGTTGGTAGCAACTATTGGTCTTCACTGAAACCTAGGTGGCAATAAGCATCTCCAAGGCCCCAGTCCTCTTCGCACTAATCCAGTGAAGGTCCAGTTAATTCTTTCTCTCCTTGGTCTTTCCATTCTGCTTGACTCTTCTGAAGTATTTGGTATGGTGCAAGTTTCTGCCGGTAATATAATTTGTTTGTGCGGGGAGGGTTAACTTACAATTATGCAGTTTCAGTTTTCATGATTTTACGTGGGGTTTCTTTGTGTTTTACATCTGTAGCAGTTTCAATACGTCTGACTGATGTTCATTAGTCGCCGCATTCAAGTTTTTTTTTGTTTTTTTTTTTTTAATATTTCAACCATTTTCATTATTACTGTGCTTGGTAGCTTCCCAGCTTCTTATTCTAATCTTTCCAATTCTTTTTTCAAAGTCTTTCAGGTTGTTGTTGTTGTTGTTGTTGTTGTCGTCGTCGTCGTCGTCGTCGTCGTCATCATCATCATCATCATCATCATCATCATCATCATCATCATCATTCCCCCTCCTCCTCCTTCTCCTTCTTCTTCTTCTTCTTCTTCTTCTTGCAGTTTACGTTTTCTACCAGTAACGCTTGTGAAACATCGGCTTCAGTAACTTAAATCGTTGGTTGGTTGGTTGGTTGTTTTTGTTTTACGGCATATAAACCTTTTTCAGGTTATTTAATGCCGAATTTAGTTATTTTGAGGAACGATATTTAATGAAGTATATTTTTTTAAAAAGTCAGATTCTATTTAACCTATAGTTGGGACCCTAACAGGTACTACCACTCCGGGGTCAGAGTGGACCTGGGAGCAATAGCAAATAAAGAGTGGCTCCACACTCCCCAAGGCCCGCAAGGTGGGGCCTCACCATCGGATATAGTTTTAGGTCATATCCAGGAACTTAACTTAAATGCGTAAGTACCGAAATTTTTTTTATCGCAAATTATAGATGACTTTTAAATATCATTTTTTTTTATGGATAATTCAATCATGACGCTATCGCTTCATCATTAAATTCTTAATTGAATCAAGGTAATGTTGATAAAATCTTTATGTATAAAATTATTGGATGCAAACGGCTTCGAAATCTTTCAATCTTTGCGTAAGAATTCGCTTAGAATGTTAAGCCAGAAATAGCTTTTCATTGGAAAATTTAAATGCTTTCAGTTTCAATTCCAAATTAAAATTGTCACGACAAAAATCACTTGAAATGAAAACGAAACACAGTCACGCTTTAACCCGAAAAGAAAATCTGCTTAATGATATAGGAAAAGAATCACCGTCGTTGTCACCACCACCACCACCATGAAACCTAGTAATAGTAGTTGTAACGAACTCGCCTGTAACCTCTCTATCTCTCTTTCTCTCTATTGTTTTCCTCTTTCTCTCTCCTTCCCTCTCTCCTCCCTCCCTACGAAATATACCGGAAATAATAAACATCAATTAAAAGAAATTAGAAGTACGTAGAATTTGATTTAATTAAAATTTCGAAAGACTAAAAGAAAGAAGTAACATACAAATTTACTGGAAAAAAAATTAAGATGGTGTATATAATCGAGCCTGTGCATAAAAGAAGATAAAATAATTATTTTTGCGATGTAAATATGACAACGCTTATACAAAAAATATATGCATTAAATATATAAATGTATGAGTATTTTTGTAACTTCTTTTTTTAGATAGCGAAGGGGAAATGTTTGGATAGGACAGTCTGAATGACACCCTAAAGGTTAAGGGTGACCTAAAAGCGAAAGTCGATGAAATCATGAGACTTCCGGACGAAGGGTTTCTTGTCACTGTTTTGCTGACAACTGAAAAAAAAAAAAAGATAAGGAAAACGTTGCCGTTCCCCGAGAAGCCCCAATTTACCTAAGTATAACGATGCAAAGGATCTATCTGTCTATCTCTCTGTTTCTCTCTCTCCTATCACGCTTAAGAAGTGAATATTTTTTTTTGTTTCTATTTTAAATAAACTTTGTTAAAAAAAACCCTGAATATCAATATAGTTTTTACCAACAGCCTAAAAGTAACTTGAATTCACAAAGAAATACGAACGTATAAATGATTTAATATACACGGTAAAGCGTAATATAACATTTTGAAGTATAAATCATCTTTTACTAGTAGACACTGATGCCTCTGAAATCCGTTAGCTACTAAAAAGTTATCGGACTGGTTAGAATTTGTAATTGATGACGTCGATTGGAATTTCTGTCTCTAAAGAACATATACGGATAATTTTGTATAATTAAGTGGCCAAGTAGAATTAAGTATCGATTTGGCTGATGCAATGTATTTAGTGGACCTTCTTTCTCACATGTCTTTGTGGCAAAATGGTTTATACGCCAAACTTTCTACTTTATTCCGACAGAGAGATATATATCATAAAAGGTTCTCTAGAGAGATATATGCTCTAAAATGTTCTACTTTTTCTTTAAAAAATGTATGCAATCGGAAATTCTCTCTCTCTCTCTTTCCCTCTCTCTCTTTCCTTATTTTTCTCTTATGAAAAACTTATAAAATTATAGATATTAAAATAGATAAGAAATAAAATGTGTTTTGTAATTCTTTCAAAATCTAAATCGTTTTATGCTAGCTGACAGCGGCGCCTCTGGAGTGTTTTTGCTACTGAAAGAATTATTGAGCCGGATAAAATATGTAAATGATTAAATCGATAGAAAACTCAATTTCTGTTTGTAAATTAACTTTAAGTCCAGGTTTGAGTATCCGACTGGCTTTTCTTAACATGTTAGAGGGAATTCACCAGTGTGTATAAAGAGAACCGGTAAAAAAATGTATTTTATTTTAGCAACGAATGTTCTGGACAGGAAATCTAAATAGTTCCAAAACTTTTCAATGGAAATCTGACCGAGGAATTGTCTGTTTTAACGACCAGGGCAAACAGTCCGCTGTTGCAAAACCGAGAATGTTCAATGAGCATTTTTATAGTAATCACTAGACAATTAGCGACATGTTAAGTGGACGTAATACATTTTGTTGGTGTTATCTTTTATTACTTCTACAATTACAAAAAAATAAAAAATAAAATAAATGAATATTGAAAGACGTATATATCTATTACTAGCGGGAGGAGGGAGGCACGCGTTTCCCAGTCGTAAAATACGCTTAAATATATTTTAATTTACCAGATTTCTTATTTATTATTATAGAGTCAATTTTTTATCGATTATTTCATATGTTATTGTACCTTATATATAGTGATGATTTCAAAAGTAAACCCCAAAAACATATTACTTGGGTACTATCAGCTAGTACCGAAACCGAAACCGATAGCAAAACTGTAGTATTAAAAACTTGTAACATTACCACTAGACCATCGTAACTCGAACATGAACTGATTAAAAATAAACTGACATGAATGTACAAAATATATAACGATTTGAACAGGAGTATAAGAGTAGTTTTAGTCGACTCATGCTTGGTAAGTTATGATTTCTTTCAATTTTGACTCCCTTTTTTATCCCTCCAAAATGATTTTAACCAGCTAAAGGCCCATAGAAGGTTGACAAAAATATAATCATTTAAACCGTCTCGAATTGTTCTGCGACTTTTCATTTCGGCAGAGACTGAGTTTGAAAAAAATAGAGCCAAGCAGACAGACACTTTGGTATTTGTATGTCTGAAGACGTAACAATACTATTACTTCTATTAAATTTTAGTATTGTATTATCTTTGGATGCCCAAATTAAGAACAAGTAGTATAGTATTTGTTCTGTTATCATTAAATCATCCTCCCAGGCGTTACCTCTGGTGTGGTAGTGAAGTATCTGTTATGTAGGCATAATAATCCTCCCAAATCTTAAGTTAAAAATTCTATGCATCATTCCCGCAATATGTTTATCTTTATTTTGTGTACTTAGTGTAGGTATTACTAGCGGGGGCGCCCGGCCTTGCCTGATTGTAAAATACGCTAAAATATGATATTTTAATTTGTTCACATTTCGTATATATTTTTATGAAGTCCTGATTTTAAAAGTAAAAAAAATATTTCGTTGCCATCAGCTAGAATCGAAACCGAAAACAAAACTGTAACATTCAAAGCTGGTGACGTTATCACTGTACCAACGTGACTCGTATTTAAAAATTAAAAATAAACTTAGATGAATGCAAAAATATACAACGATTTTTTCAATTTTGACTAATTTTTCACCCCCTTTAAAACTATTATAGTAAATAATTATATATATATATATATATATATATATATATATATATATATATAATTTTTAGTCATTCAATGAATTTTAAAATTTATGACGTGAAATGTTTAAATTTCAAATCAAAAGATTTTTATCATTCTATGTAAAACAAATAATACATTTGAAATATTATAACTCCTTATCCTATAGGATTTCGATGTCTACCATCTCTTCAGAGGAGAAAATATTAGCAAATAGTTAAAATGGTTTACACCTTATTTGCTAAAGTCAGTGAGATGGAAAATCACAATAAAAAATTGATTGAGTAATTAAAAGTCATAGAGTAAGGGAAGTTAAAGAAAACGATATAAAAATTAACATCCAAATTCCAATCCTAAGTGAATGCCTTTGAAAGCAGTGTGGTAAAATGATCCAAACTGTATTTTGAGTAATCCATATCACAATGTAATGATCTGAATTTTAAAGAATGCTATTCTTGTTATTCTTCTCATCAGAGGACAAAACGAAATCAGCAAATTATATTTGTAGCAATGCTAGAATTTGCTAGTTAAGGCATTAAGTAAAATCGCAATTTATTGTAG